>NC_046334.1:14920375-15261965 GCF_000738735.6 Corvus cornix cornix
GTGGGTCATCTTTACCTCTTTACTCAGACTCATGCTTCCTTTATTTTCTGGGACAAATTTGAATTATTACCTTTTTGAAATGAATAAATTTAAAAGACTTTTTCTTTCCTCAATGTTCTCTGAAAGTTCAGGCAGACTGCTCTCTCTCGGTTGCACTCAGATCCTGGTGGAGTTATTTTTCATATCAGCATAGCAGGTGGAGTGGCATGTTGTAAAAGCAAAGGACAGCAGAAGGTAATTCAGCAGAGAAGGTTTGGATTTTTTTTTTTTTTTTTGGTGACCATTCATCACCCCAGGTCAAACCCCAGAATAGACTGAGGCCAGGATAAAAAAGATAGATAGAATTTTTTTGTTAGTACCTAGGTAAAGTTAAGACTGGCTTGAGAGTTTTAACGTTTCATATTTCTGCTTTGTCTTTTCTTAAGAAAAAAAGAATAAAAGCAATTCCTTGTGCTGGTAGAAGTGTCTATAGGTCATGTTAAAAATTAGATATAAGGTAAGGCAATTTCTGAAGTGAGTAGCACTAATGTGTATGTGCACATTGCTTATGTGTGCACTCATTATACCACTTGCCTTAGTCCTGTTCTTTGGTAACGGCTTGCCAACCAACAAGGAGGAAAATCAAACAACTCTGAAATAGAAATTGAAAAGATGTGTTGTGGTACAGGGTAATACAGTAGCTTGAAAAATTATTAGAACACCCCCAAAGACAAACACAAAACAAAAATTGAACTGTGTGGAAATGAACAAAGGCTCAAAGTAGCAAATTTAAGTGTCGAGTTCTGATAAAGACGGCAATTGTACCTCATATTTTAGAGTTTGGGTCTCTGGGAGATGGTGAGCACTCCATGGTGGGATCAGGAATTTGGTTTCTCTAGGAATTTTGGGGGAATTGCTGAGAAGGAGAGTATCTGAGGAAAAAAGCCAGAAAAGTGAGGGGCCTTGAGAGTAAGAAGTAAGAAGCTATGGAGGAGAAAGTAGACCAAGACTTTAAGCAGTAAATGTTGCCAGATTTTGTTGGGGACAATGCTCTGTCTTTTGTGTTTGCAAAGACAGAAGTTTAGGGAGGTGGGAAAGATGTAAACTCGCCAAAGTTAAAGGCACTCAAGGAATCATCTGCTGTGTGTTACTGGGAATTTGAAGTGACGTTTCAGTCAAGAAAAGGTCTCGAGGCAGGGAAGGAAGTATCTCTTCATGGTTAAACATAAAAAAAGTTATAAGAATATTTACTTGAAAAATAATGCAACTTCTTTAGCCTTCTGCTTGTCATGCATCTGCCCATGAATTTATGTTGGCTGGGCTTGGAAGTATTGTTTAAGAGCTGCTCCGGTTTTATCCTTTTAATCAAACACAGTGCAGAGGATCTACTACTGTCAAAGGGTATCAGAAAGACCCTTCAAGAACAGCGCTGCTCAGTGTGTAAATTTTAAGCAGCCCCCCAAAGTCTCCTTACTTTCCTCTGAGGCTGTACAGCTGCTTAGATGGAGTATTTGAAAGGAATATTTTAAACTTACTCTTTCTTTCTATGGATATAGCACTTGGAACAGTGCAGAGCTGTTTTCTGAAAATCCCTCAGTTCTCATTCTTAACATACCAACTTTTAGGACCTAAGAATTTGCTACATTTTCCCTTTTACTCCGCTTTAGGTTTTCTATCTTCCTATTCCTCATCTCTTGTCTCTCTACCATGCTCTAAAAACTTCACATGTCGTATCCATGGGCTTTGCCAAATTTGCCCTTACATGAAATGGTGTTTTAAACTTCCACCAAGCTTATAGAAGACCTACAAACCAATGACCAGGGAAGTGCTTTTAGGAGGAGTAGAGGAAAAAAAGTGAGAGGATCTTCTCTTGAGCTTTGGTACATGCATTTTTTATGTTTCAAAACTCCCTTTGTAGAAAAGGTGCAGAAGTTTGTTTGCCACTTGAAGCACCTTTGAGCACAGTGTGATGTGTCTGCTTCCAGTACCTGCTCTAGCATTTCTCAGGTTATGGTTTCTTCCTGTTACTAGCTGCTCCAGGATTATATATTACACTAAGTCTTACTTCTTTCCTTCTCTTGACAGCTGCAAATCAAAAAGAGCCCTTGACTCCTAATTTTAAAGTGAAGGAGGAGCCTAAGGATGAAGAAGCTGCAAGTTCAGCTGTGTCTCAGTCCAGCTATGTGTTCAGCCAAGAATCTGAAGCCTCAGCTCCAAACATCCCCGAAGAGAAACTCAAGCCACAAGAAGCACAGGCAAATGTGATGAGGCAGGACATGTCAGTCAAGGCAGCATCTGAGCTCCTCATGAAGCTCTCAGGTAGATATTTAATAATATTGAATTTCTTAATTATTTTTTTGTGTATGCTGGCAGGGTTGCCTTGCAGAAGGTAAGTTCAGCTTTAGTAGTAAGCTAAAGAACAACTGAAAAGGCCTGTCTGCACAGTGTCGTGTACATGGAACATCTCCGTTTGGCCTGTAGCCACAGTATCTAATTATCTCTGCTCTGATTTTCATATCAATAACTATGGAATAAGTCAAAAGAAATGATGCCTTAAAGCTTTGAGGTGCCATAATTTTGAAAATGTACAAAACCACGTTAATACCAATTTATTCACGTGTCACTTTATTAACATCATAAGAAAGTGTCTGTACTTTACTGCATCTGACATAGCTTTATAAAATATGGCTTTTAAAGCCTTTTGTTTTTTTCTGACAATATATTGTATTCAAAATTTCAAGATACACTGGTAAAAAAAATTATCTAAACTCAGCCAGCTTTCTGCATTTAGCAAGACCACTTGAACTTGCCTACATTGATTCAATGATAGATTCTTCTGCCAGACAAGGAGACAGTGTACACACACAGGTAATGTTAAAGCTGAAGGGAGTCAAATAAAAATGTATATTCTGCTAATTATGATTTGGCTACCTGTCAGAATTGAGGTTTAAGAGAAAGTAAAAGGGTTGAATTCTTCCCACTGGGATCAGGTGAAGTAAATGATGAAAAGGCTTTGAACTTCTAACAGACCAATTTTAGGATCAAGACATGAAAGTCAGTGTGGCAGGCTGGGTTTTGTACTTCTGTACCTGAACTGGATCTGATAGATTTTAAGTCTTCTCCAAAACTGGACAAGACTTTTTTTTAATTATGCCAAAGTCATGCAAGAAGTGCTGGTGGGAATACTTAAAGTTTAGTAACTTCTGAGATCCCTGTCAAACCTACCTGCAATCATTTGTCGATTGGATGCTCTCAACCTTGAATTTGAGCTCAGATTTGTACCTGAAAGACTTGAGTTGACTAGGATTTCCCCCATAAAACATGTAATTAATTCACTCCTGTTCATGCCTCCACACTATAATTGCAGAAGAATTTGAATCATTGATTTGCAAGCCTTCCATGTTAGTGGTGTAAAAAGTGCTTTCCAAGTACAAAAGCTGATCAGAGCAGCAGTTTCCAGATTTTTCCCAGACTCCCAAATACTAAATATTTGGTTATTGGTGTAGTTCACTGTTACTGCTGGTAACTGGTTTGAGTGGGGTGTTTTGGTAGCAAAAGTTTGCAGCCTAATGAATGCTAAGCTGTGACTATTTTTCTTGGTACATATAAATTTATGTAACTATAAGGAAAGAGCTCCGTAATTTAATGTTTTGTCAAGTACTTCAGAGACACAAGTGGTCTGGATTGTCAGTCTGGAGCTCAGCACAAGCAGGATGTTTTTAAATTGTTTTATTGCTGACTATTATGTTAGAATATTTGTGCCTTAAATACCTGTTTATATGAGAGAAATCCTTCATGTATAAAATCTTCGTCAAGTCTTCAGCTTGTGTTGGGACCTCCCAGGCTTTAAAGACTGTAGTAAGAAATATACCAGTGTAACATTTCTCTTACAAGCTCTTAGGAACTGAGCAGTTTTTGCTGACAGTGGTCTTTTTGGCTAATCCATAGATTAGGAGGTGAAGAGTGACTAGGATTTATGAAGTCGGTGTTCCTGCCGTCAGTATTCTGTCATCAGCCAGGGGGTGGGGTTACACCCAGTTTGTCACAGACAGTTTTCAACTTGCACTTCCCTGAATTACCATCTAAGGCAGAAACTGTAGAGGAAAACACTAGAGGAAAACTGAGATACGGTTTAATATAGGACAACTACAAGGGGAAGATTTAAGATGAATGGCTTCTTTAGTGGGTTTTTGGGGTTTTTTTTAATCTTTATCTGGTAGAATACTCCCAGATCACTGGGACTTCCCAACCTACTGTAAGCAATTCTGTAGCCTGGTTTTGGTGACTTAGACCTTACTTAAACAATTAAGCCACTTCTTCATAGAATCATAGAAGGGACCTTAAAGGTGACAGAATCATTTAGGCTGGAAAAGACCACCAAGATCATTGGCTTCAACCATTGACTGATCACCACCTTGTCCTGGGCCACAGCACTGTGTGCCACGTCCAGTCATTTCTTGAACACCTCTAGGGATGGTGACTTCACCACCTCCCTGGGCAGCCCGTGCCAATGCTTGGCAACCCTTTCTGTGAAGGAATTCTTCCTGATGTCCAGCCCGAACCTCCCCTCCTGCAGCTTGAGGCCATTTCCTCTTGTCCTGTTGCTGGTTGCTTAGGAGAAGAGACTTCCCCGGCTACAACCTCCTTTCAGGGAGTTATAGATTACAATCAACTGGTTCCAGCCCCTCTGCCATGGGCAGGGACATCTTCCACTAGAACACATTGCTCAGAGCTTCATTCAATATGGCCTTGAACACTTCTAGGGATGGGGCATCCACATTTCTTCCTGAGCTACTTCTTCAGATTAAAGGGAAAACAAGAACAAACTTCCTCCTTTTTCATGCTACTGGAAAGAAACAAAAAAAATGGAATGAGTATATCTTGATGTTTTACTCTTTGTGGGAAATCGTCAGTCAAGTGCCCTTGTTAGATTTGATATATTTTATTATTGGGTTTGAGTCAAGTCCTTCCAGACTCTTTATATTCTTGGTTAGGACTGAATGGATTGTGTTCTTGCTTTGTTATTTTCCCTTTCTTCTGCGTAATACTAATCACCAAAACCTGCACCACATACAAATTCAGCAAGGGATTTCCAACATAATAGTATTGTGCTCCCTGCATTCCTGACATACGTGCTGCTGTTATCCTGAGCAAGAATATTGCTGATTGTTTCAGCCTCGTGGGTGGGAGCCTCTTGGGATTTGGGCATAGACCTTGCTATCTCCTTCCATGTGAAGGATAAACTGGTTTATATTTTTCACTGGGAAACCTCTTTTCCCAAAACGAGGTGCTAATGTTGCCAGCTCTTAGCTGTACAGGGTAGTGGAAGGCCTTTCCAGCTCTGGAGCCTGGTTTGGTCTGGTACGCACTGTAAGGTAGGTTTACTCCAAATCACCAGCCCCTTGTCAGGCCCCATTTGTCAGCCACTCAGAAATGGCTCTAGAGCTAGGAAAAGTTAGAATAATAAACATCTTCTGCTGTGGTAGAACATTAACAGAACGTTTGTTAGTTGCCATTGTAGAAGCAGATGGACAGAAACAAGAGAAAATCACACACAGCTACTTTAGTTCTACAAGACAAGGCTCTCTCTTTCAAGCTGGCGGGCTGCTGGGACGCTTGCTTCTAGCAACAAGACCAGTGTGAGATCAGGCCCACACATGACTTTGGTGGAACTGGACCTTTTACACCAGTTCTCTCTCTCCCATGTTCCCCTGGGATTCAGTTCATAGGCGTGATACCTACTCACTCTTCTTCCAAAGGATTATCCAGGCTAAGAGGGCTCATGTCTCTTGGGCCTGTCTAGGCAGAACCCACTTCCATCCAAATGGTGAGGACAAATCTTCCTAACAATCAAACTGCTATTTCAGAATAAATCAAATGCCCATTTGAAAGAAATGGTGCTTGGGAGTTACCAGGCAAAGTTCAAGCAGACTTTCAACCTCCAGTTTACAGAAGAAAATAAAATTCGCGCCATGATATGTATGAGTGCACAAAGGTGAGGTGGGAATTCTGTCCATTGCTAAGTTTTGACTGAGACTAGATCCAGTGGTGAGCAAACAGATTTGAGGAGATAGTGGAGTGGGGCAAACTGCTGTCATCTCTGTTTGGAAGGGTGCCATCCCTGCAAGATTTTACATTCCCATTCAATATTGCACAAAATCAGTTAGAATAACTGTTTTTTACATTCTTACAAGTTCTCTTTTGTGGAAAAGCTAATTTATTTCTCAAAATATTTAATTAAGTGGTGCCCTCAATGATTCCTGATCAGTTTCATACACTCAGTCTTATAAATTGAAAGGTAGGTTTCAGAGAAGATTGAAATTGAAAATAAATATTTGCATTTACATGCCAATTTTAGAGCTGAAAAACTCATTTTCTGCTGAAATAGTCGTGCTGCTGATATGTTTGGGGCACATATTAGCTTTTAGAAGCATACAGTGTTCTGGCTTCTTGTCTGAAAATGAATGCATAGGTGGAGGAGTATAATTTCTATCCCAGCTACTAGCACTTTTCAAGTAATGTTTTACCCAGGGATATTAGTATGTCCTAGAAATGTTGTCTGAATCACATTTACCTTTATTTCAGATGTATCCTCTTCTTGAAATGTGTTCATTTTGGATGTCAGCAGTAACTGAGGGTGTTTTCCTCCTCTCTTTTTCAGTGGGTCAGTTCCCCATGTACTGCACACCTCCTTGTTATCCCAAGCAAATGTGTGACCTTTGTGCTGTTTGGTTCCTTTGGATTTTTTATTCTTCAATCCTCGGGTCACACAGTGTTCTCTTGTAACACACCAGTACCAACAAAGTGTCTTAATTTTGGGTTATCTGCACATGCAATTAGTGCATACTTCATGACCTCAGCACACAAAGTGAGGTGTTGCTCTGTTCCAAAAGCATTCCTGATCAACTCCATTTATTGTCACCTAATTATATGATAGTTCCTCTTTTGGAACAACTGGTTATTACAGGGGAGGGGTGTGATGGGTTTTTTGGCATTTTTTGATGAAGCCTTTATCCACTTAGAAATGTTTATGGTAATTTTGTATATCGTGCCTTGTAGTTAATTTTTTTGACACTGTATTATACGTTTAATTGAAATCACATGGGTTAGAACAACAATTTTAAAAGAGTAAAACGAGGGGAAAAGACTGATAGTACAATTCTAGCATATGGTAAAGGCCAGAACTAACCTTGCTGCATATTTCTTTTCCACAACATTGTGGACTGCTTTGGGTAGTGCCTGTGTGGAGTTAGGCTGCTCTTTGGAGATCCCTGTTGCTGGTACCTCGTGAGAGTCCCTGCACCTGGACTGATTGCAGGAGAGCTGTCAAGGCCTTGATAAAGGGCAGAGGAGGCAAAATACAGGGAAGTCTGTTGTTCCTTGGTGCTTCTGTAGGAGCCCAGAACGTAAGTGGTGAAGTGTGTGATCTGAAATAAGACTTTGTGGGAACTAGAGAAATGGCAAACCACGGCAAGTCACATAGCCAGATTATACCCCGCTACTAGCCAAGTGGGTGTTTTGGGTTTTTATTTTAACCAGGTTCTTCAAGCAGGGTCTTGCAGGTAAGCACCACCATCCTGCCATTTAAATGGAAGGAGCAGCAGATGTCTATCACAACTCTAATTAGTCTGTTGCTTTAATTTGCTCCATTTCTTTTCCTTGGCTCTCATTTCTGTGAAGCAGCTTGTAGTTGCAAAATTCTGTAACATGGGAGTTCAGAGGTTCCACTTTTAAAAATATGAGCCATTTCATGATTTTTTTTTTTAATGCAGGATCCTGTTACATTGATTCATTGACGTTGTCTTATATAAAACAGCAGTTTGTAAAAAGTACTAGCAAAATAAAGCATCAAGCACAGTGCCCTGGGGAACATCAGATGTTCTTGTTGTGTCTCTGTAGCAGAACCTTCAGGGCTCGCCAACTGTTCCCTACCTCTGAGGTTTTATTTAAGCTGTTTTAGGGCATGTTTATTTCTAGCAAATCAGAACAATTAGCATAACAAAACGCCTGATTCTCTGTGCTGAAAGCTTTTGAAGTTGGTACAAGTTGACCCACTAGTTACCCCTGTCTGCTTCACTGGGGAGACTGGTACATCAGTCCAATTTATGAGACATATGGGAAAGGCTTTCTTTTCTAAGTTGATTCATAAAGTTGATTTGTAAAGCTGATGGACATTTCAGCAAATATGAGCAACTTAGAATTTTAGTCACAGAGTGGAGTTTTAAAGAAAATGGTGGGAAGAAACATGAATGATTTAACAAGTGTTCATTTGATTTTGGCAATGCAAGGTTATTGGACAGCTGTTGTATCAGCAAAAGCAATAATTACTTCATGACTTGTGTTTTTTATGAAATATATCCACTTACCTTTGACTTCTATCTCAAATAAGGGGAAAAGCAGAGTGTGCTGCATTAGGAAGGGTATGTTCAGTGTCCCCTCCAGAGCATGTGAGTGCTGCCTGGAATCACAAAGTGGTCTGGGATGGAAGGGACCTTTAAAGGTCATCCAGTCCAGCCCCTCAGCAATGACCAGGGACATCTTCAACACACTCAGGTTGCTCAGAGCCCCTGACCTTGAACATTTCCAGGAATGGGCCATTTACCACCTCTCTGGGCAACCTGTTCCCATGTTTCACCACTCATATTGTAAAAAAAGTCTTCCCTTATATATAGTCTGAATGTACCCTCTTTTAATTTACAACCACTGCCTCTTGTCGTATCACAACAGGCTAAACAGTCTGTCCTCACCTTACAAATCAGCTTTGAGTAATGAAAGGTTGCTGTAAGGTTTCCCTGGACCATTCCCTTCTCCAGGCTGAACAAGCCCAGCTCTGTCGGCCTGTCTCCACAGGGAGAGTGTTCCAAATCTTCTGATCAGGTCCATCAGGTCATGGCTTCCCTCTGCTGAGAGGCATCAAGGGAACTGAGCCTGTTCAGTCTGGCACAGGGGAACTGAAGGCCGATCTAATTGCAGCCTGCACCTACTTGAAGGAAACTTGGGAAAGTGGTGGAGTTAGCCTCTTCTCCCTGGTGGCAGATGGTAAAGGAAGGGGTGCCAGCTGCAGCTTGGGAAGTTTGGAGTAGACACTAAGAAAAATTTCTAGTGCTGCATTAGAACAAGTGTTCCCTTCCTTTTGAAAGTTTTGCAAGATAAACCCACAGCTGGCCTGGTGCCGAAGGTTCAGGAAATAATTTTGTTTGGAGGGAACCTCCAGGGTCATTTATTCCAGACCTTTGCTCAAAGCAGATCCAATAAGGGCAGGCTGCTGAGGGTCTCACCAAGTTTTGAATGTATTCAGGGATGGAAAACCGAACCTCTCTCAGCAACGTGTGTCAGTATTTCACCATCCTGATGGGAATACTTTTTCCTGTATGTATAAACAGAATTCCCCATGTTCCAACTTGTCTGTTGACTCATCACTGTGTATTTCTGAGAGAAGTCTGACTTTAGCTTCTCTACACCTTCCCTTTATTCCTTAGAGAGCTGTCAACAGCAACAAAGTGTCCCCTTAGTGTTGTTTTCTTGAGGCTGAACAAATCCAGTTTTTGCAGCTGTTCTCCTCTTCTGTCTTGTAGCAGCCCTCTGACAGCCTTGGTTGCCTTCTGAATGTGCTCTGGGATGTCAGTGTCTGTCCTGTACTGGGGAGCCCCAGATAGGGCACAATACCCTAAATGCAGCCTCGTAAATGCAGAACAGAGGGTAAGAATCTCCTCCCTCTGCCTGATGGCTGCAGATCTGATAAAGTGGCCCAAAATATGGTTGGCCTGGGATGCCACAAGGGCATTTTGCTGACTTGTGCTCAGTGGGGACTGGATTGCGATAGCCTCAATTTTCAGAGATTGAATATGGTCTTTCTAGAACTTGCCAGCCTCTGTCCTAGGCTGGAGAGAGGTGTTGCCTAAGGCTAAATTTCAGAAGTACTCTTACTACTACATCTTATTGAGGTGACACTGTCAGGCCTTCAGGGGTAAATGTTGTACCCTGAGCTTTTAGGTAGCACAAGTATTGTTGTATGTTTCTGCTATTCTAGGTTTGGGGGGCTTTTTTTAGCACATATCACTACTTCGTGGTTCTTTGCACTTGTGAATGCCAGAGAACCTGAAAACTGGAAGAAATTGCTTCCTCCTGGAACAAGCCTGTCCAGTACTCTATTTCTCATATCTGATGTGGAAAATCGTCTCACTCTATGTGAATGGGATGACATTAATTAAGGCTTTCATAGATTAGATGATTAAAAGTTACACTGCTCTGTAAAGAAACAGCATCTCTGTTGGTTGATAAAGTACATCCATGTGTAAAATAATTTTCCCTGTTTTCTCTTATTTTGTTAAGGTGTTTCTGTATCACAAAGTTAATGGCAGAAAAAGACATATTAGGTGACTTAGTTCATCTTTTGCCACATGTGTCTCAGCACTGCTGTGCTGTTATTCGGAGCCTCACCCAGGTTAGCTTTGAATGAATAGCAGGCCATATTTTGGAGATCACAGTCTGGATACTTCTGAGCTACTTGAGTCTTTTTAGCCCACGGATTTTTGTTGTACTATTATAAAAATCTGACCTGAAGAAAAAAACGTGACTCTCGTATTAACTTCATATTCTGATACATTGCAGATTATTTAACCAGCTCATCTACTAGGTCTGCTATAAAAGTCAAAGATAAAATGATTTTCATTATTTGAACCGGGAGACCTTTTTGTGTACCTGTACTTGACTTGAAAAGCTTTAGCTGCACTATAACTGTGTGAGATACCTATGTAAAGAAATAAGGGCTATCACCTTGCTCTGCAATGAACAGCACAGAAGGGAAAATAATCTTCAAGAAGCTGGAGTTTGACTGCCTATGTGGTGAGACAGGTATGGGCATAACCTTAATTGCAGTGTTTTGCCAGTACAAGATCTAGCACAGCGGGGTTTTATGCCTGTGATTGCTGCTTGTGGGACAGACTGTGACTGTGTTTCCCTTTCATTAGCTCTTGTAAAATTATCAGAAACCCTCCTTCAGTCTTCTCTTTGTGTGTTTGCTTTGGGGATTTAGAGTATGACAGAATTCACATTTGGCAGGGACATTCTGTCAGATCAAAAGTGTGCAGCTGGGAAGATAAAGGTCAAAGGAAATGATCAAATATGTAGATTTAGTTAGGGCAATTGGAGTGCTTGCTGATGGTGAGGGAGAGAAGGTCACTGGTATTGCTTGACTCTTGCGTTAGTTGGGGTCCTATCAGTTTCTCTGATACAAAAGCATTTGCAGGACAGGGAATTAAACTGTGTGGAGCAGGAACAGAAATAGAAAGAATATTTTAAAAGCAGAGAGAGCAGCAAAGGTCAGCCTGACTCTGCACCTAAATTTGGCAGCTGGGTGCAGTGCTCAGTCTGTCAGACATCTGAAGAAGTCATTTGTTTGCGGAATTACCTGAGCAAGCTTTTGATTGACAGTGTTACCTGATGCGTTCCTTTGCTGCTCTGTGTTCACTTTCAATGCACAGCATGCTATTTTTACACTTTTAAACACAGATGCAAGGTTCTGTGGTTTTATAATAAGAGAGTAATGGAAGCTTTAAACAAAAAAAAAAAAAGAAAAATCTTCTTAACAGGACAAAAAAGAAAGGCATTATGATATTTCTAACCAGTCTTCAGCTGAGAATTCACTATAAAAACTTCTGAAGTCTGAGATGTATCTGTGGGTAGTAGATGGTAAAGATTTTTATCAATGTTTATATGTGTCTTTTAAAGGTCAAGAAATGTCATAAGAAAAGATTGAAAGCACTTCATGTAAATTGTTTCTGGAACATATCCAAGTGGCTTTTATCTCCTGGCTTCAATTTTTTTTTTTTTTAAGAGCTGTAGGAAGTAAAGCCACTTTTTCTCTACTCCAGGAATGTGGAGAGAGGGAAAACCCAAGGTAATGAAAAAGGACTTGGTGACACATACCAGTTTAATTTTAGGCAGAATGC
This sequence comes from Corvus cornix cornix, assembly GCF_000738735.6. NCBI lineage: Eukaryota > Metazoa > Chordata > Aves > Passeriformes > Corvidae > Corvus > Corvus cornix. Next base: position 14,932,306 of record NC_046334.1, read on the forward strand.
TTATGCCTTCACAATAAAGGGATTCTGTTAATCTTTTGCGGGAGACAACAGCATGACACCAAACAGCTGAGGAGGTTGAAAACATTTCTGGGGATAACCAAACCATGTTTTGGTGCTTCTGAGATCCACTGTAATATTGGGTAATTGAAAACAGAAGGCCTGAAACTTTTCCACTTGGAATAAAATCGGTGAAGACGACACACTCACACGTGAGTTACAGAGGATGGGGAAAACAGAGAGAGCAGCAAAACATTTTGTTGCACCAATTCCTTACCTGGGTGTCCCTTCTGGTATTTAACTCTGTTCATGCATTTATTTATATTCTTGGTTCTCCAGGCATATTGCCTTTTTTAGGCTGCCTGTTTCTGGAGTTTCTGGTCAGCATCCAGCCAGCAGGAGCAACACCTCATTGGGCAGCTCTGCCATGATACCAATGCCCTTTCAGGAGTGCTCTGAATGAAAATTCATCAGGGGAAAAAAAAATCATCTTTCTCTGAAATGAAATTGAGAATAAATTCTACAGGTCTTCAACTTCTCTTTTCATAGCAGAAAGTCTGAAACAAAAGGGCTGTATAGGTATGTGGAGTGTGGTAAACAAATTACCTTGGAGCCTTGATTTTGAGATTTCAGGGCATTTTTTCTGAGGAAAAAATTATCACTTACCTTGCAGCCAAACCAAAGCATTCAGCAGCTTCCAAGGAATCCCAAGTGTAGAAAATGAACTAGCAATTGGCTTCTAGACTATGGTTTTGTTTGCTAGACCTGTAATGCTGGAGAGGAAGGCAAGGAGGGGAGGATATGGACTTGACAAAACTGGTCATCAAGGTTAATGGACCTTGTAATGTATGAGGGAATATCTGTCAGCCTTGAGAAAAACATGAGCCCCAGAATACTCCTCTCATCCTGAAAGCTTGTGCAGGTGTAACAAGCAGGTTCTTCATACGGTTGTCTGGAATTTTCCACAAAAGCCAAAGAGAGTGGAAGAGGAAAAGATGAGGTTTCCTCCTTTGCCCCTATCCCCATGCTGATAATTCTGACTGTTGGTGCTGGTACTTCTGCTGATACAGAGTAACTTCGAGTTGTGAGAGACCTTCAGTGCCCACCTTAGGAGAGCTGAAGTGTAGCTTCAACTCCATTTACTAAATAGAAACAAAGCTTCGCTTACTGGTGTGTTATCACACATTCAGTATTCATAGAAAGTGATGTAACTCTCATATTTGCAAATATGCAACTGTTTTCTGCTCTCTAGTTTGAAAAATTATTTTCAAGAGCATGCTTCTATTTATGACAGCCAGAAGAATACTGAGGCTGTCAGCTGCTTGATTTCCTTCCCATTTGCAGGGATGCGGTACACAAATTATAACTTGGTAATTGTGATTTCTGCTTTGAGCACTCTGAAAAATTGCAGCCTAATTAAATAATTATGGTGCTTGTTTATTTTTTTTTAAAATACATATTTGCAGCTGAGAGTTTCAAGGAAAACCAGACGGTAAAGATAAAGGAAGAACCGATGGAGGTTGACATCCATGACTCGCAGGCTTCGGTGTCACCCAGCCAGCCCAGCCAAAATGTTGGCTACAGCACTTTATTGGGGCGAGACATCAGCGAGCGCATCCAGAAGGCACCTGAAGGCCGTGTGCTCCCAGAGAGAAATCTCTTCAGCCAGGACATATCAGTGAAGATGGCGTCTGAACTGCTCTTCCAGCTATCAGGTAAATCCAGTGCAATTGCTCCATAGCTGGAGTTAAAGAACAAAATGAGATTTTTTTGTATAACCCCAAAGTTCTATGAAACTGTGAGATCACCAGGGCTGAAAAATAATAGGAGTTAGAACCTTCCTACCCTCACACTTGAAACACAGAGGCCTTGCCAAATGTCTCCCATAGTTTGCATATGCTTTAAAGCACTGTGGCAGCCAGGTCAGGTTCACAGTATTTCAACTGAGTTGGAAAAGCCAGAGTTCAGCTCCTGTATTTTTGAAAGCTAATTAAATAATTTGTGACGACTGGTTTGATCCCTGTAGAGGGGAATCTGCAGATGGCAGTTCCTGGCCTAAGTGGCCAGTGGCTGCAGGATGCAGCACTCCTGGGGTTGCACTGCCCACTTCCCTTGGCAAAGGAGGTGAACCTCATCTGTCATTCATACAAAGGCACTGGAACCAGCACTGTTCAATGAACACTTGCACTGCACACTCTGCATGGAGCACTGACGTGTGGAGCTGAAAAAACTTGTTGGGTGTCAGTTTAAATAAAGTCATGCCCATTCTCTAATCATGCTGGAACCATTTACCCTAAATTACCCTGGCTTATGCTGTTACCTGAAAGCATTAAAATAGTTTTGCTGAATAAAATCTGATAGACATCATATGACATATGCTAATCACAAAAACCCGCGTGTGTTCCTCTGCAGAAAAGGTGAGCAAAGAGCACAACCACAATAAAGATAACACCATCAGAACTACAGCCAGGTAAGTACAGCCCATGGTTACCTGCAAAACTGCACTGTAAATAGCATTGCTTCCTCTTGCCTTGTGAACTCAAACCTGCCTATGTCCTGCAAATGTGACCTGATAGTACAAATGTAAGATATTTCCATGAGTAATGGAGCCCATGTCTGAAAAGCTACAAATATGGATTTGATTGCTTAGGGTTTGTAAGACAAAAACCTTTTGGGCCAAAATGACTGTTCTCCTCTGATCAAGTATTCACACATCATTTTAAGAATTACTTATTCTATTTTTTTTCAACAAAAAATGAAACTTAAACTGCACGGTACATGCAGTGCTTGCTTGAGGGAAGACCAGGCTGCCAACGGGATTTTAAGACATGGACCAATGTAAGAAGAGGTGATTTCTATTGTCTTCTGTCAAACTAGATTTCCTTAGAAAAAAATTCAGTCTAGTATTTCTGTCATCTCAATACATTCTAGAGATGAATTTTTAAAAGTCAGACTGTAGGACAGTGCTAACAAAACATTTGTTAAAGATTACAGTTACGTTATGATGATAATTTAAATTAGCCAGGAATTAAAAACGTCATCCTATTGTAGCCTGTGCTGTTAAAGAAATGTGCACTTTACAGTTCTGGGGTTGGGAGCAAGCCCACAAGGTGTTTACATATCCATGAGCAGCAAGGTGAGGTGTCCCTGTGGGAAGATTTAAAGATCTTAGACAGTTAAGTGCTGGTAGCTGTAATTGGTAAAGACTTAGGAGCCCTTGGTAGGGTAGGAGGAGTAGGCAGGAACTGTTGAGGATACATTTATTCCCTACCTGAAAGTTATTGTGGGTGGGTTGGAGACTGAGCACACTGAAGTGATGAAGAGTTCGTTCAAAGATACAGTAAGAGCTTCTTGCCTCTGCAGCCCCTTTACAGAAGTTCTTGGTGCTAAATTAAAACAGCTTTGCCCAGACAGAATGGAAAAGCATTTCAGTTGCAAAGAAAACATTTCTAAAATATATTGTACTTAAATTTCTAGGCCTGTCCTACTCATTCATGGTAGCTGCAATAAATAACTTGTTTTTAATAAACTGACCAGCTCAGTAAATGTACATTAGGGACTTTTTAATGTTACAAGTTGAAAGATAATTCAATTGAGCTTTTAGCTTCTGGTTACAGTGAATGCTTCCCATATTTGCTAGTGCGGGAATTTGTCGGATATGCAGCCTGCACGCCTTTCTGTGCTACTTAAAGCACATAAGCCTGAGATACAAACAGAGATCAATGCACATATTGTCCAACTACTCATTAACCATCCAGGGTGCACTGCAGGGAGGGGCTGGCAAATAGTTGAAAATAGATTTCAGTGTCTCATAATGTTACCAGCAGGACTGGTGTGAGAATCCAGAGCTACTTTTGGATCTATCAAAGATAATTCCAATTGGAAAGGTTGAGGACAGTTCAAAGATAACTTGCCCTTTTTCTGACTGCCAACTTTTAAGAGGGTAGCGCAGTTGGCTGTTGTCAAACTTGTGTTGAGCTTTACTGAGATGTCCTTAGAGTGGCTGCCACCCATCCGGGCATGAAATGCTGAGTGCCTGGTTCAGTTTTTCTGGGTGCTTTTCTTATCTTGCCTATTTATCAACAGAAGAAGACATGAATAAGGAGAGCTTCTTAAGAGGGGAAGTGAGTCAGTCTACTAAATCCTGTGAGTTCAAGCCACTTGAAAACCTTGCCAAAAAAAACCTAACCCACCCCAAACTAAATAAACAGCTGGAAGCCTTTACTGGTAAGGTATGACGCCTTCTCAAAAATAGAATGTGATGGAGCAGCCAGTGGAGGATAGAGGCACTTGGACTGCATTAAGAAAACATGTGGTGTTGCAGTTTGGCTCACCAGCCCACATCTGGAGTAATGACAGAAAGGCATTTGAATCACAATTGCTGTGTGAAATGTGCTGACAGCTGCAGAGAGCCAAGGTGAGGTCAGTGTTGTCCACCTGTGAGCAGCTGGGGAGCACAAAGATTTAGCTGTGTCACTGGTGAGGCTGAAATCAGCAAACCCCAGCAAGATGGGGTACACAAGCACTTTTTGCTCTCTTATTCCTTATTAACATTTCTAACTGTCACCTCTCTGTTGCTGTTCCTCCTGTGAGTATTCCTGGACTTTGCCAGCATATACTTCCATATGACTTTGCTTAAGCAGCTGGAACTGGCAAGGATTCCTCACAGTTCACTGGCTGAGTGAGATGGTAGAGCCTGCCATCTGTGATAAGAAGACAGAAAGTGGAGAAGCGAGTGATCTGGAAGTGAGTACGCCAGCGTAAGATGCCAAGATAAGTTTCTTTCATCTAGAGAACTGTGTAGCCATGAAACTGGAAAAGTGCAGCCAGAGGAAAAATAAAAGATATCCTAAAGCTTAATCTTCATCAGAAAGGACTTTGCACAGTGATTGAGGACAATGTGTGTCATTTCTTACTATGAAGCAGGAGCTCCTCCCTCTGTATTTTGCACTGGGAATCGGAGGACGTACCTGCTGAAATAGAAGTAATAGGGCCACCACTGAAGAGACTCAGCTGCCATTCTAGAGGAAGGCAGAAAAGATGTATCCAAGGATGGTTCTGCAATTCACAGAGGCCAGTGGTGGAGAGGGAAATCCTTGGGATATGATATGATGCGGCCCTCAACAGCACCCTGCTCGTGATCTATGGCCTAACCCGAAACAGATAAGCTCTGCACCATCCGTTTTGCTTAGAACCAGCAAAGAGCAGTGTCCCAGTGACTGAATCTGAGGCACAAACAGGAAGGCCAACATGGAAACCCGAGTGGATTACAAGATTTTGAAGAATTACAATAGTACTAAAACATTTTTTATTGACGTTTTTCTTTCAAATCATTATTAAACCAGTGAGAGGAATGTTGCAATAAATCGTGCCGTATTTTTATACAGTGTCAGTCTGTTTCGTATTATGTCACCCCTGAGTGGGAGTGTGAGTCTTGGAAGAAGTTAAGTTTCACACATGTGGGTTGGAGCTGTTTTGGTTTATCCTGGTCACTTGTTTTCTGGAGTATCCTGCATTGTTCAGCTATTGGCATTCACCAAACTGCTCAGGTTTGGGGCAAATTCACGCCTTCCCCTTCAGCACACCCTAATGTTGACTGCTTATGGATGTGTTCAAACTTTTGTAGAAATACCAAAATATCCCATTAACTGTCACATATGGAACAGCACAGAATGAATAATGTCTAATAGGAAAGTAAAACAATGTGGTTGCCAAAAGAGTTTCACAATCACGTTAACTAATTATCAACAAGTTTCCCTGAGGCAGAAGAGATCTGACTAAGAATACAAGTGACTTGGTGGAGACACCTGGTTCACTCTCTGCAGAAAAACTGCACGAGGGAAAACTCAGGCAAGTGATGTCTTTTGGACAGAAACTTTGGGTATCTGGACTGGTGAGGTCAGCTTGGTGCAGCTGATATATACTTGGAGTCTGGACTACCCACTGTGCAACACCTTGTAAGACCTCATAGCAGGTCCTTTATCCTGAAAAGATTTGTGGATTTTATTACTGGTTAAGAACAGGCTGCAGAAATGGTCTGGCCTCCTGTCCTGGACCTTTAAAACACCTACTGCACACCAGCCTGTTAAGGATTCTCAATCTGGGAGAGATCAGATTTAAAGTAATTCTCACTTTGCTTAGAAGAAATTGATAGTTTGTATGCAGATGGAATACATTTCCTTAGAAAACACTTTTCCAAGCAAGACTGTAGTTTTCCATTTTGAATTTTCTTATGTACCTCTTGCTGATATCTGTCTGTATGTCAAGGAATGCTTGTTCCTGTTATGATCTTTAACTGAGCAGAAAACAAATACTTTGACAGAGATGCCATTTCACTATTGAAATTGACTTTTTTCTGCCTGTTAATTAAAGCAAAATATTCTTTTTGGAATCATGTAGCTGATAATTTTTGTGCTTAATACTCTTTGGGATGCACCCGCTCAATTTATGAATTGTTTCCTGCTTTAAAAATCAAATTTGTGGAGTTAACTTTATTCATGAAAGGCCATGTCAGAATAGAACTAGTCAGCATCTTAACCTAATATTTGAAAAGTTAACGATAACTACTGTATGCTTCAGATTATTAAATAATAATATTTTTTACCTTTCCTGATTGCCTTCTCCAGATATGACCATAGAATATACATTTTTGAAGTGTTAATTTTAATGATCCATATTGTATTGTGATGTAGCAAATGTAAGATGTTGAAATGTAGGTAAAAGCCTTTTCTGAGGTCTTCAGTTTTTACTCTGAAATGCAATTTTACCAAAGCGTGCTGCCTCATGGTCTGTCTATTTTCCAGCATGAATTCTGTAAGTGAAACAGGTTTCTTAATAAGATGGTATTTCTTACAATATTCAGATGTTGGGGTCAAAATTCGTATTTACTTCTTCTTCTGTTAACTGCTCTTTTCCTTTAAAAAAGGCATCTTGTTTTTTCCTGTAGCCCTTTCTTTTCTGAAGACACATTTAGACAATCACCATTCACTTCTAACTCAAAAGATCTCCTGCCCAATGAAACTACTCTTCATGGAAGGACGTCTGCACCAGGTCAGATACCTTTTTTCTTTCACTATTTCCAGCTAATAGATATTTTAAAAATTTTTCTTACTGTAAACTCCACCACGTGACCTCTTGAAATATTGTTTGCTTCATCAAAAGGCAGCTATTTCTCCATTATAATAAGTGCTTATTATTTAGAAGAAAAAGAGAAAAGTTAAATACTGCTGAAGCATTTGTGTTAATAGTCTTTAGGCTGCTATTTCTATGAATTGTGCAATAGTCTACAGCAGATGAAATTTAGCAATATGAAGAGAGGTGAGGGGGTTTTTTGTGTGTGTGTGCCTGCCACTGTACTGATGCTGAATTACTGTCTGCTGTTGCCCTGTTCCTGGCTGTTTCCATCTCCATCTCCTGGAGTACAGATGAAATGTTTGCAGAACATGTACCGGCTGTCTGAGCTTGGCAATACAATTTTCCTGCCTTTAACAGTACTTTAGAACCTTTCTGGAAGGCTGTGGAGTTCTTCAAATGTACTGAAAGGCCTCAGTAGCTGCAGGTGCCTTCCCACTGATTTTCTGAACTAGTTGACAGGCATTTTATGTCCAGATATAGCTTGGGTTATATTCTGCATTAAAATGGAAAATACAGGCATGTAATAACACTATTCAAGGTCGCACTGAACACATGCAAAAACTTGATATGTACCTTCACTGTCCTGCTGCAAAATAACTCGTTTGCTAGTTCACTCTATCTGTTCTTAAATTAATAGCTCTGGGGTTCTAAAGGTCAGTAATTACACAGTCAGCTGTAGGGGGGGTTGTTCACCTTTTCTTAGCAATCAATAAACTTTTGGGCACGTTACTGCTAATTTTCAGCTATAGACTGTCATTTAATTTACAACTTAACAGACCCTTCATTTTTTTTAATGCTTGAATAGTCATTTGACAGCTTGTGAAGTGGCAGATGAGGGTAAGAGCTAGATGCTGTCTAAGGGTAAATATGCATAGCAAGAAGGAAAAAAATTGTAGCATAAGGACAAGGGTCTCCACAGCTGGGCACAGACACACTTCTGCAAGGAAGCAGTGGATTCTGTACCTCTGGGTGAGGAGAACCAGATCAGGTGTGGTGCTTTTAAGTGTTAAAATGTAAACGAGGTTAGTACTCTCAATCCTGGCTTTTGACCTTGGCATAACATGGAATATTCATATGCCCAGATGAAAGATGGGAATTCACAGACTCCTCAGGCAGGGCTCGATACCTCAGAGGACACAGCCTCTAGCAGCAAGACACTTACATCACACCAAGATAAATGCATAAGAATTTTAATTCTCTCTAAGACTTCTCTTTAAGTGAGGCCACTAGAAGTGTGGGTGAGGCCACTAGAAGTGGGTTAGGTCATCCTATAGGGTTAGAATGGCTTCTGAGGGAACTGGGTTTTTGTATGTTTGTGCTGCTCTGTGATCTGTTTTGTGGAACCTTGATTGCTCTGTGTATTATAATACATATTGCTCTGTGGTTATAAGACTCTTATATATAATAGTAGCACATATACTACTAAAATTTTAAAATGCCAGTTTCTGCTGTGTTTTTATTTTTGGAACAACTCTTATCATTCCAAATATGTTGGTTTTTTTCTCAGCTTCATAACAAATTCTTGGGCCTGAAGTGCAACTTCACAGTAGCACCAAGAATGTGATTTAAATTTGTAATCAATTACAGATATTATATTCATGTAAAAACCAGCAGAATGCCCACAGGTAAATTTCTTAACTAGTTTCAACCTTGCAAGAAGAAATATCCTATGTAGTGCTATGGATAGCTCTGAAAACACTTTGTTCCTTTATGCTGCTCTTTGAAGGGATAGAAACAAACCATTGTGGAAGGCCTACAGAAAGTGTTACAGAAAACGCTATGGAAATGCATATGTGGTCTCCCACATAAAAATGCTTTCACTTGAGATTTGGTTTGGGTTACTCTATCCCTGAAACAGGACAGTAAGAAGTAGAAAAGAGAAACATGAGAAAATGATAGGGAATTCCCAGTCCAGGGCCCTGGTGGGACCCCATGTATGCAGTTGCCTCTTTTCAAGTGAGCACCAAAACGGGTGGCTGCGTCCCCAGACTCCTGCCAACTTTCTGTCTGCAGACTTTTTGGCACCCTAGCTGCAGAGGAATTGGGAAAAGTGACAGGAACATAGGACAGTAAGATATTTCGTGTGTCAAATTCAATTCTTTTCTATACTAGGTAACATTATGCAATCTTATTCGTTACCTTATTCGTTATCTTAAACCCCATCATCATCATCATCATTATTTGTATGAGGATGCTGTTTCAGAAGCTCATCCCTTTTGAAGAATTGGGACCACTCTCTTTCTATCCTGAATTTATTCACAGCAAGTTCTACTTTTGTTGTTTCACAAGTGCAGTCCTTCAACTTCAGTAATTCTTCTCCCTTGTGATGTTCACCATCTGATGTGCCATCTTACATTCCTCTAATCCTGCCTCTCATTTTGGAAAAGTGAGCCAGCCAGTGTCTTTTAGTCTCTTTTAGTACAATAGGGTTTCCATTTCCTAGCCTTCTTCTGCCTCTGTTTAGGGGCATTAATTTCTGCAAATATGAGTAGTCAGAACTATATGTGCTCTTTTATAGGAGGCTTTGCCCCTGACTTTTTCAGCAGCCTGCAATCTTCTGAGTCCATGTTGGAAATGCCTCTCCTGATTAATCACAGCCTTTGTAACTAGAACATGCTGGTGTCTCTCTTGCTAGTCAAATAGTAACTTGTTTTTCTTTTCCTTTATAATTTCAGCTGGTGATTTCAGCATGCAACAGAAATTCTTGTTCCTACACTCTTAGGCATATGACCTTGTAATTTGAATTGTTTCACTTGTTATTCTAGCTCTCAAGATAATTTCTTTAGTACTCTGAAATTTCTGCATATTGATATTGCTTTCATTAATGCAATTCTGGTTTGTTTGTGGGCTTTTGTGTGTGTGTGTTGAAGCTGTTAAAGAGGATTTTTAAGTACAACGGGTCCAAAGTTCAGTCCTTGAGACTTAGGCTTCGTGGCCCCCTCAGTGCAAACCACTTCACTTTATAGCCAGTTTATAAGAAAACTGCAAAATCAGGTATATAAGTGGAAGAGCACTCTCTGTAGGGCATTGAGTAGATAAGATCCCCAAGGAGTATGAAATAATTAGGAAAGAATATTAAAAGATGTGTGAAATCAATGCACTGATCAGGGCATTCAGTGGAGGGGGAAAAAACCCTAAATAAATAATGGTATTGTGATGGATTTGGTCTGAAAAAAGGGTGGAGTGTTCCTGATCAGCAGCAGTATCAAGACAGGAGAGTTGATTCTCGTGTGGAAGCTTTTAATTTCAGTATCCAAGGAAATAACAATGAAATCTCCAACAGCTGTCAGAAAGGGACTCATCAGACCCACAGAAGTCATGGTATCTCCCTGATAATCTATGGTGAATTCCTAATACTCTGAGAAGGGAAGACAGGAGTTTCCTAGAGTGTATAGTTCAAATTTACTGGTTATTTTTGGAGAATTGCTTTTCTTACTTTTTAAGGTATTTTTTATGTTAATAACCATATTATTGTATTGCACTTTTCTGTATTAGTCTTACTGTCCAAATAACTTCATTTTTACTCAAAAATGGAAATAAAATAGTTTTGATGCCCACATCAACCAAACACACTTCGCTCAAAAATTACCATGGTATCAAAGTAATATCTAAAACAAAGTCATATCCAAAAAAATTCAATAATTTCAACTGCCCCCTATGAGAATGTAGCCTCTTTTAATCTAGCAAAAGGTAGGGAGAAGAAATTAAAGTTTTTATTTCAGTCACTTTAAAAGAGGACATTTTCATCTTCTGTTTAAGATTCTTCTTTTGACAGAATAGTTTAGTTTTATGTCAGATTATATAGTTCAGTTCAGATCACTGGATAAATTAAAAACTTGATTGTATGCTGCTGTTCCTGACCCTTAGTCTTTAATGTGCTTTAATAGTTTTCCACCATCTCATTGACTCCTTCTGTAAATCAGACCTGCCTTCATGGAAGCCAGATGAGTGATATTCACTATTCCTTTTCTGGATGTTTCATTGATATTGGTGAAAACACCAGCCATGGCTTTTTGGTAGTATTTTTTTCTCCATGTATATCTGTCTGTAGTATAATAATATTTCATTATTTTCTCTCCTGTTCACCAAGGGTGTGGTATTCTCCTTCATTTGCATTGACAGTGCCAAATATTGAAAGAATCCCATCTCTAGAGGATCAAATTTTTTTTAAAATGTATCTTTTTGTGAGACTTTAGTACTACTTGCAACAGTGTAATTCTGATCGTGGTAAATGACTTTCACATGGCTAAAATAAACTTTTGGAACTGGAGGATGTAGGTCTGAGGGAGTTGTAGGCCAGGAATAGCCCTGTCTTTTTAAATTTTGCCACAGCTAAATTTACTGGTTGTTGGTTTGTTTCAGTGAAATAAAGCCAGTAAAGCTTCTGTGCTCCAGTACCTTTTTGAAATGCATCAGAGCCTCTTCTGCCATGTGTGTCCACACTCTGTACTGACCTGTAAGATGACAGACAGGCAGTGCCTCCTCTTCAGGATTGTCCAGAATCAGTTGCATGGTGCTTAGTTCAGTAGAAATTTGGAAACACAGTGCAAAAACTTTATATTTTGGCAGTGTCAGTTGTTCTTTTATTGACGATGTAATTAGTGGGATCATCCCATGTTTATGTTTCTTGATGTAAGGTAATATGTGTAACAGATTCCAGTATGTTTGGAACTCCAGGACTATTCTGCAGATGTACAGGTTTCTCCTGTCACTCTTCATACTCACACTGTCCTCCTTTTCTCTAAAGCAGTAATTCCACTGTAACTTCAATACACTAAAAGGTGAAAACCTGCCTGCTCCCAGGGCCTCATCTTTGCATATTCTGCTACACAGCAGTACCAACACCTGTGTGGCCACATCAGGGGAAGTAGTGAACTAATCTCCTTTTTTTTCCCAATGGTTTGTGGGAATGGTGGGATGTGAGCAGGGTGAAGGGAGGCTGTATCCTTCGACCATGTGAAATTTCAGCATTTGTGTGAGACTGGCATGCCCATGAGCACACTTAATCTTGTTCACTTTCTTCTGTTACTGTAGCTGGAAAATACCTGCTGAGGGTTTAGAATTTTAGCTTGAATGTGATAAATAATCAAGCTGGTGGTGTTGTGCAGATACCACATTCTTTTGTATGAGTTTGCATGTGTCTTCCTGCCTAATTCCTTTTTAAGCATGCTTTAAGGTCACTATAGCTCTTGGTGTTGTCATTTTCTGTGACTCCAAGCATCTAGAAAGTAGATAGCAAGAGCTCTTTTGGTCCAACCTGCAGAGGTGCTAATTCATATCCACTACTTTCTGGCAGTATTTGTGCTTCATTCTGTTTTCCTGTGCTCTGCAGCAAACTAAACTTCTGCAACCATCTACAGCAACCAGCTCTGAATTTTGGGTCATCACTAGGTTAGTTAAGAAAGTTATGACTTTATTAGTTTGAATATGAGATTAGAGTGAATCTGGCTATGGCTTTCATTTCCTCAAGAGCTGCTGGTGACAGTTTCCCTTCTTGGTCTCTTTTATGCTGCCAGACTTTCTCCTTTTAACTTACCCTGCATTGTCCCTGAGACCACTATAAGCACACTGCAGAAATGAAGGGACACCTTGAGGGTTCGATTTCTGTGTAGGGGACCATTGCTGCTTGTGTCACCCTGGAAAATGTCTTTAGGCCTTAGGGGACTGTGAAACCCTGAGGATTTCCACTGAAGTGACCAGCAGTGAAATGTTGGCATTTAAATTGCCCTTGTGTAGCTTCCCAGCTATGTACCCATGGAGTTAATTAGAATGATTCACACCTTCTTACAGTTGTTTGCTTACATCTGCCAAAAAGCCTCTAACTCCACATTGTGGGCAATCCTATTTACTGTAGGAAGGCTTTCTTCAAATGTTTAAATGTTAGAATTTGTAAATGAAAGCCAGGGCTTAAGAGTGTGATTACAAGCAATTGATTTTTAATTCATTCAAGACAGCAGAACCTGTGGGTTATTATTTTTAAGAGAATCACAGGATGGTTGAGGTATGAAGTCTAATTCCACACCCTTCCCCAGAGCAGAGTCATCTTGTTGCTCAAGGCTATGTCCAGTCAGGTTCTGAATATCTCCAGGACTGGAGACTCTGGGCAATCTCTGAGCAACAGGTGCCAGTGTTTGACCTTGCTCACCATAAGAAAAACTGTTTTCTTATGCTTAAATGGATTTTCCTGTGTTTTAATTTGTGCCCTTACCTCCTCTCCACTGGCATCACTAAGAAGAGCCTGACTTCATCTTCTTACTTCCCCCTATCAGGTATTTTTCCAGGTTGGAAAGATCCCACCAAGTCACCTTTTTTCCAGGCTGAATAGTCCTTGCTCTCTCAGGCTCCCCTTCTGTGACAGATACTCCATTCCCTTAATCATGTTTGCCGGACTTCAGACTTTTTTTGACAGTCTAAAAGAATATTTCAAGATCCTGGCAGCTGTTTCTGTCCCTGTGATGGAACAGCAATTTTTATTGCCAATGTAATTGCAGAGGGGGAATGCACATGCATGTGAATTGACTTATGTAGTGCTTCTTTCCCCCCTTGCTTTATCCCATTATTAGTGCTTATGATCATTTTATCTGCTTTCAGTTTTGGTCTGAGTTATGAGCTCTGCATATCCAAGACATTGGATAACCCCCTTCAGTTTCCTGGTGATGAGAGTCCCTGACCCCTATTGGCTTCCTGTCAGGGCAGAAAAGTGAGAGTGGCACTTAATTCACTACCAAGGCATGTTCCATCAGGCATTTGGTCCTGCTGTTCATTTCTGTCGTAGGATTCCTGTGAAATGTGCTTGGGAAAAGTGGAAGCAGATGCCACACAGTCATTGCCACCTGCAGGGCACAATTGTAGGTACTCCCTAAGCTGTGCAAAGTCTGCTTCTCTCAGTCCTCAAAAGCACCCTTTTAATTTTCTTTTTCTTCTGGTACCTGTCTGGGAGTAAGATTCAGCCAGATACTCTTCTTTGTGTGTGTGTGTGTACACATGGGGTGTGCATGTGTATGGTTGTGTAAAAATCAACACAGGTGCATGAATAAGTATACTGGAGCGGTGTCCCTCTGACAAATCCAGCCTGTGTGACAGCTTCATAGATGGTAGGAAAGTTTTCTTTTTGACAGAGTGGCAGATTGATTTTTAGTAACCGATTTTAGTTCCTTATCTCCAACATGCTAATTCTTCCCACAAAAAGAATGTCTTGTGGGTACGAGTGACTGGTATGAGCTCTCTGGAAGGCCAGGGACTGTCAGCCACCGAGGTGGCTCTCTGCAGTCTGATAGCAGGAGGCAGATAGCTGGCGACTTGTGGCAAGGGATTCTAGGAAGGTGAGATAGTTGAACTGCTGTAGAAGTGGGCTGTGCTTGGCATAGTTATCCAAAGCAAGACAGATTTTGCAGAATTTGTTCAACATAATTCAGTGCTAAACTGCCTGATAGTGGCTCTGGCACGTTTTCCATCTATCGCATCCTGTCTTCAGATTCCCATGACCGTCTGCCTGCGTGCAGCCTTCTCTCCCTGTGCACCCAGCTGCCTTGACAACCACTTTGCACCACAGCCATTGAGCAGAGACTGCCACGTTTCTGGTTCATTCCATGGGATCTTAACCAAGGCAGCTTCAACTCATTGCAGCATCTTCTGGGTCTGCTGCCAAGCAGGTTTGCATCTCCTGCACGTGTGGTGCAGATCTGTAGTGCAGCAATAGAGGCTGTGTCCTGAGCAGCCACACAGTTTTCATAAATAGCAGAGTCCCTTTCAGAGCTGAAAATTTCATTATTATGCAGAACAAACCATTTCAAAACAGCAAATTGGCCTCTTGCTCAAGCAGGTACGGTGTGTTCTCTGGCTGAAGCAGGACAAGTGAGATGTGCAGCACGTGCATCATTGTACATGACTTAGTTTTTCTTAACTGTCAGTATTTATTGGGCAGGGAATGTGATCATGTCTTTCTGAGCATCCCATGAAACTCCTGGTGAATCTTTCACTACAGGCTAAATAGCAGGACTTGGCACAAATTGCTGTGGGCACATAGAGTTAGCTTCTTTTCCCTGTGAAGTCACCGCACTGATAATTTTGCCAATTGTTTACAGGACCTTCAAGATGAAAGGTGTTAACTAAAACAAGCAGAAAGAGTTCAGGTCCATGTCTAATGACTGTCTTGGAAGGCATTTGACATCTATCTGAAAACTTGTGTTTCTTGTTTTACTATGGGCTGCCTTTATACAGGGTAAATTTTATTTCCCTCTCATACAGTGCAGTGTTCTCTTGCAGGCAAAAATATTCACTTTTTAAATTTCATTTCTCTTTTATGTTTGCTCCTTCTAGAGCACAATCAACTTATGGTAAAGGATAGAAAAGCAAAGTAATTTCACTCGGAACAAATACCTTCTGGTTTCATTTAGAATAAACCCAAACTAGATCACAATCATTAAACCCAGCAAACCAAAAACTGTTAAGAAATATCAACAGCTTCAAATCCAGAGCAAAAATGGCCAAATTGAACAGTTTTATCCTGCATGGAAAAATAAAACTTAGCATTTGGATTTTTTTACCCTTTCAAGCAGGGCAGGTTTTGACATCTCATATTATTTTGGCAGCTCTTATTATTTAACTTATCATAATAAGTTTGCTGAGTAATAGTTACTCAATAGCAAGTGATTTTTGAAAAAGTAAAATCACTGTTGCCATAAATATTCTTAACTAGGTAACACAAGTGGAGGTCAAATTTGAGAAGGGTTTTCTGAGCAGCTACAATCATTGGAAGTACTTAGTGAGAAATGTGGGACTTTTATTTGCTAATACTACCATGTATTATTCTGGGAAGTGAATTTGGGACAACACAGGGCTGCCCAGCAAGTTCCTGGGAGCTTTTGATGCAGGTAATAGAAGACAGCTTGGGGGAGAATGACCACAAAGTTGTAGAATGTTGGGTTTGGGAAAGGAAGAAGGGAAAACAGCAAAATAACCCCTGTTGGCTTCAGGAAGGATAACTGGAACCAACTTGGAGATGCATATGGAAAGAAGCCTAACAACAGTTAATGACCTCTGGGCTTGAGTGAAGCTTCTGATGTGTCCTCCCACAATATACCCATAGTAAGAAGGGAAACCCAGGGTAGGTACAGCTCTAATTAAGTGGTGAGGTGCAGCTGTCAAACCCCAGGGACCACATGGGGTCTGCAAGAGGCTGTGCTTGCTCTGGTATTCATCAGTCCTTTTATTAACATTGTGAATGATGGAGGAGAAAGGATGTATATTAAATGTCTGGGGCACACCTTGCAAGGAGGTGCCATAAGCACTTGGGAGGACAGAACAACAGAGTTCAGTCTTACCTTGAGGAATTGAAGAAACTGTGTGAAAACTAGCAACCAGTGCAGTGAGATCAAAGTTCTGTGCCTGGGGGAATGGTGAGTGCCACGAAGAAAGAGGAGGCATGAACATCCAGGCAGTGCAGCTTAAGGCGGGGATCTGGATTAGGGTTGGTCAGACACTGTGTGTAGAGCTGGCATTGCAGAAAGGACAAATATCTGGCTGAGGTGTTGGGAATGTTGTCTGTAAGGCACATGTAGTAATTCTGCTCTGCAGCTGGAGCCCTGAATTCAATTTTGAGCTCCGTAATCCAAGAACAATGTGGAGGAGACAGAGGTGGTCAGAGGTTTAGAACACATGAGCTGTGCATGAAGATTGAAGAATTTTACCTATTTATTTAGTCTGGAGAAGAAAAGAGGGGAGATATGATAATGGCATTCAGATATGTAGAATGACAGCTTTGAGAGTAAAATAATAAACCTTGCCCATGTTCATGTGAGCAGAATAAGAAATAACAGGCTTAAATGACAGCGGAGGAGATTGAAGCTAAACTCCAAGACTGAAGTAAAACTTTCTAGCAGTGGGGTGTTTTTGCACTGGCACAACTGTCAGAGGAGCCTCTGGAGCCTCTGTCACAGGAGGGTTTTTTAAAAAAATAAGTAAGAAAAGCATCTGTTGGGACTGATGGATAAGTTTGGTGAGTGGCTGATGTGCCTCTGGGTGAGGGAGAGACAAGCTGGCTCCTGGGGCCCCTTCCAGCTCTAATTCTGGGATATAAATTCAGTAACAAAGCCATGGTGGTGACTGAACAACCTCCTGAAAGAGATTTGATAGATGAGGCATTTGTCTTACAGATACTCAGCATGCTGTAGTTTAGAATCTGCATCTCATTCAAACCTATCTCTAGTTTCATATCTTCTTTTGTCTTTCCTAATATCAGAACCTCCTGTAAATGTAAGCATCAGCACTGAGTCAGAATGTTTCCTGAAGATGAAACTTTTCCAAATACAAGCTCAACATGAAATAGAAAGACAGGTTTTAAAATCAGTTTTCTAGCTCTGCAAAAGGAATTGGAACACATCATTTCTGACATTTCTTTTTAGTTACCTTGGGACTCTCCAGTCCTCACCTATCTTACCTTATACAAGTTTGTCTTCTACAACATTTGTCTGCCTAAGAGTAAATTAAATGTAGAATTCATCAGCTGTTTGGACAGATGGCTAGATAGACATAAAGACTATTGTTTAAAAATAATCTAAGCAAAGCTGAGGACAAGTTTGGAGTTTTTACTTCCACAGCATGATTTCAATCCAAGTACAAATTTGCCCTAATTTGTTGCAGGGTGTTTTAGTTGAGTTTGGGGCCGTTGTGGTGCTCACTACAGTCCGAGCAGAAGGCAGATGGGAGAATTATGCAGAAGGAGGGGATGGTTTACAGGCAGATGCCTGTGCTGGTGATAGAAGAGAGAGCAGGGAGAGATGTGAATATCTTAAAAAGAGCGAGTTAAAGGCCTCAAGGAAATGGCAGATTCAGTGCTTATCACTTGGGGAATCTGCAATAAAAGCAGCAAGAACATTTTCTTGTACAGCAGCAATCACAAGCACCTTGGGAAAGGTGGCTCTGGCCAAATATTTGTAGTTACTTTTTCATCCAGTGTTGATTATTTTGTTTTAGTTCAGTCAGCTCAGGAACCCAACCTTCATTTGGGTTTTGCATTCCCCCATTGAGGTTTCTGGTCACCAGCTTCTTCCAAGTACAGATTTTGCTTCACCCAAAAAGAGGCAGAAAGCTGAAAAGAAAAATATAATCTAAAGGCAAATATTTCTTTATTTGTGTCTGAATGCTGGATGGGTACTACTAGTGTTAGCCTCTGCAAAGCACCCTAGGTATGTTTACTACCTTCTCTTAAGGAAAGAAAAACCCCTGTTTCGTGTGGACTTGCAAGCAGAAGTTGTCACATTGACAAAAACCAAAGAAAAAAAGGAAAATTTGTGTGCCCCATAATGGTCCTAATGTGCACAATGTTTGAGTGATTTTTTCAAAGGGTTTCTTAGAAGTGTGTCTTAAGCAGAATTGTATGAAAGAAATTAAAAGGTAGAAACCTATTGGCACTATGGAAATGAATTAATTTTGGTTTAAAAACAGCAATAGGAGCAAATTATACTTTCACTAGTTCATATGAACTCAGTGTTGTAGCACCCAAAATAAATGTTACAAGCAGTGTAAATATAGATGAGGTAGATGTGAGGGCCACCTGCTTGGGAGTGAGTTAGAAGAAACTTACGTGAGTTTATTGTGGCACATTTTACTGTTGTCATGAGGATATTTTCAGGAGGAAATGAAGTGAAATATATTATGCAAAGATAAGAGAGAGCACATTACCAGGTTTTTCTCTGACAATAGATGCAGACTTTAGCTGTTATTTCTAAACAAGAAAAAAAAAAAAAGTAGTAATGGTGATAGAGCCCTTTGCTACTGAAAGGATCAGCTGTTCTTGGCCAACAGTGATATGGTAAAGCTTTTAAAAACACTTTTTGGGATTTGTTGGTGCTTCCTTTGCCTTTCTTGAAATGTCTCAGCACCCTCAGTGAAAGAAAAAGTATGTCATTTCCCCTCTAGGCCATATTGCATTGCTTCATCTGCAGCCATGAAATCCAGCTGGTCTTCCCTGTGGTAACTGATGCCGGTGCAGTGAGATAAAGGGACTCTTCCACAACTGCTGCTTCTTGGCCACCAAATTCACAGCTTGGGGAGGGCCTGATTTTGCATCTGTTGTGAATTTTACATTGTTCTTTTCTTTCTTGTTGTGTAAGGGATGCAGTTACCACAAGACAGTCCTGTTTATGCTTTATGCTAAAGCAAGCAAGACAGTGGTAATACAAGCTGGGGGAAATAGAGGCTGTTGTCCATCACTATCCTCTAATTGAGGTCATAATGTACATGTTGTAAAAATAGTTTTCAAGAAATGACTGCAACATTATTGCAGCTTTAGAGTACCTTAAAAATCTGCGACTTCAGCCACCTTGCACAGAATTTACTGGATTTTTTTCTCTCTTCTTGGTTGTTTCTTAAGTTTTGATCTTAATGCAGAGAATAAATGCAAATCCCAGAGCTTTATAATGCAACTGAAGGTTATCACAAAGTGAAAATAGGTGTGAGTTTTGATGCAAAGGTGGAAGTGGCTTTGTGTTTTAAAGTCAGTGTTGTCCCAACCTTGTCTTTGCCCTGACTTTCTCACCCTGCTTCTGATTTGTCCGTTTTTGAGCAATGGGCTTGGTCTTAGCAGTGAAGGGGGCTTCACTTTTTTTTCCATGTTCTTCTATGGAGTCAGCTTTAAAGTTCATCTTTTACCTATTTTTTAATCTTTCCCAAACCCTGACATCTTTATTGTTTCTCAGTGACCTTTTCAAGTGCTGCTGTCGATTGTTGTGCACTTGGAATACTTTTGTGCACAATATTAATGTTTCTTTTGGTGGGCTGTGCAAGCACTTTATTGAAGTATTCCCAACTTTGATTGTTGTTGTTTTCAGAAAGAGCAGTTTAAGTACTGTGCTACTGATACATAAAACCACTTGGGTTCTACCCTTTTCCATATTTTAAAGGAATTTTAAAGGATTTTAAATTATCATAACATTACTGCTTTTTACCACACTCCATAGTAACGTTAAACATTTGCAAAGCCTTTGAGGGGAAAAAAATAAGAGCATTAATTGGTAAAGTTTTTTATTTGGAAAGGAGACTTTTCCTGCTTCCTCTGTGCATTTGTTCTGTCATTCAGATTGATTATGTGCAGATTTTTGGGGCTTATGAAACAAAAAGGACATGACCCCCTCACAAGTGGAACTAGAATTTTCTATCTTCTTTGGATTTTTGTGGGGAATATGGGAAAATTCTATGCGTAGAAAGCAATTGCTTATCTCAGTTAATAGTGGATGAGTCTGCTCATAGTAAAAGATACACCCTGAATCAAGACCAGACAGGATCCTGTGATGCAGGGGGTGACAGATGAAGATTGCAGGACCAGTCAGGATTGCTGATATCGACGTGGAGAGACATACCTTCCTCAGGAGCTACAGTACCTGGAAGGATCCCACTATTTATTTTAACTGACTTACTAGAAATAAGATTTCTGGTCCTACAAATAAAACCTTTGTGGAAGCAAGTTGGAAAGGGAGTAAGAGATATAGTGTCTGGAGCACTGCAATTTTGTATAGTCAATATATTTTTGAGCTTGGGAACCTTTCACAGGCTTTTGGCAAACAAGCTTGCAACAGAGCCTTAATTACATATTTCATAAAAGGAGTTCTCAATTTTTAAATACAGTGTGCCTGCCAGAGGTGATAGATGAACATGTTAAGGGGAAGACTCCAAAGCAATAAAATGCATCTTTGATGATGGAAACACTGCAGAAAGTAGTAAGACAGTATAATAAGATAGATGCAGACAGAAGAATGAAAGAAAATTTCTTTGAGCAAATAAATGTTTTTAAAGCAATGTTTGCATGACTACCTGACCTTAATACCTTGTTTCTGAATAAATAATTTCTTGAAGTTTTTGTTATTTAGACATAACCAAACAGAAATAACCTTACAAATGGAGCAAGCTTTTGTGACGTTTCTGTAGGGCTGCATGCAGTGCATTTACCTCTTGGGTGAAGGTGGGGTACTTGACAGATCTCAAGGGAAAAAGCTGCAATTCACCTCAGGCTGGGAGCAGCCAAAAGTTACCTGATGACTGTTTAATGTCCCAAGTCTTACACAGCAAAGTGAGATGCCTTGCTGTTGGACATCTGCACAGGAGTGTTCATCCTCTTGCCATGAGCTCACAGAACCCTGGTTACCTTGTCCAGCACTGTTTCTTAGTCAGTTTATTAATTTTCTGGTTTGGTGGAATTTTTTAGATGCACTCTTCCATAGGAGCTTCCTTCTGCATCTTGTCTTTTTTACATCAGGTTTTATCCCCTGGAGTGGGAGGAGGGAGGTACCACATGCTTTCTTTCCTTTTCTTCTGTATCATCTACCTTTTCCCATGTCACCTCCTGTCCAGAGTTTGGTTGGCTGTCCCTCTTAGCTCTCAGCCTCACCCTGGGTGGCTCTTCTGTCTCCAGACCTTCTGGACCTCTGACTTGTTTCCTTCATGGCATTCAGCTTGCAAGCAGCATTTATTGAAAATAATGTAACCACCACTCTCTATTTTCACAGGATTTTTGTTCATTTTATTTTCAAAATTACTTACCTGGTTTCTCCTTGACCATTTTTTGTGGTGTCAAACTGTCTGAATAACCCAAAACATAACTAACTACGGCACACACTTCCAGAAGAATGGAGAGAAAATGAATTTTGACCTTCTTTGTTAAAACTTACCAGCACCTCTCACTTCCATCTCATTAAGGAATACTTATTGCAAAGAACAATCTATTTAATTTATATCCATGGGATTCCATCTGACCATGAGGATCTGCCCTTGTGGATTTGTTTGCTTCCGAGGTCTATGGAGCTGCAAAGATAAAAAAGAGAAGCAGCTGCTGATATGAGTTACAGGATGTGAGAGCAGACAGTAAACCAGCAAAGGTTATAAACATGAATTTATCTTCTTTGAATGACACTTCAGCACACTTTGTTTGTTTCCTTAGGTTTGTCTTTTTCACTTAAATAGTGGTTTCATTCTTTCCATTGTTTGTATAAAGATCTAAAGTTGGGCATGGCACTGGACAGCATATTAAAACATAATGTAGCATAAAACACTGTGAAGCAGTAATTGACAAATACATCAAAGTAAAAGAAAATAAGTAATCAAAGTATCAGAGTCCAAAGCCAGTCCCTGGGAAGTTCCTGTGCCCAACAGACACCAGCAGTCACAAGGCTGATTGGGTGACTCTAGACAGTCACTTATGTATTCAGGTCACGCCTCATCCTCTTCTTCAGTTACAGCTTCCACCAGATACGGTGTCCTCTCTCCAAGCATATCCTGACAAAAGGCAGGGTAAAGACTTTTCAGAAGGTTAATACACTCTCTGTATTGATATCACCAGTTGGAGAGGAAAAGATTAATCCCTAAATGTGAAAACTGAAAATACATACTTGTGCAGAACTATGCCCAACACCTCAGGAAAGGGTTAAATGGTGACTCTTCCAAGCTGCAGTGCTTTGTTTGCCAGAAATGAAATCTGTTTGGAGGGAGAAGAGGAGGCACAGAACAATGTTTCCGCAGTTGTCCTCACCTCAGAGAAAATACAGATGGTGGCAGTTCCTAACCCCTTCTTAGATGATCAGCTTTACACAGCTACTCATTATGAAGTTGACTTGTGGCTAGAAGGGGAGTGATACCAGGTTATGCAGGAGGGCAGGAAAGGTGTCCATAAAGATGTACAGGTGTCCAGAAAGATGTATTTCACTATATTTAATTGTTTTACCTTTACATAAGATTCTTAGCACTTAAGAATTCTATGCAAAATTATTTCAAAATATTTTTATCACTAGCCTGTAATATCCTGAGTCTTAATCCTTCTGTTTCTTTTTAATGTTGTACTGGAGAACTTGGAGGCCCTTCACTTTATTGAGCGTATTTTGTTTTAAATTCCAAAACCCACACAGAAATACAGTCTGTTGCTTAATAATTTCAATTTTGTCATTATGATTTCCTAACATAGGAGTTCGGGAATTTGCTATGGATTATTCATTTAAAGTAGAAATCTTGTATCAAGTCCTTCATTTTTTTTTTCTCTTTTTGTTTTCCTCTTCGTTTTAGTATAGGGGGTGTCATGGTGAAAGATGGATTTCTGTGAGACACTTTTCACAACAGTGATTTATTATTTAACATTTACTTGGTCTCAGTCCATCTTCTTCCTGGCCAGCGTGTAAGGTGTTCTTAAAGGCTGACAATTCTGACTGCCTTGGATCAGAGCTTAGGGATGCACAGAGAATGCTGTACGCAGCCCAGTGTTCTGGCCTTGGAGTCGCTGGGCCTGTACTCACTTCCCAGAAAACACCATTCTTTGGCATTAATTAGAGCCAGAGCCCAAGGATTGAGTGTGGAAGTTGATTCACATGACTTTTCAGGTCACTGGTGAGGTCAGGTGCTGGGCATGTTCTGGGAAGATTTCTGGACCCTTGTATGGACACAGAGCTCCAGTTTTCAGGATGCAGTCAAAACTTGCCCAGAGGGTGAGATGGGTGGACGTAGGTGGTTTTCCTTGGAGCTGAGAAATCTTTCACAAAGTGTTGAGGCTTCTGTTGCAAGAGACCAGTTCTGGTTTGCCATGAGCAAGCTAAGAAGCTGCTGAACAGAAAAAGCACTTTGCTGCAGAGAGAAGATTCAGTCAAAAGAGAAGAAAGAAGCACTGTAGTAAGGAGTCCAGAAAGACACCCTTAAAGTAAACAGAAATACTTCCAAAACACCTCAGCGTTCTCCTTTGCATCAATGGAAAATATGCAGCTCCTTTGCAAGGGACTGACTGGCTGTCACCAGCTTGAGATAATCAGAAAGCTGCTGTTTTTCCAGCTTCCCGTGAGCTTCCCAGGACAGTCCTTCATAGGGAAGATGATACTATATTTCTTTTTCTTCAGAGATAAAAGAGGGCTGATGACTAATGCTGAAGTGAATTGTTAAGAGACTTATTTACTTAATTGAGCCTGCTTGTTTGGTATGTGTCCCAATTAATTCATTTTTGTTGTGACCATACTGAAGTAACCTACACCCTTGTGACCTTCTCTTATAATTATTACTATTATCCTCATTTGAAGCACTGTTTTGGTTATGTACTCAAAAAGCTCTGCTGAAACATCTGTAGCACTTCCACGGAGTCAGATTTTTCTATTGTTTGGAACTCAAGGATAGCAATAAAAAGAATCCTTCTTTATTGAAGTTCTTGGAGGTTATGGGTCACTTACAGCCCTTAGGGGATGGGGGGGGTTGTCTTCCTTTTTAATTTCACAAAATGACTATTTTGAATAGGCAGACCTTGTTTTCTAATTAGAAATTCTTTTAAGAAAAATGTGTTGTTGGATGGTAGCACTCAGAGGTGGCTCAGAATTCCTCTGGTGTGAATATTGTACATATTACAGGGTCACAGGAGAACGTACAGTGGAGAGGGGACTGGCAAGTATGGCCAGCCCTAAATTTGCTGAGATTTCTATGTGGATTCTCTGCCTCAAATGAGGCATTGTTTTTATTATTGCTTAAATTAAATACAGTATTTGACAGCTCTTTGCCTAAACCACAGTGGAGTTGTCTGAAAAGTTCTCTCTGAAGGAGAGACTCTCTCAGCCATGGCAGTCACATCTGCAGTGGTAGGTGACTGTCAGTGAGGGGCTGCTAGTACAAGAGGGGGGGGTGTTTATTCCTCAGTGCTTCATGGGATGAGGATTTTGCTGTTTGTGCCAAACTCCACAATGTTAACTTACACTCACTACGTTTTTGAACTCCTGTCCCCAGCTCCTCCCCTCCCATTTACCTGGAAATCCCAGCCAAGTGGTTTTCCTCCATCAGGGCATGTTCACATGCAGTGGTGGAGCTTGTTCTGGGCAGCAATCCCAGAGGCGGTGGCGGTTTGGGAAAGGGTGCTCTGCCTGTGGCATCTTTCATTCCAGTGGAACTAGAAGAATTACAGCAAGCCCCCTCACTGCTGGCTGCTGTGTTTAGAGACCTGCAGAGTACCCTGGTAGTTCTGTGCACCTCTTACAAAAGCAGTCCCTTCTCAGGGAACAGGACCCTTGCACAGAGTATTTTTTTACTCAAGACTTGCTGATGCTCTTTCTCTTGCTGATTTAAGTAGTACACTGCTCTCCCCAAAGTACCTGCTTTTTGCTCCATTCTGTCCAAATCAAAACCGGCCATGCTTTCAACTTCTTGAAGCATTGTGTACGTTTTTTCCTCTTCCTTATTCCCAGTCCCTTTCTCTCAACTTCCTTACAAAGTGCCTTCATATCTGTGCTCTATGCTCTGTGGGATTTCTTTTTGTCTGTATTTCTGTATTCTCTGTTCCTGAAACAATTCAAACCACTTATTAAAAGATAATAGTTCACTTTGGGTCACAGTTTTTCAATGGATGGCCCTCTAAGCTGCTGGGGATTTTGATGCCAGAGGACAGTAGTGCTGGGTAGAGCTTACCTTGGATGCCAGCCACATTCTGGGGTGCTGTGTCCTTTTGTTTTAATGTTTGTCTGAGCAGTCTTCTGGTGTTCAGAGTCAGACTACCCATGTGTGTGTAGATTTGCACTTTAGAACATGGCTTTAGTGATGGACCTGGCAGTGTTAGGTTAATGGGTGCGCTGGATCTTAGAGGTCTTTTCCAACCTAAATGATTCTATGTAACAAAAATTCCTGCCTCGGTAGAAAAGAAACTATCTGGAAATCTTTCTTCAGCCCTGAATAATAATCCAGTGTTAGACAGACCACCATCTCAGACCAGGCTTCTTCATGCACCAGACAGAGGTGGGTGACTGAAAAAGCCAAAGAAGTGGTTGTTCCACAAAACCATAATTGGAGATTAATGCTTGCCCTGCTCACTCTTGACTTTCTCTCTGTATATGACCTGGTTTAAGCCTTTGGCTGTGCCTATGTCCAGAACACTTTGGCTCAGTGTTCTGCTTTAGAGCGTGTATGAGAGATGCTGTATGAAAGATTCATTTCCTTCCAGCATTGGGAGTTTCCTTTTTAAATGGACTCATGTGCCAGATCACACAGCGTGCACCCGAAGTGCTGCATTTTATATGACGCCTACAGGGCTCTACTGAATGAAATCTGCAAGTCTTCAGAGTTCTTAAGATGACTTTGTGTTTTTTGGCATAGAAACAGAAAAGCTGGGGCTGGAGGTGGGAAATGGATTGCCACCTTGGAAATTTAACGACCAGCTGTTTCCCTGTGATGTGTGTGGAAAAGTGTTTGGTCGCCAGCAGACTCTGTCCCGGCATCTCTCGCTGCACACAGGTAAGGCAGGGCTTGCTGGGTGGTTGTTACAGCACTCAGGAATTCCGTGGGGTTTGTTTTAGGGAGGAACAAGATGGTAAGGAGAGGAATGTGTGAGCCATCCCTGGCTCACCTGGAGCAGAGCCAAGCGCAGGAACAGGACACAATGTCAGAGCAGCATCAGGGAGGTAATGTTTTATTTCTTCGCAGCCTACGTGAAATTTCTCCTTACAAATTCAAGTTTGTCCGGGTTCCAGCACACCAGACTGCAGACACCAACTGGTAACCAAGCTTGATAATGGAGTTCTGAAGAGAAGGCACAGCCTTTTTTTTGGATGGATTTAGGGGTTTTTTGGACAAAAACATCGTTCACCTGATGAACTTTTTAAATGTCACTGAACAACAGAAGATTTGGCCTTGGTGTTTCAGATTTGTGAAACTGAAAGGATTGAATAACTCATTCATCTTTGCTCTCATCATACAGTGCTGAGAGGAACAGGAGTTGTTCAACAACATATCAACTTTCTTAAAGCAAATCAGCTTCAAATCAGCTGACACAAACAGAGTTTTTATATGGAAGATGCACTCTGTCAGCCTGCTGAGGTGCACTGCACAAAATAACACTTGGAAGCAAGAATTTCCCATGTAGTGCTGAGAAATCCTGTTGGTATAATGCCACTGTATGTTGAGCCATCCAGCAGAGCCATCCTGAAAAGGCTCAGGATGCTCCATGGTCTAGTGGGGTTTCCTTAGTCCTAAGCTGCTTTGTAGCATTATATTTCAATTTTAGAGCAGCAGGTCCTCAAAGAAAAGGTTGTAAAAGCTGATGTAATGTTTGGTTATTTTAATCAACCCTTCCCAAAATGCAGCCTGGCATGCACACAAAACTGTGCTGCCAGGATCTAAAAATGTTTAATTTAAAATAAAAAGGAGGAATATTAAAAATTGTAAAGCATCAGAAACTCACAAGGAATTAGTTTATTTCTTTCAACTGCTCTTTGAATGAGCTTTTTCATTAGTTTATTTTTGGAACTGGACTAACGACATACAATGTTCCACTTCCTTCTACTCTCAGATTTTAATATAAAATCATCAACTACCAGCTCTCTGCAAGTGGTCATATGGGCAACCTCAACAAGCCCAAAAATCAAATAGAAGATGCTGGGTAAAGGAGGTAGTTGTAGACTATTGACCTGTTTCTCTACTGGCTTTGCTGCAGCTCCCAGAACAGCAGTTGTCCCAGTTTTCCAGTTTATAAAGGCTTTATATTATCTGACTATAAGTGGTAGAACAAATTAAAAAAGCTTGTCCTAAACTATCTTCAAATAGTTTGGGTTTTTATTTTTATCTGGGTTTTTTTTTTTTAGTAATTGCTGTGAACTCCTATAAACTTCTAAAATGTCGAGCTTCCCAAGTACCTCATCCTGAAAGCCGCTTGGAGAAACCCAAAGGAACGCACGCTTGGTTACTGGCAGCTTTCAAAGAAGCTGGCTTCAGACTGAGGTACACACTCACATCTCTCTGCTCCTTTTTTCAGAAGAGAGAAAATACAAATGCCACTTGTGCCCCTATGCTGCTAAGTGCCGTGCTAACCTGAACCAGCACCTGACTGTGCACTCTGTGAAGCTGGTGAGCACTGACACCGAGGACATCGTCAGCGCCGTCACGGCCGAGGGCAGCGATGGAAAGAAGCACCCTTATTACTACAGGTGAGCACTCAGACGAGGGCTGTGCACTACGTACTGTCTCGTGTGCCTGCTGAGGACATGTGACAGGGCCACGCTTCTGGTGCTGCAGGGTTGGAGCCTTGATTGAAGTATTTGTCTTGCCCGTATCTGGCTTAGGCTGAGCAGTGAACCCCGGCTGGCTGCCGTGTGCTGTTTGACTTGGCTGGCCATTGGGAAGGACTCAGGGGTTTGCTGTGGGGTTGGTTTTTTTAAATGGCTTTGTGAGGCAGCTGTGCTCTTAGAAGCCTCTCTAACTTTTTAAGCAGTGTTCCTTTAAGTTTTGTGTTTGGAAACATCCCGTCATGTACACGGATTCATAGCAAATCTAAAGCCCTGTTCTTCCAGTTGCCTCCAATAGTTCCCTTGTCTTCAGCCAAATCCGTGAAATCAAATAGTCCAAAACTGTATCAAGACTTGTTAAATCAGTCTACACATTTCCTCTGTTTGCTAGAGGTTTATACATTCTGTGAACAACATGATCAAAGAAAGAAAACCTTAATGAGAACTTGCCTGAAAAATTGAAAGGAACTGCCCAGATAAAATGGATATTCAGACATTCTTCTTGTTGTATGCACTGTTGTGCACTCTGCAAACTGTGATGTGCACTCTAGTGGCCAAGCAGATTACCAAATCACTCTCACTTTTAGTCAAAGTGCCAAGAGCAGATTTAATTACAAAATCATAGAAGTAAGAAATAAATGAGACCTGCTGGATTAGATTATCTAGTCCTTCGCCGTGGGAAAGCAAAATAGTGCCCTGGAGTATATGCCTTTTCCAATCTTTCTGGCTTGTTTTAAGTGTTAATGGCCTAATCAAAGCAAGAGGAGGACGCTGCAAAGAAAGTTAAATTAAAGGGTCCTTTCCACTGCCTCTCAGTATCACTCTGTTTATGTGCTGGCTGCAAAATCTGTATCCCTGCTAATTATTCGCATAGCTGAAGACTGCTGTTTTCCAGTCAAGCATAAGAAATGTTTGAACCCATTTTTACTTGCTTACACTGGAACTGCCAGGCAGTTTTGCACAAGATCCCAGTTTGGCATGGGAACCATTCCAGGGCTCAAAAATCATTCCTGGAGTGTGCAGCAAGCTCTCTGTGTGTCAGTGTATCAGCTGTACTAAACATCTTGGCAAAGCTGCAGTGCCTCTTATTGCCCAAAGGAATCGGTTAGGTGATGCACAGCATCTGGAATCTGTAGTTTTTAATTAACTTTATGATTATTTAGCATCATTATAGCACGTACAGGATTGTTGCATTGTGCCTGCCCTTAATCACATTGGCATGGCTATCAGTTCAAAGGCAGTTCAGCAGACAAAAGAATTTTGCAGTGAACATTGAGCAGCGAGGAAGAGCGGAAAACTGTGTCATGAGTTTCCTCTTGCAAATTTGGGGAAAGGCAATAGGCTTCTGTTTGTGGTTTCTTTTTTAATGTTTCTGACTCTTGAATTCTCTTCTGCCTGCAGCTGCCATGTGTGTGGGTTTGAGACAGAGATGAATGTCCAGTTTGTCAGTCATATGTCCCTCCACGTGGATAAGGAGCAGTGGATGTTCTCCATTTGCTGCACGGCATGCGATTTTGTCACTATGGAAGAGGCAGATATGAAGGCTCATGTCAACAACAAGCACACAGGTGATGATCCCTCTCTCCTAGCTGCAGTGATCTCTCTCTTCCTTGCTTTTTAGGTGCAACCTTCACACTTCCCATTAGCACTCTACTTTCACTGAAATGCTTGCTAATTAAGGCCTGATCTCTCAAAGTTGAAGTGAATTGGACTCCAGCCAGGCAAATAATCTGGTAGTGCAGATCAATTTTCAAGCTGAGTGAAATAAATGAAGGACTACTTAGCCCTTCTTCTTCCTATTCTTCTTATCCCCCAAATCTCCTCCCCTGTTGGAGTCAGCATATTTCATGTGTTTTTCTGACTGGTTTACTATTTCATCAAAATCCTGCTTTGACTTCAGCGATGGTAAGGTGACTTTGAGGGCCTAATTGTGCATACCTGGCTGTAAGTCTGAAATAAACATTATTTTGAGCGTTTGCTCTTCGCTGTGTTTGCCCCCACAGTCCCATCAGTTTGGAATTTCATGCTGATGTTTAGTTGACACTGTGATTCAGCAATACCATAAATGTAACTGTATATTAAACAGCAGAACAGGTCGTGCTCGCTCCCTGGTCCTGCTCACTTAATAGCCAAGGATGTTTCAAACAAGGTCCATATGCTTAGTCCAACTAATGAAGTCTGGCATAATTAAAGGAGAAGAAAATGGGAATCCTTTTAATTAATTTCTCTTATAAGACCAGGTAGAAGCATTTTTCTGCCACAAACTACTCACTGTTGTGTTTACAATACAGAACCTGAATTGCATCCAGCACAACTTTTCCATCGCTAAATTGCTTTTCCTGTCCTACCAGGAATAAAATTGGGAAAACAGGAGGGATGAAGAAGGGGAAGAAGAATACAATTGGTTGTGTTCACAGATATATAATTTAAATGTAACTACAGACATATGAACTACTGGAAAGCTCTCAAGGGATTTTATGCCAGTATAGCTCTCAGCACTACTTCATTTCATAAAGAGGAGTTCAAGGCAAATGAGAAACACCACCCATAGCTATGCAAAAAGCCTCAGAGCTCAAAAGTGAGCTGTGCTCTGCTGTATTTTCCTGTTGTGGCAAAAAGATTGAAACTGCTACTTGTCTTTTGAAGATAGGCAAAACCCCCTTGTTCTTCCTTCACCCTGCCCAACTGAGCCACTCAGCTGGTGATTCAGCCAAATGCTCACACATATGGCAAATACAGAGTAAAAAATAGAATGGGTTTTCTGGGTCACTTGACTCCAGTTCCTTACCCTGTGATGTTACCAGGTCATAAAGGGACTGTTTGTGAGGATATGACATATGCCTTCTAAGAAGTATCATTGTTTTAAAAAACTAGAGCCAGGCAGCTGTAGACTTTCTTGCATTAAAGATTAGGGACCTTTTTAAAATTTCCAGTGTGTGTCTTAGTGATAATCAGAATACACGTACGTTGTTCTTGCGCCAGAACTGCCCTTTATCTGAAACAGCAGTCCACCTTTCATCCTTCCTTCCACAGTATTTATTCCCTTCGTACATTTCTGGAGAGCACCACTCTCCCCTCTAAATGTACACTGAGCCTTTTCCTATACAGAACACAGTTTTCCTGCTGTACCAATCCCTCACTGCATATGTTCTTGTTGGAATGCCTGCTCTGGACATATGCAATCACAGCTGTACATGGTGAAATGAAATAAGCAGTGGTGGCAGTGCAAACCAACAGCAGCTACTGGGAATAGGTCACACAATAACTTTCTGTGATCACATTTACCTTCCTTGAAAGCTCCCCAACACTGATTGTTCATGTTCATCCCGTGTTCTGCTCAAATTCTACTTTTGTTTTCCTGGACTGTTTCCATCTTAAGCACTTCTCATTTGTAGCAAAAGTTCTTGTTACTGGTCCTTTAGGTCATAACCTTGTCCTCTGTGCTATTAAATTTCATTCCATTTCTATTACTCTGGTCCCCAAAGTCAGTGAATCTTTCTGTATGATATCCAGTCATCCTCCCTATTGGCAGCTCAGGTCATCAGATTTCATTAGTGCATTCCTAGGTTTTTATCTTAAAGGTGCCACTCGTCAGTTTAAAGTTAAGTACACAGGTGCTGGTGTTTGCAGAGGCCTCGATCTGTATCACATGGAGAATTTGAAGTTTTAGTGAAGTCTCCTTTTAACACAGCTCTGATTGAACCAGGACACGGGTGGGAGGGAATAATTTGCCCATCATTGCCTCTTTGGCTCATGGCAGTTCTCATATGGGAACTCTCCCTCTTGCTCAGTTTTAGTGTGTGATAGGGTTTGGGACTTAGACTTCATACATTTATTGCACACATAAGGAAGCTCTGATGCTTTCTTTCATAATGAACCTTTATCTCTAGGTCCAGTTAAATAACATGCTTTTCAATTATCTTTAGAAGGAGATCCTAATAAAAACACATGAATCTTGAGACCATGCTGTAACCTCTGCAATGATTACTGAGGATGCTCTTCAGTACAATGACTGAGATTATTCTCCTTCACCCTTCATCCCAGATTTACCCACTGGACCCACATAAATGGAAAGGTGGGGGAAGTTTAGCTTGGATTGGTAGGTTTTTGCACCCCAAACCTACAGAAATTCTGTTTCCTAAGTGACAAGTTTTCATAGTTTTTGAACTATAGTAGTCAAAGTGTTTTCTTGACGTTTTTCTCAGTCCAGTAATAAGGTAGAATTGCATGATCCCTTCCCACTACCATCACAGAAACACTCAATTGCAGGATAAACTGAGAGATGTACTGTGGTTAAACACTAATATAAAGGAAGGAGGCCCAACAATGTTTTTTTTAATCATTTCAATTAATTTCAGACCTGTTTTGAATTAACTTTAAAGGTAAGTCTTCCTGAAATTTAAAACAGAATCATGGAGACTCCATCTAATCTGCTGAATTAGTTATTTGCTCTTTGTTTTACAGCTGAAGAGAGGAAGACACCCAGTGAATCTAACAGTCCATCTTCATCTTCGCTGTCAGCACTAAGCGACTCTGCCAACAGCAAAGAAGATGCAGATATAACCCCAAAAAACAAGGGGTCAAACAACCTGCTGGTCATTTCTGTAGTGCCTGGTAGTCAGACCTCAGTGAACACTGAAGAGAAGTCAGAGAAAGGTAAAAACACTCTTTAACAAATACAGGCTTTCACTCTCTATGCAGTTGACCTGGCCACAGTGTAAGGACTGAGTTTCCCTGTTCTATTTTTCAGGCTTTGAATGTGTTTTCTGTAACTTTGTCTGCAAAACAAAAAACATGTTTGAACGTCACCTGCAAATCCACCTGATCACACGAATGTTTGAGTGTGATGTGTGCCACAAGTTCATGAAGACACCTGAGCAATTACTGGAGCACAAGAAATGCCATACTGTCCCCACCGGTGGGCTCAAGTAAGGAAAGCAAGTACACAAACTTTTACTGTGTTAAGCACCTTAATACTGTGGGAATAGGACAAAAGGAAGTCAGTCAGAAAGGGTTGGTTAATTAAGAATCCAGATTTGGGGCTTCCTTGTATTTAGATGACCCAAGGCCTGTCAGGCTTGCATCATTACAGCAGATTGGTAAACTAGCAGCAGAGGAGCTGTAACAAACTATGGTCCTTCCCGTTTTCAAGTCAAAGAGGAGACAGTGTGTGATGGGTCCTACAGAGAATGAGGCAGCACTACAAAGAGCTTTAGGCAGACTAAGGGGTTTTTTTCAAAGCATCGAAGCAAAAAAGAAGCACCCAGCACAGGCTCTGTTTTGCACCTGGCTCAAAGAAACTAAATCCTGTACAGCCTCTGCAACTAGGTATGAAGTTACAACCTTAAAGGTTATAGCCTTTGTGTACTCAAATGCAAAGTCATTTCTCTCCAAGAATGAAGAACTTGGATGCTTTCTGCTTTGTTTGCATGCCCCACAATAATCACTACTGTATAAATTAACATGTAATGAGTAATACAGTCTTTTAAGAAAAAAAGCCCTTTGGTTTTGGCTGTGGTGGTGTCCTTTAAGGTCTTTTGGTGCAGAGCAGTGTTTCTAGAGAATGCCCTCATGTCAAAGTCAGACCCCTGAGGGGAAGGAGGGATTGCTGGGGCCATATGCTTGCTCTCTGGGCAGGCAGTGTGACGTTATGAAAGAGGCACGGCCATGGTCTCTGTTTGTTCTAGCTGCTGCAGGAAAAAAAGCTGGAACCACTTGGAGCCCAGCTAGGGTTCAGCACAGGGCTCCCAGCTTCTGTTGCTCTTGCTGAGCAGCTGATGTTTTCAGTGCACTGTGGCTGGGACATGAGGAGCGCGCCACGTTCAATGTTACCGCGCACAGCTCCCTTGGTTTGCCCTGCAGCTTTGGAAAACTGGTCCTGTTTGCCAGGCAGCCTCTGGTCTCCAGCTCAGTAGTTCCACAGACTGGGATCTGTGGTCACTTGAGATGAGATGACTGAATCTGGGAAGAAGACCAGATTGAGAAACAAATAGTGTGCCAGAACGATGAGATGTCTGCCTTGGACATACAGACCAGTTGTCTAATGCACATTTGGTTTAAGCTGCATAAAATCTCTTCTATTTACCAAGGAAAAACCATGACCTATGACTCAAGTCTTCCTGACAGAATGGGTTTCTCAGTCTGTATTCCTGCCCAACTCAAGTGATAATTAGGTACCTTGAAAGCTGCATCTAAGAAAAAGCTCTGATTTATTTTTTTTTAAGGCATCCAGAAGAGCCTGAAGAGATCTAAGTAAATTGTATTTTTCTGTCTCCTGTTTGCTGTGGGGGAAGAGAAAAAAAACATGATTCTTCCAGCTCCAGGTCAAAATCTGAGATTCTGATCCAGAGAGCACCCAGCCCAGGAGAGGTATGTGTGCATTGACAGCCAAGTCCTCTGGTGCAAGAGATAATCATATTAGAAACCTCAGTGACAGGCTCCCTCTCTGGATCAGAGTGCTTGATGTGCATCAGGAGAACTGTCCAGGTGTTTTAGTATCTCTTTGTCCTCCTGTTATTACTCACTTTCCTAAAAAATCTCTTGATTAGCTTGTAGATTAATATTAAACCTGTATGTGCACCCAAATGTAGCAAGGAAAACACACATAGAGTGGATCTCTGCTTAGAAATTTTCCAAAATGACAGAACACAATTAGCAGACCTGCTAAACAGTGAATGCAGATGCGTGGCAGCTGGGATGTTGGAAGACAGTAGCCAGGTTCCTTAGTTGTAAGTTTTTATCCAGCCCTGCTCTCTGAGCTCACCAATTCCACGTGGAAGGCTGTATGCTTGCTTCAGTACAGCAGAGATCCCTGGCAGGGAGCTGTCCCCACCAACTTCCTCTCAGCTGCACCAAGCAACAGCGGGTGTGTCCAGGCTTGTTCAGCGTGCAGCTCAGGCTTCTTTCCAAGCTTCCATGATTCCCTCCTCTACCCTTCTCAGCCCCTCCTGACTCAGGAACTGGGGTGAGGCCCTTTGCCGTGTCCACCCTGGGCCGGATGCTTGCTGCTGTGAGTAAGCAGAACCCACATCCTGTTCCTACACAGGAGCCATTCCTGCCATGGCAGAGGCGGCTGTAGGCAAACACTGCCAGGCACACACCCCTTTCAGCATGGCTAGCTCATCTCCCAGAAATGGAAGTCCCTACAAATCATCCTAACAGCCTGGCTTTCAGCTGTTCCTGTAGCAGGATACCCAGCGAGCTTGTTGTTCAAGGTCGCATAAAAGGGATTTCCTAAGCCTTCACTGTACATGTGGTATTACAAGTTTATTCCATCTTTACTTAAACAGCTGCTTTCATACTCATTTGTAAACACTCACTTTAAACCACTTCTTAATGGAAAAAATGGCCAAAGTGACTTCATGCAAACACTAGGAATCGTTACACAAGGTACCTGTGCATCAGTCACCCACCCTGCACTCCCCAGCCTGCTTTGGGGGAAGACCCCATCAAGGTAAGCCAGAAGGTTAAAGGGATGTTTCTTCAGAGTGAATCAGTGTTTCCCTAGGAATGCCATTAAATGGGCAAACCTCCTCTAAACAGAGATGTGTCAAGGTGAAGCAAATATTGGAAAGAGGCTTCACAGGGAGAACTGAGTGCCTTTTTCTCTTCCTTAGTAGGTCAGAAAGGGGTGAGTGACAGGGTTAAAGCAGGAATGCAGGTCTGCCAGCTGAGTAACTCCTCTTTTCTTTGTCCCTGCCCTTCCTTGCTGTGTTACCAGGTGCCCGTTCTGCATCTACTCCACGAACCGCCCCGCAGCCATGGAGTGCCACCTGAAGACTCACTACAAGATGGAGTACAAGTGTCGGATCTGCCAGACAGTGAAAGCCAACCAGCTGGAGCTGGAGATGCACATCCGTGAGCACCGCCTTGGCAACCATTACAAGTGCGACCAGTGTGGCTACCTGTCCAAGACGGCCAACAAGCTGATCGAGCACGTGCGTGTCCACACCGGCGAGCGCCCTTTTCACTGTGACCAGTGCAGCTACAGCTGCAAACGCAAAGACAATCTCAACTTGCACAAGAAACTGAAGCACGCTCCACGCCAGACCTTCAGCTGCGACGAGTGCCTGTTCAAGACTACCCACCCTTTTGTCTTCAGCCGCCACGTGAAGAAGCACCAGAATGGGGACTGCTCCGAAGAGGAGAAGAAGGGCCAGTATTCAACCTCCAAGGAAGCCAGTCCACTCCTACCAGTGAACAGCTCCAGGAACCTTCTGTCACCCCTCTCAGTTATGTCTGCCTCCCAGGCTCTGCAAACAGTAGCTATGTCAGCCGCACACGGCAGTGGGGCAGAGCCAAACCTGGCAGTGAAAGCCTTGGCCATCAACGGCACTTCCCTGTGCTTTGATAAATACTGGAACTCAGAGTTTGCCCACCTTATTCCTTTAACAATGTTTTTCCCCAAAAACCACTACGATCTCACATTCCATCCACCCAGACCTCAGACTGCACCGGGAGGTGCCTCTTCACCTAAACACTCCTTCCTTGCCTACCTTGGACTAACAGAAAGGGCAGAAACTGTCTGAGGGCAGTTGCATTCTGTACCAAAAATCCCCCAACAAACCCAGCAGGTTACATATTGCTGCAAAACGTAGCCCCAAGAGGTAACGAACACTTGTACTATATCATTAGTAAGGTTTAGCAAATGGCTCTGTGTGTATACTTATTGCATTGACATGAAAGCTGCTTTATTAAATCTCCAAGAGGTGATCTACTGCATACTTCTACCTTCAGAGGCATGTTCCCAGTACTCTTATCTAAGAAACTATTTTGTCTTGTTAAGCTGAAAAAAGAAGAGTGTCCTTATTGGCAATCAGCACTTGTAAGATGACATATTGATGCATTTTATTTTTGGGCTTTGTGTGCGTGCGGGTGTGTGGAAGAGAGTCTGCCTGTAGTGTGCCATGACATTGCTTTTGCACATCCCTTGGACTGGCTTATTTAATCATTCTTCTTTTCCCCTTTTCACACACTCGCTCCCTGCCTTCCCCCTGCCTCCCCCTGGACTGTGGAGCTGTAGAAGGAGCCATGTTTGGGGCAGGGCAGGGGGAGGACTGGTGTATTATTTCAGTGCTGTTTGCAGCTTCCTTTAGTTGTTTGATGCCTTGTACTCAGTTGTCAAGGTTTGAGAATTTGGGGTAGAACTGATGAGGAAAAAAGTTGCTTTCAGCACTGCAGGATGAGAGCATGACAATGAAAAGTGTGTGTCAGTCCACACACACAAGCAGTGTGTGCAGCCCACACACCCACACAGCAGGCCCAATTCTCAGCTCTTACACAGGTGTGACAAACACCTGCCTCTGGGCCACAGCATACATCTTTTGTTTTAAAAGGGCATATAAATATTATATATATACTGTATTATGCAGTGGTTACCTTTTAGTTTGCAGGAACAACTTGTATAACTAGAATTCTATGGTGGAAAAAAAAATCCAACAAGGGGATTTAAAAAAGGGTATGGATAAATTCTGGGTATAAATACTCAGACTAAAAAAAAAAAAAGGCAGTTTTGCACAGTGCTTTAGTCTTGCACTAGTTTGTTTCTCACTTGCAAAAAAAAAAAAGAAAAAAACTAATTGTGGGCTGAAGTTATTAAGACTGTTTATTTGAAAAGGTACCAGTAACTTCTTTGAAATATAAAGCTATAAAAAAATGCTTTTGGAACCATCCAGTTCTCTTTTATACCCTCAGTATTTCAACTGTACTTGCAAATTTGACAGTCCTCTCCCTCCCCTCCATGTCATCAGTAATACTTTATTCCTTTCTGTTGATGGCAGATAGAGTGTGTCCTGCT
This sequence comes from Corvus cornix cornix, assembly GCF_000738735.6. Taxonomy (NCBI): domain Eukaryota; kingdom Metazoa; phylum Chordata; class Aves; order Passeriformes; family Corvidae; genus Corvus; species Corvus cornix. Next base: position 14,970,226 of record NC_046334.1, read on the forward strand.
AGGAAGCTAATTTTGTACTTATTTAATGCTCCTACTCGTGGTCATTAAAATGACATGTTATATGTAGCACTTTATTGCAGGAAGAAGCAAATGCAGATTGGTTGTATCTTTGTTAATCTCAAAATGCCAAGAGTGATCCTAATGTAAGAGAAGCTAACTGACTGTTAATTGATTTCTGTTCCTTAGACAACTTAATATGCGGGAAGAAAGATTGGGATTAAAAACACTGTTCTACAATTGGAAGTATAAAATGTGAAGCATTTCCAAATGATCATGTGATGTACAGGAATGCCTTCATACTGAATTATTGTTTTCCATGGTGTCTCTTGGATTTGGATCTGGCTGTCTTTCACCAGCTATTAGAAGTGTCTGACCTAGCTTTTGCCACAGTCCCATCCCTGTCCCTTGGCCAAGCCACTGTAGAAGGTGCCCTGAGTCACATCTTTCATGCTATCTACCCACCCACCCTCGTGCTGTCCTGAAGGAACTTCCTCTGCAGGTTGTTGTGGGATGGGGGCATCCAACCACCCCTTGTTCGTGACAGCAGGAAAGCAACGACCGAGTTCAGGAAGGCATTTCTTGTCCACAAGGGCTCTTAGCCATATGGACAACTAGAAATGTAACTCAGTCTTCATTAGTTCTTAAATGAAGCTTGTGTAGAAAGACTTTTTGGATGCAAAACTTGCATCACTTTAACCTATTTGCAAGATTCCTACATTTGTTTTGTACAGAGATGGCCAAACATTCTCCACTGTCATGACCAAATTCTTCCTGTTCGGGGAGGACATCCTAATCTCTGCACTCCTGTTAACATACTGGAAGCTAGTTACAAGGGGGAAATACCCAAAATCATAGCAGGTTATCATTTGGCATTATTAATTACAGGACAGAAAAGTGTCACCATTTGTTTACATTCCAGCAGACAGTTTTGGTTCTAGCGAGCACGTGGCGGTTCTGTCTTTGCAGTGAAGAAAACCCATCTGCTCCAAACTGTGTGTAAACCTTTGTAAACTTACCTAACTCAGGGCCCTGCTCACCATGCTTTACTCCATCAGAACTCCTGGGCACGCCTCCCTGGGAGTACAGACAAAATAGAAAATACTGTGTTGGTAAGTACTCAGAGCATAAAATAGTTACTATCTCGACAGCATGAAATCTGTAATCTGTATCCAGCAGCTCTACCAGTTCTGTAAAACACTCCACACACGCATCTCTGACCACACCACAGAAAACCAAACACTCCCAAATCAAAAAGCTTATTTTTCACACCAACTACAGGTAAAGTACAGCTGTCCAGGAGGAAGAAGTAGTAGGAATATTATTGTAGGCCACTGTATCTAAACCAAATGGCAATTTAAATAGGGCTGGAACTTCCAAGAATGAACTGCACGCATGCGACCGCCACATGTTTCAACCATGTTCCACTGCACCAGTATCTGACCTGGCAATGTTTAGTGTACCTGGGAAATTTGTTTAGCACTTTGGAAAGGATAAATTCATTCTTTCTGGCAAGTTACAGAAGTTTTCTCTGTAAGGAAAAGTGTGTTAGGAGGTTTTTATTTTTTTAAGAAAAAAAAAATACACTATTTATCAGAGCTCTTGCATATTAAAATGATTGGTTTGCAGTTCAAGACTAAAGACAGGAAATGTTCTTCAGAGGTTCTCCCTACTGATTAATGACCAACAGTTCTGATAAATTCCCCCCCACCATAAAGGTAATTTCATACTGGTTTTCACTATGCATTCTTTAATGAAACTAGCGTGTTTTTCCATTCAGTAATTCAGTTGAAGTTCTCAGCACTTTTTTCTTTCCTTTTTTTTTTTTTTTTTTATTTGTTGTATTATGTTCAAATATCATTCTGTCAAGGTTTGTGTACATTAATAAAAAATTTGTATTGTATAAAGCTTTTTGCATTATAAGGCTGTACAGGGTCATTTTGACAGTAACTGGTATATTTCTTTGCATCTTATGTTGCATTGCCAATTTCTAGTGTATCCAGTTTGGAAGTACAATATACTCTAATTAAAAAGGTTGGCTATATTCTGGTTTCTTTTTGGTTTTCCTTCCTCTCTTTTTTTCACCTTAAATATAGCTAGAGTTGATTTGGAGGGGGAAGGGAAAGGGTTCTCTTACAAGACAAGAAGATAACATCCTCCCTTTTTTCTTCTTACCAATAAAAATCAAATCTTCAATTCAATTAGAAATTGAAAAGGAAAGCTCTGGCTCTCACTCCTGATGAAGAAATACAGCAAATAGTCCCTAAGACAGCTGCAGGACTTTACTCGGTGGGCTCTGTGCTTGTAGCAACCTTCCAGGTCAGTTCTGCAATGGGGATAATTCCTCTTCCATGCACTCTGCTCAGTCATGCATTTCAAAAAAATCAGCTCCTTAAGCAGTAGTTTGGTGGACTTGCTCTTGCTTGGAAGTAGCCCAAAGGAACTCAGGGAAACTTCCTTAAAGATGAGCTAAGCAGTGAATAAAAGAACACAGTGCACTAAAACATTGTCATGAAAATAATTTTTTTTTAATTGTAAAAATATTGTGTCCTCATTTTACCAGCATTTTTGAAAAACCTGGGTTTCTAACCAGAAATTATTGGAATAATTAAAATGCACAGAGGGCACTAAAGAAAGAAACCCTAAGGGCAGACAAATTTCCAGGAAGCAAAGGTACTATTGACTCAACTGAACAAGGAAAGATGCTCAACATCCTAAAAGGAATTAGACTACTTACACACTAACCAAGGAAAGAAAAGATCTGGGTGTTCATTAGGTAAGAATTATCCTCACCTATATGAATGTTAACATTAAATACATGTGGACTGCCTTTTTCCCTCAGAGCAGTGTTAAGGTCTAATCAACTGAAAAAACTTCTTACAGTTACTTCTACTGAGGTGTGGATACTAATTTTCAGGGTCTTTAACAGTACCTTGTACATGTTGATGTTAACAGGCTGGGTGTTGGAATTCACTGCTCCTCTTCTGCTGCTGACTCCTTAGCTGAAAGAAAAGCTTTGACAGAGTTGGTAAGTCATGGTGTCTCTCAAGAGGAGGTGGTGTCTCTCTTTCTCTTCCCTCCCACACTGTATCTGTAATAGAAAATATACAGTGATATTCTCTGTGGAGTTTTTTGCACTAGACATAAATAGTTATCCTAGCAATTAAAAGGCAATCATGCAAATCATGCTCAGAGCAGCCCCATCCCTGTAAATGTTCAAGGCCAGCCTGAAGGGGACTCTGAGCAATCTGGTCTAGTGGAAGGTGTCCCTGTTCGTGGCTGGAGGGTTGGAACTGGATGACTTTAAGGTCCCTTCCAATGCAAACCATTCTGTGATTCTCTGCAGAAGTGGCTTAATTGTTTAAGTAAGTTCTAAATCACCAAAACCAGACTGCAGAATTACTTAAACTAAGCTGGGAGGGGGATGAATTATCCTACTGAATTATCCTGACTGCCTAAGTAGTCAGCTAGCAGTTAAGTGCAAGTCTTGTAGTAGCTTCAGCCCTTGAGCCATATGTGATAAGCTTTTGTTTAAAAGATCAGGCCCAGTCTCAACCAAAACATAAACTGCCTGCAATCAGCCTCTGTAGCTTTAGTCTGACAGAAAACCCCAGTGTGCATCCAAATTAGGGGTATTAGTGTGACATGCTGAGATGTGATAAGTAGCCCCAGTCCTTTGCAGCAGGTGGCTATAACATGCTTGTAGACCTGCATGATTTTAATCAATTAACTCAACCTTCCCTAGTCTGTGTTTTCTGATATTCCAATTTCCATGTGTGATTATAGAAAACAGCTCCAGTTGTGTACTGACCCTTTCAGCAAAACAAGAAGTGCCCTGTTTTCATTCTGAATCTATGTACATTTTTAATATATGTTTTAAAAAATAAAATTGGCATTTTTTCAAGCAGTTATTTCTTACTATCCTACACATGCCACAGTCATCATGAGCCCAGCAGAACAAGGCTTTAAGAGAGAATTTTGGGGTGGGGGGAAAAAGCCAAACCAACAAACCTACAATTTTCTGTAACACTTTACTGTAGCGAGTGCTTCTCTACAGTGGAGGGGACAGCATCATTTATGCAGAGTCGTGTTTTCAGATCCTTGTTGTGTTAAAAATACACCAGTTATGCTCCTAACAGACAGACATCTGCATTATATCATCCACCATCTTATCTGCTGCTAATTGGCCTCCTTGTTGACAAGTCTAAGCAGCAAGGTTAAGTGCTGGCTGTAAAAGCAATGTAGCCTCTTGCCCGAGGGGTCAGAGCTCAGACAGACGGTGCTGGAGCCTGCATGGCCTCTTTCCCTGCTGTATATTTTCTGGGAGCTAATAAAACACCAGGGCAATCACTCCTGCCTGGAGTCTGTCAGCCACCATGATGTCTGTGGAGCTGCAGCAAATGGTACCTCATCTGCCCAGCACAGGGCACTCAAGGAGTCTGCAAAAGAAAAAGGCATCTTCTCTTGCACCAAAGTTTTAGAAACTCCCAGAGAAGCAATGAAAAAATGCCTGAAGTGACAGCTTACCTTGAACATGGGGCAGCCGATGCCTCAGTGTCCAGCCGGAGCCCTTGGGAAAAGGGTGGGGGCAGACCTTGGCTGAGATCACAGGTTCCATCTGAACCAAAGACCAGGATTGTACCTGGCTGCTGGGCTCTTTGCAGAGCTCTTGGGAACATACCATAGAAAGCCATCCAGTTGCTGGATGCCAGGCACTACACTGGAAATGCAGCTGTTCGGCTTCCACACCTGTCTTTGACCAACCTGGCAGTGGCTTGATTTACATATATGACAGAGAAAGGAAAGTTAGAGCTGGAGCTGAGCAGTAGCAGGAGTAGGGGAATGTACTGATTGGAAATGTTTTATTAAGTTAAAAAGAAAAAAAGAAAAAGAAAGCAACCCCCCCAAAAACCCAACAACTGTACAGGAGAAGAGCAGAGCATCAAGTGATAGTATGGCACTATTTTTGCAGCCTCTGGCAGCCTATTTCCCTGCTTAAAATGGGGAAGGGCTTTCCATGCTTGGTTTTGCTTTGTTTTCATTTGGGTTTTTTTTAATCATTTCATTTTCCTCCACCTTAACCATGATTAAAACCAACATATGGCACAACTGAAAAAAAAAAAAGTCAACCTGCTCCCCGTCCCCCTTTTTTTTTCCAATTTAGGCTATAGTTAATTAAAAAATGCTTCAAGTTTCTGTAGCAGAAGTTCCTCTTCTGTTTGCATTTAGTTCTGCTCTGCTTTACTTTTAGGACCTCTACTTTCTATCACACACCTTTCTTTTTCCAGCACTTCTCAGACAGCATTTCACTGCAAGTGTAAACTTTGGATTGTTACTCTTCTGGCAATGTGCCTGTTTAAATAAAGAAGAGAAAAATGTTCTCTCGCTGAGCCCTAGACCTTCATGCCAATGTTCGCAGCACTGCCTAAAGTGACCAAAACCAAAAATAGGCCTTGCTTCCTGGCTGGTCAACAAAGCAACAAATACCTTCTTGATTCTTTCCCTGCTATTTAAGCCTGGAATGTTCATTCACATGCCAGGCCGAAGAATTTGTTTTTTAAGAGATTGAACAGGAAGCCAGTTGGGAGGGTCAAAGCTGTGACTAAGGTGCTCACACATGGGTGAGTAGGACTTCGGAGCCATAGGTGCAAGTATGCATCAGTGAACAGGAGCAGGTTTCTCCCAGTTTGCTCTCACTGCCTCGAGTTGCCACAAATTGCCACACGAGCCCGGGCTAGGCCCTGCTCAGGGCTAGAACCAGCAAAATAAATTAAGATGAACTATCCCCATCTGGTATTCCTCGACTGCAGGGATTAACACTTCCCTGGTATCTAGACTTTGAGTACGTAGTGTGCAATTGCATTCCAGCACAGTTACAAGCAGTGCTTGTTTTAGCAATAAAAATCACTGGCTCTTTCTTTCCTGAAACTCAGGAAAAACATTTTAAATGGGATGGGATTGCAAGTAAAGATAAATAGTTGCAGGAAAGCTCCTTCCATCAGCAGGATTCTGAAATAATATTAATACATTGGTGGCTGTCACTCATGCCAATGACACTTTTAAAATGTACCAGAATAGCTCTATTCACAGGTGTTACCAGAGCAATGCCCACTTGCACTCAGAATATTTAGTAAGTAAGCATTAAGACTTCATGTTTTTATACTTAGCTCCCTATTTTTAATGGGACTGCATACCCAGAACTTAATGAAAAGATCTAAATATAATGTCAGTGTGATTTAAAAATATGCACTGCATCTTTTAAGTTGACATTTCAATTAAAAATAAATAAGATCCATTTATATGGTGATACTGTGATAAGATTGCATCAGTCAAGTTTCATTCCTACTCAAAGTGACAGATTTCTCTAAGACAGAGCCAGCAACTCAAACCAGGAAAATATTAAGGGTGAATTTAAGCACTTCACAGAAGTTGGGCTATCATATTTTATGGATAAATGTACTTTACAGAATCATAGAATCATTGTTTGGACAAGACCTCCAAGGCCCCCCTGTTATTAATGAATTAGTAAAGACACTTATTTATTATCTTTCACAGAGGTGACCAGGTTGAGATGTAGCTGAGCTTTCACCTTTCTAATTTTCTGTCTTCATGACCTAATGACATCCTTGTACTTTTCCCGAGTTGCCTGCCCCTTCTTCCAAAGGTCAGAAATTCTTTTTCTTCCCTGAGTTCACCAAAACCTCCCTATTCAGCCAGGCCAGTCTTCTTCCCCATTTTCACATTGTTACTTTTCCGTGGCAAGTCTATTAAAGGTAACAACTGCATATTAAATATTTATTCACAGTTAATTTTAACAGGAAAACAATGCCATGTGCACTGCAAAAGGTTCTTGTGCACATCTGCATGTGTGTACCACCATCTAAAGCTCTCCCAAGCACCTGCTTTTACTTGGCTGAGCAGCTCTGCTTTACAACCACTTCGTACTTGTGAACATTGCTGTTACCTTCCTCTAGGCCTTTCATGAAAAGCTCATTCTGCTCACAATTCACTTCCACAGGTGGTAAAGGGGTTTTGACCTTGCTAGATCAGCCCTTCCATTTCTCATTTCCAGCCAGTATCCTGCTCTCCAGGTAAATGCTACTGACTAAACTTCAGAAGAAAGCAGAATTAAAAAATTAAAGTCCATAAACTGGGATTGCTCAGAGGTTTCTTCCAGCGGAATGTTTTGCTGTCAGACAAGTTTTAAAAGACCTAGGAATTTGCTCTGGAGCAGATTTTGTGGTTCCTGACAAACTGGCTACTGGCTATGTTCTGACTGACTGCCTTTGGATCTGGTTCCCAAAATCCTGTACACAGAGCATTTTTCCTGGGCATTCTTTAGAAACTAGACACTCTCCATCAGGATTTCTGATTGTCATTTTAATAGCCAGTTCCTCAACTTTTGTATTGGCCACTGGCAGCCCAAGTCACATGAGTGTTGTCATTAGTATTTTCTGCCACCTAATCAATAGCTTGTTAAGGATCCAGGCTCTTATTTGGTGGTAGAGATTTCAAGAATCCTCCACATTTAGAGAGCCAGAAGAAAACGGATGGGGTATGGTTTTGTACTGTTCAGAAAAATCTGTTTCCCATTGAACTTTTTTTGTTTCCTGGGCTAGTCTAAGAGAGGAACTGAGGTAGTGACCAGATACAAATAAAAAAGATCACCCAAAACTGTCACTGGCAGCCAAGAGGCCAGGACTCTGAAATGTCTAGTGGGAATGTTTCCTAACCTGCCAGAAGCTTGCATGGTTCAAAGCTTGCTCTTGGCACTGCCAAATGACCAGGGACTACCTCCTCCCCAGTCATCTGCCAATTCATGACAGGCCAAAAACTCGGAAGAAATCCCTTAGCTCTGCAGCTCTTTCTAGTAACCTCAAAAAAGCCAGGCTATTTACCTCTGACTCCTCTGAGATCTGCTGTCTGTAGGTTTGTTGACACTGAATTTACTGTGCAAATGCTGAAAGCCAGAGAACTTCCACCCCAGCAGAAGTGCACATACCTGATCTCCTCTTGCTCTACTCTTGCAGAGGGTGGACTGCTCGTAGTAACATGTTGCAGGGTCATAAAAAACTCAGACCAATTATCTTGCTTCCAATGTAAGACTGCCAAGTCCCTCACATCATCTCATCACAAGCTTTCTGCAAGGGACTTTCTGAAGACTTCTTTCCTGTAAACAAAAAAGGAAAAAGCACTTCCAACACCCAACACAATCAATACTGTCAGTCAAGCCAAGTGAAATCGGATATCTTACACCATCCCAAGGATCCATTCAACTCGAATGCTGATGGTGTCCTTGTTTACCCTTTCCTTCCTGGCTATAAAGAGAACAGCCAGGAAGAAGCTACCCTCAAGGAGAGATACTGTCCCACCTCTTTCAAAGGTCTTTGAAAGATCTCCCAGGAAGGTGAGTGAACAGAGTGAAACCTTCCAGCCACAGACTGAGACTGCTGCTAAGTGCAGGGGAAAAGTCTCACCCTCTTCAACTCCAGCAGGCAATCTGGGACACTGGGCACAGGCACGAGAAGACAGCAGCCTGTCCTCACACCATCCATCGATTGGGCACAGCCCAATGTATCTTGTGGGGTTCTTGGCAATTAGCACAGTTTCTCTTGCTAATGGAACATCAAGAATGTGACAAAGCCAATCCAGTCTTCGGCTCATTACAGGGAGGACCTGAGATTGGCAAAAAAACTCTCCAGGAATGGAGAGGCAGGAGTTTGAGACTCTAATCAAAGACCTGTAGGAAGGTCCTGAAACCAACCCTTTCTCATCAGCAAGCTCAACATGGCTGTGCCCTGACAGAGCCAGGAGGTTATTTGGATATGAGAGGTGTCAGAAAACAGACTAATGCAGCTTAACTTGGAAATGGGTAATGCATCCTTCATGTCTCATAGGCTGGCCACAAAGACAAGCAACTGTTTTTTTCTTAATTTATAAGGCATGGAAGTTAACCTCAAGCTACTTCAGTTCAAAATGTTCTTTTTTCCTGATGATGATCAAACAGAACACTGTAATTCAAACCCACATCCTGAAAAGGTGATCAGCAGCCAGCCATACCAAGTGCTCAGGGCACCTGCTGCCAATGATCTACCCTCTCCCCTGCACAAGTAATGTCAGAATAGGAACACCTTCTTTAAGTAATTATCCTTCCTCATCCCCTGTCTGCACATCTTGGTTTGTCTGTGCTCATATAATAGACCCCCTTAACTATTCAGGATCTCTTTAACTCAAAACGTAAATTAACCTAATTACACTAAATACCACAGTGCAGCAACTTTTTTAAACATCAAACCAATATTTTCATTTTTTGCTGCAGGAAGAAACTGCAGACAACTCAGCAGCCAGATTAAAACAAACCAGTCTTTCTGAACAAAAGGTGCTCTTTCTAGAGAGTGGGCTTATTCATTACCTCCAGATTTAATGGACTGCAGATTCCTCAGCTTCTGGGAAATACAATTTGACAGTTTGTAGAGGAAGATTGATTTTATTTATACACATCTATAAATAAAGGCTCTATACTGTGGCATCAGCCAGTCAGATGCATGATATAAGCTCAGCATCTCTTGAAGAGAAACAGCCAGGATTTTGGGCAAGGGACTATAGTGTGGATAATTTTCTAACTCCAGCTGAAAAATGCATTTTCCCTTATCTTACACTGGTGAAGAGGGCTGCACCTGTGAGGTGCCTCTGCCAGCACTGCCCTCTCAGGCTAGAGAGGGGTCTGTCAGCCTTTGCCAAACAAGTCAGAAGACAGAGATGCAAAGACACAGATTGGAAAGAAATGAAAGAAACGTGCTTTGCAAAAGTGGAACTTTGCCCTCAGTAATTAAAGGTAGCATGGATTTCACCCCAGCCCTAGCAGCTTTCAATCTACAAATAAGGAAAAGGAGAACAATACACAATACAATTCACTGTGTGAATTATACAATACACCTTCATGAGAATCTAAAAGTATGAGCAGAAGGAATCTTTGAGGGATGGCTAGTTTTAGCAAGGCCATACCACATAAACAAAAGATATCAAGGCAAAAAAAAAAAGTGTGTGTGGGATGATCCAAATGGATTTTAATCTGTTTGGGCTACAGAAAACAGGTTTCCTGACTAAGAGCAATGCCTTGAATGACTTAACCACAAACAGGCCTTTTCAAAGAAGTTGTGCCCTTAAAGCTATTTACGCAACAGCTGGGACTCCTGATTTTCCCAGCCCTGCTTCTTCTCCAGCTACAAAACATTTTATATCCTCAGTAGCTCTTGCCTGTTGCAAAGCAGTGAAAAAACCCTTGCCAAAGAGTCAGAAATGCAGAACCCTGAAGGAAATGAGACCTGAGACAATTGATTTAGGACTCTGCTCACCACTTTGTTTAGCACATTTTCCCAGGTTCTAAGCAGCCCAATATGCTTCCAAAGGACCATGGAGCAGTTTGACACATTGAAGAGGGGGAAAAAAAGATGGCAACAAGTGGTTGTTCTTTTTACCTCAGCTGTAAATCTGAGCACAACACCCAGGGCACACCATCAATTCCAAACAAGTGCAGGCAGATATACAACATGCTGCTTGCCCCGATCAAGCCACAGAGCAGCACAAAAAAAAATAAGGCTCTCTAGCAAGACATAAAAATACTCAAATCTGTTGTAAGCAGGAGTTCAGTTTTAAGGAGGTCTAAACTCTCCTAACTCCCAGGAAAAACAATACCACTACCTAGACAGAGTAAGCCTACCCAAGACCCCAAACAGAATCCCTATAGCAGATGCAGATTGCAGCTGGTAATGGGAGCATTTTTAAGGAGCAGTGTGGTGCAAGAAGGCTAAAGACTGGGAAAAAACATATTCAAATCAGATAAAACTGAATCTTTGACAGGGACAACATGATATTTATATCCTGGTGAGCTTTTACGGAGAAATAAAGAGATTCTGAGGAAGCACAACTATCCCCATGTGAGCCATCCAGGAATTTTATGGTAGGCAATCTAATCACCAGTACCATGATTGCTTTGCTCTAAGTCCAGCAGATCCAGTAATGGGCACAAAATCTATTGGTTGTTTCATGCCATGCTTGGTGCTTTAATCCTGTATATTTGGACAGGTTTGTATGAGGAAAGTTGAGGACTGACAGCAGCTCCCCGAGCTCCTGGAAAGGATTCATACCATGAAGAACCACAAAGCCATCTGATGCCAGAAAATACAAACCACACAGACCTTGAAACCTCCCTTTCTGCCACAAGGACTCAAGCTTTGCACTGCCCAGACCAGGAGGATGAACTGAAACACTCTTTAGAGAGACCATTTGTCTATTTTTTTTATAGGATGTTTTATTCAGGTCTCTCTTGAGTTCCCTAGTAGGGAAGGCAGATGCAGTCAATGCTGAAATTACGTATCCATTAGCATTTGCCATGAATCATTTGGCATCAATCGCAAGAGGGGTTTTTTGCCTCTGCCTGAAAGTACCCTGTTTTTCCTATGTGGGATTGTTTAACTACATCTGGTTGACTTGATCATCAGGAAGAATGAAAGCAGGATGCCCAGTCAAGTAAACATCACCAAACATCACTAAAAACCACTAACATTTACAATTCAATCTCTTATCAACCAGTTTCAGTTGTGAAAACTCAACTGTGGCTGGAAAAAAACAAACCAAAACACACACAAAGGGGGAAAAAAAAGGCAACCAAACTTCAAAAACTCTGAATTCACTAGAAGATAGTTAAAGAGATGAATTAGTAAAACAAACCCAAAACAAAACACTAGGAAAAACACACCACAGTTCAGTACAAACAACAAACTAGATAAAGGCAGGGAACATCTACATTGCTTTTTCAAAGCACTAACTGTTACGACTGGTACCTCTGAGAATGAAACAGAGCAAGCTCTCCAGTGTTTTGACCTCCAGAAGGTCATGTTCACAAGTCAGTGACCGTAAGAGCATTCCCAGTGCCCACAACAATAGATCCAATTACTTCAACCAACATGCATTAAAAAGCAAATGCAGCACATAAAGCTCACATTGCTTCATTAATTCAAATACATATATGCACAGAAATGAAGATGAGAGAACAGCTCCCTTGCCATCTCTGTATGCTGTATGTGCTCTGCGTAACTTTCCTTACACATTTTGGCTTCCACATTTTCTCCCCAGGTGTTCCCTGTTGGAGACTCTTCACCCAAACTCAAACCATAATGAGACTGAATAAATTTGCTTTTGAATGTCATTCTTCCCACCATTATTCACTGCAATTCTTCAGACCTGGCGAAGGCAAAACACCATTTTGTTCTTTCAATTGCAGATGCATAGATCTGTGTGCTTAGTGAAAAAATTAACTTATTTCGTACTCAGTACTTTTGAATTTGCTGAATAACCTAGCAGGTCAAATAATTCATTTTGAGAAGAAACAAAATCCTTCAGTAAGTGCATTGCCAAAGTAAAAAAGTTTGAAGGGGATCAACAGCATTTTATAAAAGGCAGATTGAAATAAAAATCTGCAAGCTCCAACAATAGCTACCAAATACCCCTTGCCCAAGGTGATTTGAGGAACAGCTGGGACCAAATCTCAATGAAAACCCCTTCACAAGTACCAGCACCCTCTACTCAGTCCCACTGGGTGGGGATGAAGTTTGCCTTCCTCCCCGGGAGGCCTTAGGCCATCACCAAACCTGGCAGCTCTGTGGGCTCCCATCTTTGCAGCTCAGCTCCTGCACTGCCAGGCATGATTGTCACCAAAATCCTCTGTCACCTCTGTGTTCTCCTCAGGCAGGCAGAGCTCTGCTCAGTGGATTCCAAGTGGCAGAGGAGCTGTGCTGACCTAAAAGGTGAGCTGGATATTGCAGTTTAATGTGGCCGCTAACCAGGAGGCTTTTCATGCCTACTTAGTAAATGTCCCTACTTACCTTAAATAAAACTGTGTTAGAAAAGCCAAAACAAAAATACCTATCAAGAGTATAGCAGACAAAACCAACTGTGAAATTGATACTGCTGCAGAAAAATATGATGTAGCCCGTTTTGCAAGGTTGCTGAATTATGTATCACTAAGGACAGCACACAGTGACCTATTAATACATCTAGAGCCCTTTGTTGCCCTATTATCAATAACAAACCTTCTGCACTATTTTGGGAAATGACCTTTCTCCACAGCGTGGTGTAGCATGAGCCAGGAACCTCCTGAGCTGTAATTCCAGCTCCACCATTGACTTGCTGCATGGTGAGGGAAAGTTGCTTTAACCTCCCAGGTGCTGTTTCTTTTTCTGTAAAGTCGTAGCAACATTCGCCTCCCTCTCGGCTCAGCGGAGTGCCTTACTAAGTTCAAATATTTGAGCAGAGCTGTGGGGATGCAAAATGCCAGATCAGTGTGACACATTGCTGCAGCTGCTTAAGGATATTAACAGAGCAGAAATTCAGCTGCAGCTGGAAGAACATATTGTGCAGAGCTACAAGATTCTCTTTTCACAGGTGAGAATTTATAGCCACCAGCTTTAGGCTACAAATCACCACCCAGTAACATTTAACTTGTCAGTGTTTTCAAGCTAGTTTCTTTCTCAACTCACAAGAAAGAAAATCTCAGTTCTTGGTCCCACCTACATGGCAGCAGAATTTAGGGTAATGTTAGCAACACACATAATGGTAAAGGGTACACCTAAAATAACAGCATGCAGGGACCACAGGATGAGAACTACTGGGACAAGAGGAAGGCATAGAGGATACTCAGTTTATGCAGCCTGGGACATTTCAAATGTCAAAAAAAAAAAAGAGTTATAGGAAGTTTCAGAGATTAAAAAATAGAGCAGAGAAAGCAGAGACTGTAAAAACACCAGCTCTTTCTCTCTCTCTCTCTAAATAAATAAATAAAAGTCATGACTAAATGAAGTCATTCTGAAAACATGAACTATTTCATGTGCATATTTCATTTGCTTTGGCAGAATATTCCCAGGCTTAACCCCCTCAAGTTGCAGGAACAGGTGGAAAACACTTAAAAAATACAGGAACATGCATAAGCACGCAGCAAAACTATAGGAAGGCTATATTCCCAACTTGGGAAAAACCAGTCACATAACTCTTTTCCAAGGGGCTGCGATCAATTTGTTTTCAACACCTCACTTCTCTCCTGTGTTGTTACAAAAGATACTATCAGTATTTGAGAGTTGTCCAATAACTCTCTTTAATAATTTAACCAACAGTTTCCAAATAAAATTCACTTTGTGGCTTGAAACTCATCCTGCTAGAGGAAATTCCATTTCAATTCCTTTGTAATTGACAGCACAGCTCAAATTCCTAAATCTGCATCTCTAATTCTTCACAAATGAAGTGAGTTTCACAGCATGGAAGACTTAACCTGAAAGCCACACCACCACACCCATATTTACATGAGGAATTTTCCAGGGTGAACACTATTCTTCCATCAGGATGATTGTCAAATGCCCTCAAAAACTCCTCAACTATTATTTAAAAGCCCTTTGTTTCAAAGAGAGCAATACATTTGGCATGGATGTTCAAGCATGACATGATTCAAGTTTTTAAGAATTAAATTACGGCAGCTATTAAAATCTGCGTTTGAATTTAATATTTAATATGTATCTACTGACAGATTTCATTTACTCATCCTAATTAACAGTGCCCAGAACCTGCTTTTTCTTTAGACTGATAATAGCCAAATTTTAGCCCTGAGGTGGGGCACAGGCATCCCTAAGGCAGCGGAGGTGCCGACGGGCCAAGCGCTGCCATACAGCACCATCTAAGGGCTCTCCATAAGTACTGCTGAGGGGATGTATGGAAGGAGACCTATGGACTGGCCTGTGGATGCTCCCAGCCAGCTGCCAGGCTCCCAGGCACACTCCCTGCCCTTACACCAGTGTCACCGCAGCAGAATTCTCTGAGCAACTGTTTCCTCTGGGAGTCGATGCCACTGATTCATCAGGAATCATCTGGAAAACAAAGTTACCGAGAAGCTGCCTGAGGAATAATTTTCAGACTAACAATATCTACTTCTGTTAGCAGCAGCAATTTGTTTCTCTCTGTGGTGATCTCTTGGCATGCAGACAAGGTGGTTTATTACAAACACTCTAGATTAAGCACAGGAGAAGAAAATGTTACGGCTTCTAGATTTAGCTGAGAAACAAGAGTAGCTTTAATTCGATCCAGCTTGTGCAATATTTAAATCTCTATTTCAGCTTTTCCAGGCACATTTTTTTCTCTTCTTAATTTACACAAGTCTTGCTTATGAAAATATCTTCTTCTGGAGTGGTTTTGTGATGCAATCTACATGAGGAAATACCACACTAACCTGAAGATCCACTTAGTCCAGCCTTAATCTCAAGGAACAGCCAATAAAGAAAAAAAAATTAATTAGGAAACCAAAAGTATTCGAACTGTCCCACAGAAATGCCCTTGCATTTTAGATGTTCACTAAGGTTCAATGTTCAAAAATGTTAGATGAGAGCTATTCAGACTAGACTAATTTACAGGATCTGTGCCTGTCTCCACAGTAATGTTTTCTGAGATGAAAGAATTTGCAGTGGGCCAAACAAGATTATTTTAATTATCCCAGTTTCCCTCTGAAATTTCCTGTCTCATTGCATATGAAGTATACCACCCCAAAAATGGAAAACTGACCCTCCTAGCAGGACAAACCTAAGGCAGCCTTTATTCTAGGACCTTATTCCATCACGTGTAGGCACATGCTCCAATGCTGACTTCTCTGACTTCTCCTGACCTCAGGGTGTGGAGAATCAGCAGCATTTCTAACATGGAAAGAATTGTGTGTGGTGAAAATGAGTGTCTGGAGCAGTGTCTCCAGCTAAACTGAAAGCCATGTGCATCATGCAAAACATGCAACTGGGACTTTCAACACATCGTAATTCAAAATAACTGTTTTATGTCAGTACAGAAATAAAGCATTCAGTGGCTTTTAGTTGTACTGGCACTGTACAGTGGCCGTGGTCTGCTCCATTGTTGCAGGTGTGGAAATGACAGTACTAAAGAGTCCCACATTAAAGACATTTTCATTTCTAAGAATGTCACATTCCAATGCATAGTGAAAAGGAAAAGTGAAGGATAACAATATTTGAATTGAAGTCTGAGACATTAATTTTCAAATCTAATCAGTTTATATTGCCACTGCATGCAGAAAGAACCAGTCAGGTTGTAAGTGCTGTATCATAGCACTCAACAAAAAAGGTTTTTTTACTTTTACTGAAACTGTTTTTGAAAGCTTATTGATCTTGTTCAGAGTTCTCAACTTCTCCTGTAAATCACAAGAACACGGCTTCAGCCACTTGTTTTGAGTCCCACAGGTATCAAGTATTAGCAGCTGCTGTTCAGTGAAGACAGACAAATTGTACTCGCAGCTCAAAATAAAGAAATCTGTTTGGGTGAACACAATTTGCTCTATTCAGCAAGCAAGGGCACAAAAAGTCATTCCTCTCAGCCTCAGATAGCAGTCAGGATTTCGAGGTAGATCATTTCGTTAAGATTTATGCAATCTAAAAAAAAAGAACAATATTTGCAAAATAATTCACATTCCCATTTGCTGATTATTTTACTTGATTGAGCTCTGCCAGATGCCATGCACTTGCCATGCTTTTGACATGGCATGTAGGGCAGAAGCCAGTTTCCTATGCAGCTGCCTGTTCTGGAATGAATATCTGATCTATCTGATGACAATTAAGCAATTACAGCAATATTAATCCTCTACATGAATTTTACAAGATTGGGATAGCTGAACAGCAGAGTTTCTCTTTAAACTTCAAAACAGAAGGGACACCAGAGCATAACAGGCTTGTGAAACACATGCTGACCTTTCAATACAGTGACCTGTAGTGCTCTGAAAAGCTACCAATGAATAGAGGGGAGGAGTCAGTGGTGGAGGTGACACGGGGGAAAGGAGAAAACCAGCACACTGACAAGGCATTATTTTCCACCTAATGTCCACAAATGTACAGGTGACTCAGGAACAACATTTCTGGCAGAAGAACTATACAAATAGTCAGCTGTTTCTTACTCAGATCTAGGACTAAAAGACAAGCATCTGAGCAACAGTAAAAGCTCCTAGTCTAAGCTTCAGATGTCATAAGGCACATTAATTGCTGCAGCTTCTGGTGTCACTAAAGAGCCTTTGTCCAGTCAGACTAACAATTTACAGTTTAGAGTTAAGGTGAAACAATCAACTTATTCCTTGCACTTATTTTACAGGCTTTGCCAGATTTGATCAGATAAAAGCACACATTCAGTGCAGATCCTTAATCATTTTCAAACACATTCAATACCCCTTCTAGTTCAGTTTGTGAAATCCCTTCTAAAAGATGTAAACCAGGAAATTCTTAGCGCCCCAATTTCCCTTTCCTCTGTGGATTATTTTGCCTACTTCAAAATACTAGGAAAGCTTCTCTAAATATAGACCTTACTGTGATGGCTGAAGTCTGTTTCTCCTTCCATGAGAGAAGGATCTGACATCACAGTCCGGGAACCAGCTCAGCTCTTTTTCTGAAAAGAGGCAGGATACATCTTAGCATAGTTGACTTGTCCCTGTATTTCCCATCCTCCACATCTTCCTAGGACGGTGCCTGCTTTCTTCTAAGATTTGATGAGAGAGAGAAAGAGGAGTAAAGGGCAAAGGTAACCAAGAGGTCAAGAAGAGACGGTTTCCCTCAGATGCTGCTAACAAGGTACAGCACAGGAGTTTGACATGACTTCAGAAACCCTTGTTCTCCGCTGGTGAGCTCTGTCTGAGCCCGGGTTCACCGAGGTTACAGGAAAAGAAAAGGCTGTACTTTTGTTGATCAACGCTGCTAAGCAACACGTCATAAAAACCAACATTCCTCTTGTCTTCTGCTGGTTGCAATTAGAGAACTACAAACAGGATCACAGATTCAGGGCCAGGAGAAAACCTTTAGCAGTGTGAGTGTGTACTGCTCCGAGCCACAGAGCCCGTGCAGCATCTTCTCATTAGACATACATTCCGCATCCCCAGCCATTGCAGCCTGCACAGGGCAGGTCAGCCCAGGCCTCTGAAGCTGTAAAATAGCCTTTGGGTTCTCATATGTTGTAATCTTTAGGTTGTACTAGTCACTTTCAATTGAAGAAACAAAGCAAAAGTGTTGTCAGTCCCTGATTAACTTCATGAATATTTGAGTCATGTTAAAAGGTGCACTACTAAAGCTTTTATAGGCTACTCCACCAGTGGAAGAGCTGCAAGAGGAAATGGAGACATAATAAACAACACAGAGCAGGAACTCACTTTGCCATAGTATTTTAAGGAAAAATACAGGAATCTTACCATGCATTCTGAAAGGTGAAGCTTTTAACTTGTTACAAGTAAACAATCATTTACTCAAACTACAAGAACTTATAACTAGTCCCCATTTAGAGCACAATTACAAACAAACCTACCTAGTGCAAAAGGACAAGTGTCACATGGTCCCATGCAACATACAAATCCAAAAGATAGGAAAGGGAATTGAATTTACAATTTTTGTAAGCCTCACATGGCAAACACTGTGGGTCATACAGTTTCTGTGGCTTCACAGTAAATTATCCAAGATAATTCTTATGCTCCCATGGGAGGAAAGAATAGAAAAAAAATAGGCATTCTTCTTGCTGCTCCATAATGTACCTTCTCCATACACTGTCATGAATGTCAGCTCCTCTTTTCCTTCCTTGCTCACCATCTAAACCACGCTTTAGTATGACAGGAGAGAAGAGAGTATGCCTGTCATCCTTCCATTCTAAGTATGTACTCTAATTGCTTATAAGTTTTTACTTTTGAAATTGTTATTCTCAATTTTAAAATGCTGTTAATGTTCCATTATGGGGTGGGTGGGTTACTTTTAAATAAACTGTAAGGAATGTGTGGAGTGTGGAGAATGACTGTGGAGTAGCTGAACTGGTTTTGGAAAAGGAATCCTGTCGCTAGTCAGTCTGTGCACTGATGACTCTCCAAATCTTAAGTTTCAGGGGAACATACTAATTTTTCCTTAAATACACTCCTTATCAACATCTGTTTAATCATTCATCAAATTATAAATGTTTTAGAATAGTCCAGCAGGAATAGTTACAGAAGCACTAAGCTCTTGAAAGTGTTTTTCTCATTTTAACTCATGGAGTATGTTACTTATTGACTGTGCATCCAAGGGGGAGCAATAGAGCGCTCTGAGAAAGGAAAATAAAGGGGAAATAAGTGTGTTTACACCAATACAGAGCAAGTCAGTAATTGAATCTTGCCATATTAAGAAAGAAAACTTCAGGAAGGGAACTGCATACAGTTTAAAAAAAAAAAAAGTTCCTTGGTATTCTTTAGCTTTACTCAACTCCCATTCCCAAAAATCTCAAATAGCCAACACATTGCAGACTTCACAAAAAAGCAATATATGCGAGGAGAACATAAAGGCTTGAAGCAGCATGCACAACAGGAAGTAATGCATTTACAGAAGGCGAGGGCAGATTAGATATCAAAGAGAAGTTTTTTATTACTTAAAGCAGGACATTACAACAGAGCAGTAATCAAGAAGGGGTCACTGGGTCCTGTCACTGAAAACAGAGAGATTAGATATAAAGGGAATAAGTCACACTAAGAGCATGAACTTGCTAAGAGCATTTTTTCAACCTTAAGTAACGTGGCTGTAAATATACATGGGGCTCAGAGTAAAGATTACTGAACTGTAACCCTTACACTCTCTGACCTGTTTCAGAGTCCTGGATAAATCACTTGATCTCACCACACTTGTTTTCTCCAGCTGTGAAACACCAGCAACATCCATTACACAGGGACCTAGGGAAAAGTTTCACACTTACAGACAACTGCAAGACTTTGTAGGAAACAAGTTTGTGTATTTGAAGAGTTTATTCTTTACCTCCCATACTCATTTGTCTAACAGTTTATCATACCTCCAGCTACAAACTTCATCTTGCTATTGTATTCTCATGAAGTTATATTATTTCCCCGTACTATTCTGCAATAGTTCTGGGTTTAAGTGTTAACATGAGAGCAGCTTGACAACTCCAGAAACTAAGAATATGTCAACATCCTACTCAACAGATTTGTTTACTATCTTTTTTCAGAAGCCTGTTTACTTGTATAGCAATATTTTAATGCATTTTAGCCAACTTAATCCCACAGAGCTAAAAATGACAAGCTGGAAATGTTCTTCCCTATCTTGGGACATACTGGATTGTTTACCGAGTTGTAGCCTACCAGCTGAAGCTCTGCAGTCTTTCTGAGGACAATGCATCTGCCAGCCCATGAGAGCATGAACAAAACTGCACAGTTAATTGAATACCAGTTGATTCCAAAACACATCACAGCAAAATTTTACAGGCTATAAAAAAAACTATCTGATTCTCACATGGAAGGCTCAGTTCACAGTTTGCACAGTACAGCCTTTCGGTTTGGTAGGGAATCACTGAAAAACTAAGCAGGGACCCTCATTTACCATTTCGTTTCCAAAGACCCTTTTGAATAGAAGGGATTTCTCCATCTACTGAAGCATGAGGCACAACTGAACACATAAAGAAGGCAAAGCTGATTTTCATTTAATGCTCTGCTTTAAGAGGAAAATGCAGTTCAAAGAACCTGCTTAAGCCATTGCACTTCTGCTAAGAGTTCATTTGTAAATTAACAATACTGTAAAAGAAGCAACAAAATGAGAAAATAATGATAGCCCATGGCTTGAGTGGATCAGCAGATCTGCACCCAGAAAACAAACACTGAAGAAGCTGTAAAACATAATCTGCTTGAGCAGTTCTCATTTAAACAAAGCTGCAGGTTTTAGTTTTACTTGCTTGGCAGCTTGTGTATAACAGACAAGAACAGTGGTCCCTGACAGAAGACAAAGTAATGACCATAATAAGGGTTTGATCTAACAGATAAACACAAATGAGGTCACCTCAAAAACTGCCACCTGAAACAAATGGACTATCAAAAAGTTGAGAACTCACTGGTTAAAATGCTGCTGCTCTCATTAATTAATTTCCCAGCTGACTGTCATTTCTTCTACAAGGTACCATAAAATACAGTCAATATTTAAAGATGAAAGGACACAAGGACACAAGACATTGCTTTTGGTTTGGGGCACTCTCTGTCACATTCAACAGAGGCTGTTTAAAGAAAAAAGAAACTGTAAGCACTGCATTTCTCTCACAACTCAGCATGGTCATAACAGTCACTGTGCTTCTCCATACATTCCACTCCATACATTCCTATAGCTGCTTCTTTGTTGATTGATTGCAGCAATCCCAAAGTACTGATTAAGAAACAAGAATAAGTGGTCAGAGAAGTTCTGACAATTTATGTGGTGGAAACCACTAATACCAGCTACCCCAGTGCAAAATGTCTTAACTAAGAAATGCCTCAGCCCCAAAACACCACAATGTCCTTCTGTAGTATTTCACTGCAAACAGTGTCTAGCAGGAAAAAGTTGGGAACAAAATATAATAACTGGGACAAGGGGAAAGAAGAGAAAAAAATATATTGATGGGAAGAAAGTCCGAATGAAAACACCCTGAAGGTAAAAAGAGGATTTAAGTAACCCAATTCAGTGCTATACTAGAACTGGGTTGCCAGAGCCCAAACAGGTGAAACTGAGCTAAAGTCACCATACCTTTCATGTACATGTCTGGAAAATCAAAACTGAGAAACTCATCACTTCTATTATATTTCTTTAAAAATTAATTCATCTAAGCACCAACAGGCTCACCAAATTCTCCTGTGTTACTGGCTTTACTGTCAGGTCTCCAAAAATCAGCACTTTTCCACTTTATCCTTCACATTTAGTGGGTACCAGATGAGCTCTGCTTTCTAGAACACAGATCAGGAAAATGTTTCGCCCAGATTTTTCTCACGGGAAAATAAAAAAATAAAAGTGCTTTTGGTTGGAAGCAGTCCTGTCTTCTGCAAGAGATAAAGAAAAAATACCAAACACACCTGGCCATTTTGTTTGAATCCAAAAAACATGTCAGATCAGAAAACCATAAAACATTATTTTTAGAGATAAATTATTCTAGTATAAAGACATTTGCTATTAAAACATTATGGGTAACATTTGTTCCATCTGATGTCTGCATGTAAAAAAAAGTCTTAACTAAATTTTGCTTTTTAATAAAGCGTCTATTTTGAAACTGGGATGGTTAAAATTCCCTTCTCCTACTGTACAGTGTATAATAACTAACTACAGCTTCCAAAGAGGGACCAAACACCACTATGTTCTATTTATATGTATACAATTTATTTAAAACTAAGGCTGTGGTCTGGTGCTGTCAGGCAGTCCAATGTTCTTGCTGTCACTCAAGGTGAGGAAAGAAAATGCAATCCATTATGGCAACAGCTGCTGCTATATTAGAATGGAAAGCTGCAGTGTCAACTGCACTGAGATGACCCCACAACCAGAATCAAACCTTGCACCACCACAAACCTCACTCTCCCACCCTCCCAAAACCAACCATTTTACATGGGCATCCAGTTTTCATCAACAGATCTATGGCATGTACAAATTGGAGATTCGGAAATTAATTTTTTTTCCAATATAGTGTATAGTAATCTGAGAGTGAGCCTTTGGATTTGTCATGATCGCTGCATATACAGAATCCAACAGAATTCTTTTGCAGAGTACTGGATAGGTATTCTATTCATGTCTGCTGCAGTAAAACATTTGAATCCACACATAGAAAAAGTGTATTTAATGTTCACATTTACATAAATGTGCCCTTAGCAAGAACAGAGTAGAAAACAATGCTTAGAGACCATCTTTGAATGCCTTCAGCAGCAGGTCAGCTGCCAGTCCAGGAGACAAGACTCCACTAAGAACTTTTTCTTCCAGAAGTGGGATCTTATCCTTGACTGCCAAGTGACTCCGGAAATGCTCCAGCATGTTTTCTTGGATAAGGTTCCACATCCACACTTTCTGCTGTTTGCGTCGTTTGGCAACCAGCTCGCCACTTGTGAGCATGAGGTCACGGAACTCAGTCATTTTATCCCACATATCCGAGATCCCTTCCCCGGTTTTGGCAGAGATGCGCAGTACCTGTCGGATCCAGAGGAATTGTTAAAGCCAAGTTAGCTGCTGGCCTTGAGGTTTCAATTACTGGATCAGGTAGACTGCAGGGGAATTAAGAAATGTGTGAGGGAAACTTCCTTCAATACTCACTTCATGAGGCTCTAAGCATTTCTGTGCCTTTTTCTTTTCCCCTCCAAAAAATGTAGGATTCTACTAACTAAAAGTAGATCCTAAGATCCATAGTATTTGGGATAAATAGGCCTTGTCCAACAGCTTGTATAATGAGAATCATTTTTAGTAAGTCCTTCAGCTAAAAGGTACATTATTGCTCTTTTACTTAAATGTAAAGTTAAGTGCGTATTTTGGTAGCTATTCTTTTGTACTTAAAATATGCCAGAAATGAGGTATTTTGACTATTTTTTTGCCTTTGCTTTCCAGAACAGGAATTAATTTTGCCAATAATATTTCAGACATCCAGCACAGTCTTTCAAATTGAACAGCCTGTTTTTTTAAAAAAGCTTCTCTCTCTTTCCACACTTAGAAAAGAAAGGCTAAACCTCAGTCAGCCCAGCTGATTTAAACTCAACTTCATGGGTCAATTTCAATACCAGGGTAGAACAAACCTCCTTTACAGACAGAAGTTTATTTATAAAGGAAGTGAGAGTGTGTGCGTTTGCTTATTCTATATACACATATTAAAAATTAGTACTGAATCTTCTCCTTAAAAATCCACCATAACCTTTTAGTAGACAAAATACAGCACTAAAACTGAAGACCCAGAGGATGAAAATTCCAATTATCTAGACAATTTCATTATGTGAGACACAAACAAACAAAAAAATTAAAGCAGTAAAGGACACACATGAACTAGTGAAAGAACAAAGATAATCACAGGCTTCAGAGTTATAACAGAGGGAGAAGTAGATTAAGAGACATTTTTAGATATGCATAGTTTGAAAAAAGTAAACTCCTGATGTCAGTAATAGTTCTGCTAGTGCAGAGATTGTAGCTCAGGGCAGAAGTCCTGGGGAGGAGGACTGGCTTTGCAGTGTTTCATGTGACTCCCCTTGAGATCAGAGGTGAAGCACAGACAGCAGCAATCACCTCTCCAGCACACTGTGAGACTGAACAACCAACTGCAATTTTTATAAAAGAGCCCAGGGAGACTGGGACAGCCAGATGAGAAGAAACCAATCCTAACTCATTCAGCACTTTTTCTGGGAGGAAAAAATACAAAAAAACCCAAACACACCACCAAAACCCAAACCAGACCCAAAGAGCCCCACAAAGCACAGCGAAGTGCACAAACCTTTGGCCTCCAAACCTTTGAACGCTTGCGAAGCAGCTTCATAGCACTGATGTACTCAGCCTGGATTCTCCGGGCAGGCACAACTAAATCACCATCAGCCTTATTGATGGCAACGAGATCTGCCATCTCAATGATGCCCCGTTTGATGCCCTAAATGCAACAGGGAAAGAAACCAGGAGTACCCAGAGGGGGTGTGATACACTGATTCATCACAAAAAGCAGGTCAAAGGGCTTTGTTAGTTTCTAGTTTTCGCCCCAAAAATATATGCAACTAGTAAACATGTCAAAGTTAAGCCACAGAGTATCAAAAGTTTACATCCTAATACTTTAAAAACCAAAAGAAAAGGGAGATTAACTCTGCACTAAGTAGATTACACTGAAAATACTTAATAATAACAGTAAAATGGACAAAATACTATTGATATGGACTTTCTGCTCAGATACTACATGTTGAATTTAAGTTTCTCTTTCTAGTCCCAGGTAGTAACCAATAAGAGAAATCAAAAAATACCTGTAATTCATCTCCACCCGCAGGTGGTAGCAGTAATATAAACATATCAACCATATCAGCCACAGCAAATTCTGACTGGCCCACACCTAAAAAATAAAATTCAGAGTTTACCATTTACTACAAACTTTCAGTCACATTAATGACAAGTAACTACAACAGATCCCAGCACTGCCCCATCAACAAATCCCATTAACAAAACAAAGACAACTGGAAACACATTAGTTTTGTAAAAGACATACAGGACTAGAAAACAGACAGAACGAGCATTCATGTTCAACCGGTGACCATGTATGAAAACATGGGCAAAATCAAGGCAGAAAGTATGCAATTATTAGCACACCTTACTTTCATGTCACAGCAGGACAATTAAAAGAAAACCTTAAGCACATACCTACTGTTTCCACAAGAACAACATCATAGCCTCCTCCTTCACACAGCAGAATGGCTTCATTTGTGGTCCTTGTGACACCTCCCAGGGTCCCACTGGTTGGAGATGGCCTGATGTATGCATTCATGTCTCTTGACAACTCAGTCATCCGTGTTTTGTCCCCCAGTAGAGAACCTTGAATGTTTAACGTTAAATTATTTCAAAAGTGCAACACAGCCAAACTTCCCCTTTTCCCCCCGCCCCACCAATAAAAGAGTGAGAAAAGACAGATCTCTTGGGCAATGTCAGTCAAATGAATATCCCAGTAATGGTTGCTCAAGGCTTAGCTGAGGGCTAGAAGTTACTGCCTGGTTCTTCCACTTCTCAGAAGCTGGAAAGGCCTGACAGGCAGACCTTACTGTTAACAAACATGAAGAATTTGTGCTAGGTCAGAAAGAATTCCAGAATTCCTGAATGGCTTTTTGAGGCCTATACACATCGGGCCAGACAGCTGAATCTTGTCTGTTCCCATCCAAAGGGACATTATGATTCTGACACTCCCTGATGGTGGATTTTTCGTTTTAAGAGAGCTGACACATGTCCTGCCTTCCTTCTACTCAAACAAACTGTAAATCAGATTCAGTGAGATCTATGCACTCGATACACACCCCAAAAGATAAGGGATGCTCAATTCTTCCAACTGCTGCAGCCTTGCTGTCACATTTTGCTATTCTACTGATGCATCCTGAAGGCACGCATTCAAGAACATAGTCTGTCTTAGCTCCACGCCATTGCAATGCTCTAGTTGTTTTCTTTATAAATAGTTACACACCTCTAACAGCACAGAAGCTGGAAAAATTAATGATGCTGCCTGGCAGCTACCCATTATGAAAAGATCGAGATTGCATTATTAGTATCAGAGAAACCATGAATCAGGCATGGTCAGCTTGTAATTTCCCTATAATTTTTTACTGGAGAGTTACAGATTACAGCCTGTAATCAGTAATCCTGCACAACTTCGAAGAAATTCAAATTCAGAAAAATAAAATTGCAAGGCAACATTTGAACCCTGGAAAAGAGGAAATCTGGAAGAATTACAACACTGACACCTGTTTCCCAATTTCGTATCACATAGGAAAAAAATATGAAAACTTGATTTATTTATTTTTTTATATTTTACTGTTATAGGCACCAAATTTTCCTCCACTTGGCCCAAAGAGATACTTCTGTAGCTGACAAGGTATTAGAAACCTGACTCAAACTTTAATTCACACTCACCACCACTTGTACTAGAGGAAGGGTCTACAGCCAACACAGACACTTTGTGTTTTCTTTCTGTAAGCATTTTCCCAAAGCATTCTATGAAGCTTGATTTTCCAGCACCAGGAGGACCAGACAACCCTAAATGATCATATTAGGAAGAAAAAAGCATTTTGTTAGTCAAATAAGTAATACATCTCATGAATACCAACAACATCTAAGTTGATAACAATTCATACTTTAACACAGCATCACAACAAAAGCAAATAAAAGCTATGCCAAAACTATAAAACTGTAGTTTGGTTCACCCAACATAGCAGCACTTCATCACTCCTCATCCTATTCACACCAGTATAACACTGGGTTTATCCACACCTATTTCCTTCCCTCCAAATAAAATTATTTATGCCATAAGACTTATCCTTCAGAACTTTCAAAATGTTATATACTAGAACTGGATCTTTCAGATTTACTATAAAAGAAACACTCTTAAAGCAAAAGCAAGCCCTTACCTTGAAGAGCTGTTTTTTCAAAAAAATGAGGCCACTTATTTGCATGTCAAAGCTCCCAAACTAAGATTAGCACCAAACTTTTCTCGCTCCCATGCCCCAGTTCTTGTTCTTACTACCTTTGTACAGACAGCAGAGATGACAGCTGGGCATGACACGTTAGCAGTCCATCTCTTTGTAAGGGAAAAATATTTTACAGCTTCCAAGAGAAGCAGGTTCAAGTCTCCTTCAGCTGAAAAGTACGCTGCTTTAAAGGAGGGCCATAAAACAGGAAGGTGCATGCTTTTCCTTCTGCAGACTAAAAAAGGGATTCAGGAAGTATTCAAGAAAACACCTGCTTTGGGAAAAGACCACATCTGCTTGACTACATCTTTCCCTAAGTGTAGATAACATCTGCATCAGTCTGCAAACTAACTAACGTTTCAGCTTATAATGGTTACCAAAAACACTCCGAGTGACAGACCCCCAGGAAGTAACACTAATTTCTAAAGCATTTTCAAATCATTTTTCATCTCAAGGCATAATTCCACTGGACAACAGAAGTAATCTAGGTTGGTTATAAACCACAAAAGAATAACAATACAAGACTACAGACCACAAACAGCAGTGATGATAAAAGGTGAGGACTGTAATCACATGTAAGCAACTACTAGACAAGACATAAAAGGACTAACCCACTCTAAAGGCAAGTGGCTTTCCTTGATTTAACTTTTCTTGTTCCCTGTGATAGGATAATACCTTCTGAAGGAGCACCTGGGCTATTTTCTTCTTCCTACTCTGAGTTGATTCTATAAGTGTAATGGCTTCAGCTAAACAAGCTCTATGACCCTGGATTAGTCCATGGTAAAGTCTGTCTATGAGTCTCTGTTCCCAGTCAGAAAGTCTCTCTACTTGCTGCTCAGGGGCTGCTTGCTGGCACAGCTCTCTCCTCAAACCATTTGATGAACAAATCCATTTTGTACGACAGCAGTGCGCTGGCCCAAGAGATTCAATGCCCAGGAAATCTGCTCGGGACGCAAAGTTCGTGAAGTAAGTTCTTCTGGAGAAGTAACAATGAGGGAATCTCAGCAGCAAAGTGAGAATCTTCATATTTTTTGGAATTAAAAACTACCAGAGTTGTCAGTTCACTTCTGTTTGCAGACACCCTAAAAAGAAAGCAAAACATTTTTACTTTCTTCAAAGCACTTGTGAGGACTCAAATGAAATTTATGCACACCCATGATCATCAGCTTTTATTTTATCTGCACCTGCTGCCATGAATAAAAAAATTAGTTCCCTTTCCCCGTTGAACAGATGCAGTAAAAACAAGCTATATAATCAATAGCACAGTACCTCTTTATTATCATACTTCATAAATCAAAATATTATTTTTATAGATAGGCAGGTAAAAAAAAAGTACTTTTAAATAAGCCTCTGAGCGCACCTGCAGCACACTACAAATCGAGGAACAATCAATCCTTATGCCTACGGAAATGGCGGTATATTCTAGTTTGACGGGCTTTTTTAAGCAATTATTCGGGATGAGGTTATATTTGCACTTATTTTCATCAGAAAGAGGAAAAAAAGGTCTGGTAGGGCGGGATTTCAGACACAATAGCATTTAGAAATAAATTGGAGGAGCTGAGGCCTCCCCGAAGCGCCCGGGCTGCCCCAGCCCCGCTCCCGCTCCGCCGCCTCAGCCCGGGGCGGTCGCTGAGGGGATGAAGGCACGGGAAAAGCCGCCACTCCCCGCCATTCCCGGTCGCTGCCCACCATTCCCGGCACCTACCGGAGCCGCCCCGCTCCGCCCCGGGAAGTGACGCCCTCAGGCTGAGCCGGAACCCGCTGCCCGGCGGGGAAGGGAGCGGCGGGGCAGGCGCGGGGTGTCCCCGCCATCCCCCTCAGAGCGGGGGGTGAGGGCTTCAAGGCTCAGGGCTGGCCATTCCATGAGCACGCAAACTTCCATGGCCATGGAGTCATAGTCTCCCTGCTGTACCCTTACAGTGAATGATGTTTCAAATCATCGTTTCTCTCCTGAAATCATAGCAATTTCCACTCTGAAGCCGTGCATGGCGATTTACGAGTCCTCCCACTTCGTTTCATTCACTCGGAAGGGAGAAGAAAAGCTTAAATATCCACTTGTGCTTATTAAATCACGGTTATTTCCAGCCTCATTAAACCTCCTCTTTAAAGTTTCCTGCATGGAATGTTTGTTTATTGTGGGGTGGGGTTTGTTTCGCTCTTTTTTTTTTTTAATATCTCCATCTTGCCATCTCCTTTCTGCTCATCTTCTTAAAGTACACAGATTTATTCACAACAAATGTAAATGCACAGAATCCACTGATTGAGCTGTTCCCAATGCCTTGCACTGTCCTTCAAAGAATTTTTCACAGTGTCACCACACGGGCAGGGAAAATGACGGACTGTAAAATAGCAAAAGTTTTCTTCTGAACTGCTGAATGCATGATTTAGTCTCACTGCTGTTATTCCAGTCCAGAAGATTATGACACACAGAGAACTAAACAGTTCAGGGCTAAGAAAATAGGCCATTTTGTGTCCCTGTCAGCATGGGATGAAACCACGGCAGAAAGAGACAAGAAGTCCCATTTCAAAATAGCCTTGTGAGGTCTTTCTGTTTAACCAGGTCTTTATTTGCCACAGTTAGCGTGGATCACTGTATCTCTTCATTAACAAGCTTTCTAAGGC
Source organism: Corvus cornix cornix (assembly GCF_000738735.6). Taxonomy (NCBI): domain Eukaryota; kingdom Metazoa; phylum Chordata; class Aves; order Passeriformes; family Corvidae; genus Corvus; species Corvus cornix. The sequence continues at coordinate 14,999,837 of NC_046334.1, forward strand.
TCTCTGTTTGCTTACGCCTAGGTAGCATATCCCCACTATTATTTTAATAACAGCAGAAACAAAAAAAACCCCATTCTACTACTGCTTAATTGATCGTTCAGTTTATGCCCCTTTCTGTTCTCCCAACTTGAATACTTTTTTCAGTGACCTCGATGAACAGGCTTGCAAAATTGCACATTTCATCAACGCTATAGAGGAGAGGGGATTGTTCAGTTCTCTGTCTATGATAACCTTGTGTACCGGAATAATAGAAGTGAGATTAAAGCGTGCACTCAGCAGTTCAGAACAAAACTGCTGCTCTTTTACACAGCCCACCAGTTGTACTGCCAATCTGATAAGGCCACCAACAGGCATGTATGTGGTTTAGAGTTGTCTTCCTGCAAGAACTGTTTTCAAGACTTTGCACACTCGTGAGGTCTGGAAATCCAAATTGCTCAAGTCACCTCTTGTTTGTTCCCCTTTCCCCCCAACTCGGTTATTCAACAAGTTTGCTTTTCACCAGTCACAGACTACAGTCTTCAAATGCCAGAATGAGAGGAAGACTTCCTATTGCCTTGTCAATTATATACACCCTTTCTTTCAATATTCTGGAATAGAGGTAACACAGGTCTTCTAGTACTGAGAGCTCTTCTACCACCTCTGATTTTCTGTTCCTCTAACCTCATCCAAAATAAGCAAAATACTCCCTTAGAAGCTGGACCATATCTACAGTCTCCTTAATCTACATCCTGCCGTACTATACGGTGCTCTTGTGTTCCTGCTATGGTCATTTAATGTATGCAGGTAAAAAGGGGTTTTTTTGTCGCTATTACGCACAGCCCAATGAATTTTGGTCAGACTCACTGTATTTGTGCTTTCTGGTCTCCAACATACAGATTTCTCTTGGCTTCTGTATTCTTTATCTGTTCATCATTCATTTACTTAACATTGTTGCTGAGCTATTGAGGAGGGTAGTTCAGTAATTTTCCACATCAGGCTCTGTTTCTCCTTTTTTTTTTTCATATTGTCTTTCAAATTTGGAGTGGGAGGAGTGTGTTTGTGGATTTGGGGTTTTTTTTATTTCAAATTAAACTCATATTCTTTGTTCTCTTTGCTTCTTCTTTTCCCCAAGGATGTCAGAAGAATAAAAATGTGCACCCCATAGGTATTTCATCACAGTCTGAAAAGCTGTCCAGGATTTAAGAAAATTATCTGTTCTAACCTCCTTACTGCAAATTGATCCCAGTGTTAAAGAAAAAGGTACTTCTGTTAACTCATGAAATGGCAGTCTTCCTTCTGAGCCAATACTCAATCAAACATCCTGTAAAGTGGTGTAAATACTGTGCCATAAGCTGAAGGTACAGGGAGGCACAGATACTCAGGCAAAGTGTGCAGCCGAATCCAGATCATTACAAAAGAATAGAAAAAGACCCTTCTGTAACCTCTCACAGCAGGATTAGTATTAACATTAGAATCTGCCAAATTCAACCATGCAAATTTAAATTCAGCCTAACTGGCTTCCCCTTGCAGTTTTCGTTGGATTAGTTCATTCTTTCTTTCTCTGGCAGCACTGATTTCCTTGCTCTGTTCACCTCCTCTTTAAGAAACCCCAAAGTAATCTTTGTGCATGTAATTGATACAACGGTACTTAATGTAGTCATAGACACTTCTTTACAGCTGTGTGCTGTAGAGGCCAATACAAAACCATAGTCCCTGCCATGGTACAAACTGAAACTATACTGATGACCGAATGACCATTTGTCCTTTATTTCAGAAGACACCCCTCAATTCATTTCAGTTTTCACAGAAGAAGAGAAAGAACTTTGATGCAACCTCCTCTTTACAGCAAAACATGAAGCAAGGTAACCACTGATTACAGCCTTCCTTTCAAGAAGAAAGGCTAAGCCTTTCAAGGACAGATTTAGCACTCTAGACAAAATATACCTCCTGCCTTATCTTAATGGATAATTGGACAGCTGAAATGAAACCACTAGGAAGCATATTCACAGCTGAAAGTTTGCCTGTTGAAATGCAACTTGAGCCCAGGCCTCAGATCTGCAATTGCGACTCAAGCAAGGACATAGCACATAAGAAGTCCATCTCCCCAAAGGCTCACCAACAGCTATACCAACAGGTGTTTGGTGACTGTGAGCATCCCAAGGTTTTACTACAAAGGCTGGGACAGAGCAGCAAGTCAGCTGTCTGGCTAGGTGTGGAGAACACAGCCTTACCACAGCTTCCCAGGTTCAGCCACCTACACAGAGGGGACAACTCCATGGCTGAGCAGATTCTCCGTACTTGTGCTGGTGAGGAGCCATAAGGTTGTCAGGGCTGCTAGAGCTCCAGAACCTGGAAAAAGATATTTGCTCCTTGAGCTTTGGCTGAGACCTACAAGACAGCATCTGAAGAAAGAAGAGGAAAAAAGATCTTAAATAACTATGGTTTATATTTGTGTAATGTTTTTATAAACAAGGGAGCTGAAGTTTTTTCACAAAACCTTAGAGCAGTGACTTCAACATTTCCTTGTTGGCACATTAGTGAGAAATGACACCAGCCATTACAGGAGAGTTTTCTACTGCTTAAATACAAGTTTTTAAATTGTTAATGATGAACTGCCTGATGTAAAATAATTTTAAAGGGAACAGATAAAACCATCTTTTCTTACAAAAGCAACTATCTTTTCTGTAACAAAAGGAAAAAAAGACATTTACTAGACAAGATAGGCAAAACCGCCGAACATTATTCATATACTACTACTGCTTGTAAAAGCAAGTTAAATAATGTTCTCCAGGACTGATTCATTGTTAAAATTATAAACCTGGAATAGCAAGTCATTTGCCAGTAAATTTTTTTTTTTCTTTCAATTAAAAATGTATTTAAAAGCTTGGCTTAAAGAATATGTTTTTCTCCATGGCCACCAATGACTCATGGTACCAAAATATTTCTCATGTAGTTCATTATTGCACAGCTGAAAAGGAAATCATTAATTGCCTCTTCCTGGCTTTTTTCAATACAGCAATGAAACCCTAGCAAGCATATTAGTAAACATAAAAAGTGTAATACAATCTGGCACTTGACTTTGCCGAGACACCCTCATTCCCAGCTACTTTTTGCTTACGGAAAGGCTTGATTGGCTGCAATTTTTAAGTTCTGTAGTTGCCAAAGACTCAGTCCTGAGCAGAGGACTGAGACTTTCAAGTGACTAAATACAATCCTCCTTCCCTCCAGCCCGGGGTGCTAAGGGTTTATTATGTCAGTTTGAAATGAGCATGATCTTATACACCATAAGTGATACTGCAGTTTACAAGGTGAAGCATACACTGGGGCAAGGAATCAATGATGAATGCACAACTCCATGTACCACTGAAGACAATCTGAGCATTGAGAGTGAAAGCATAAATCTCTCATGCATTCATGTGGCAGCCAGTGGGCCCGTGGCACTGGGGAACATCAGAGCCCCTTGGAGGAAGGTACCTTAGGAGGAGAGACATACCCCAGGTTAGAGTGACCAAAAAGGCCTCTCCCAGGATACCCTGTTCTGTTATGAAAATGTATCCTAGTTGTGTTCCCCTGATTGGCCCATTGGCCTCCCTGCCCCTTTCTACCCTATGTGTCCCTGATCCAGAAAGTTCTCCCTTCCTTACTCTCCCATTGGCCCTTGTTCCCTCACCACTCCCCTTGCGTTTCCCTATTGGTTCCTGCGCCTTGACACCACCGGTGTACCGCCCCGATGCCCTCCAGCCATTGGTCCTGGTGCACTCTCCGCCCCTACCAACCTCATATTTAATCCTGGACCCTCACATGTTCTTGGTTCTTGTCCCTGGACCCCCCTTCACCTGTGTGGAATAAACCTTCCGGTGGAACTCCATACAAGAACCCTTCTCATCTCTTTGCTGCCAGTGGATTTACCAAGTTGTCCAGCTTTGAGTGACTCTTGTGGTCCTGCGTGTGTATGGAGGTCTCGCTAGACGGCTCCACAGGGGATGCTTCTGGGAAGGTCACAGCACCTTACCACCGCTCACCACTGCCACACATTCAGGTGTTTTTCCCTGCATCTGCAACAGCATTGGTGCTCAGAGTTCTTTGTTCCACACTGAGTGCCTCACTAGCCTGTGAAAACCACAATTGATGGAAGTGAGATGGTGAGAATTATCCATAGGAACATAACATTGCAGCAAAACATATCAAGACATTTTCTGCTCCAGGAAGACACAGCCAAGGTGAAGACCAAGCCCATGGTAAATCTGATAGTCAGGATTCAAGACTGAGATGTAGGAAAACCTGAGTGTTTCCAGTTGGGACCAAACCCATGGTGTGAACAGGGAAGGATGTTTCTGGCAGGCCACCCAAGTGCCTTAAACACGAGGCTACTGTTTATCATGCTGGAAGTCTTCTGTTTCTCTGCTGTGTGGATGTTGGGGTTTTAGGAGTTCTCCTTTTGTTTTCTTTTTCTCTTAAAGAATTTTCCCCATACATGTTTCCAGGGGGACAAATTACTGTTTACTTGAGAGAGACAAAAGACCTGGCCACAGGGGGAGGGATCCAATTGGCTACTCTCTTTCACCTGGGGTCTTCTCGTGTAGGGGGGGGATGCTGTGAGATTTGAACTGGGAAAAAGGGGTTGGGTACACTCCCTAGCTCTCTTGTTCTCCCAGCATTTGGAGGGAGAGGAGGGCTGCCGTCATTGTGGAGAGAGTTCGTTGCCGCTGCAAGTTTCTGCTTTCGGCTGCCGTCCTTCTACCATGAGTGGAGCATGCTCGCTGGAGCGGCTGTTGCACTGGGACCCTAACACCCTATCTCACTAAAAGAGGGACCTTTTCACCATCTGCTCGTGTGCCTCAGAGAGAAACCCCGGGATCCCAAGCCTTTCCCTGCCCCAGTGGGAGCCGGGCTGCGGCTGCCCTGCCCCCACTGTTGCTTCAAGCCTTCGCTACTGTAGCTCCGCATGCCCTGCCTGCTGAGACCTCTGGGGGTTCCCACTGCAGCTCCGCAGTTTGGATACATCTCATTTGCCACCCGGGATTTGTGCTCGTCCCTGCCATTCCAGCCTGCTGTTCCCGAGGGTCCAGCCGGACACTGGGATCGGCTGCCCAGGGGTTTGTGAAGCCTTGCTTCCATCCCTTCCATTGCCACGTGCTCCCCGAGCTCGCTCCGGAGCGCCCCCTGCAGCCGCGGGGGAACCATCGCACCTGCCCTGCTCACCGGGAGCCGCCAGCGCCCCTGCCGGCTGCGAGCGGAACTGCACCCGAGGGGAAAGGGCCTGACAGCCGAGAAGGCTGGGACTGGGTTTGTGATTGTTTGCTGTTACTGCCATAGTTACTGTTGTTTGTTTGTTATACATATATATATATATGTATGTATTAGTAAAGAACTGTTATTCCTATTCCTCATATCTTTGCCTGAAAGCCCCTTAATTTCAAAATTATATTAATTCGGAGGGAAGAGGGTTACATTTTCCATTTCGAGGGAGGCTCCTGCCTTCCTTGGCAGACATCTGTCTTTCAAACTAAGACAGTAGGTGTGCGCATACACGTTGTGTTTTCTTGCTTACTCTCCAACATGCCCACAAAAGCAAGACTTTGGTCTTATAATCCAAAATTGTGTGCGAGCTAAATGTCCCATTTTTCCAGGCAGCTGGAGCAGATGGGCATGAAAATGACAAAAAGGGAATATTTTGCTAAGATTCATTGTTGTATGATCAACCCATCCAGAAAAACAGCAAAACAACATTCTAGAAGGCTGACTAACTTAGAAAGGGCTTGTTAAAAAGCCCATTGGATCATACTGTGTCATTGCTTTACACCACAAAGTAAACCTTCATGTAAGTACATTTACAAAGCTTAGCCTAACAATACAAAATATTGTACCACAGAATTAAGATGAAAGAAGAATCCTTAAATTAGACAAAAAGGGAAGCAAAAAACTCCAAAGTCCAAACAACAAACCCCATTACAATCGTAACTGATGCAGTTGCATGGGGAAAATTAGCACAGAGCGTATGAAAAGAAGTAAAATATTTGTTTCTAGGACCAGCTAACAGAGGTCCAGAAGGGTAACTTGGAGTCTTTTTGTTCAGAAGTTGGTAGTTTCATCTAATTGCTTTCCAGACTAGGTCCATGTTTAGAAAAGAACTGTAGATTCAAGTAGCAGCCCCATCTCGATATACCATTATATTGTGTTGCAAGAATCAAAGATGTTCTGCCTGCACTTCCCCACCACTGGCAATTAGCCATTAATTTGTTGTCTGAAAATTTGTGTTTATCATTAGTGCAGAGTGTGGAGGCTGGTGGGTCTATCGAAGGAACCACAACGGCCCCCTGGAAGGATGAGCCATAGGGCTCTCTTAGGTTAGGGCAACTCTCCCAAGGGGCTTTGCATTGATTATGTTAATTATGTAAATGTACCAGAGTTCTGTCTCCCTGGTTGGCTCATGGGCCTCCCTACCCCTTTTTTACCCTCTATGTCTCCCTTCTAGAAAGCTCTCACTTCCCTGTCTCCCTATTGGCCCATGTGCCATGGCTCCTCGCCCAGGGTCTCCCCATTGGTTCCTGGACCTTAGACCCGCCTATGCTCCTCCCTGGCACCCTCCATCCATTGGTCCCTGATGTTGTCTCCGCCCTTAATCCAGCCCCACATAAAACCCCTGGACCCTCCACTATCCTTTGTTCTTCGTCCCTGGACCCCTTCCCCTTTGAGACCCCAATAAACCTCACTTGTGGAACTCTATATGAAGGACCCTTCCCTGCTCCTTGTTGTCAACCCTCTTGTGGATTACAAACTCCCTGGCATGCGTGTGTGATTGTGTGTGTGAAGTGGCCTGCCGAGTGGCTCCCTTGCTGGCGGCGCTTCTGGAAGGTTGCGGCACCATACCATCCCCCCCACTGCAACAGCAGAGGAATAAAATTGAGAAATAATTCCTGTGATTCTTGCCTTGAGGCTCCCTTACTTCTTCTGGCCAGAAGGGGAAGCTAGCGCTATATGGTTGATACAGCCTGGATGGATTCTGAACACGTGAGCATTCATTTCACCGTCGTAAACCTGCCCTGTTCGGCCACGGCGGAGTTTAACTACCTGAGGAACTTACACACACTGAACATTTATTGAGAGTGCATTCAGGAGGCTTCAGAATGTAAAATATAAAAGCCTCTCTGCGAGCACGGGTTCTGTTGCTGTTGAGACAGATGTGACAGGCACAAACCACACCAACAACTCCAGGCAAAAAGCATCTTTAATTCTACAAAGCCTCTTTTATACACTTTCTTGGCACCCATGCTGTGTATCCATTGGCTCCTAAGTTACTACTTTACAAATTATTGGTTACCTACACCCATTCTAAACCCAAAACCAGCCTCCCGCGAACAGCTGTGCATTCTTCTTCTGTTGTTTTGGTTTTTTGCTTCTGTTGATGCTAAAATTCTCAAGGGTACAAACTGAATTCTCACGGGTAAAAAGTGATTGTGTCCAAGTCGAAATCTGTGAGACCTTCAGTCCAGCTGTTGGTTCCCACAGTTCCCCCTTTTTGTTTCTGAACTATAAATGCAGCATTTATGGTCCTCTGCAGGGCCCTTTGCAGAAAGGATAATAAACACAGCACAAGGAGTAAAATAAGAAGGATAACAATTACAATTAAACATCCCATTTTCATGAGGTCTTTGACCCATTTAGCAAGTTGCCAATTACAAAACAAAGCCTTTGACCAGCCAGACACATTTTCTTCTCTTAACTTTGAAACACTTATTTGTAATTCTTTGATATTAGCAAACACTGATTTAGAGCAGTGTCCTGGGTTGCAGTGTTCTGTTACCATCCTCATGAGCTGTTGAACCCAGGTGGGGCAGTGTTTCCTTGCCGCCTCCCTCCAGACTGTCTTCTGTTAATTGGCCCATCAATGCCCTGCTGCATGGCTCATAGATAACTCCCTCCAGACTATTTACTGCTTAATGGGCCCATCAATGCCTTGCCTCATGACTCATCATCCCATTGTGAGATGCTCCACCCAGAGGGAGGAACCAAGCATTCCATCCTGGATATAATCTGAGATCCCAACCACCACAAACACCCTTTCCACTGGATTCCCAGAGGACAAGAGCTACATAGCCACCACTGGAACTTCCAAGGAAGACCAGACCCTTCTACAGGATCACCGCTTCAACAGAACCACATCCGCCACTTCAGGAGGACTGCAGCCACCATCTTATCGGACTGCCAGCGCCACCCTGACTAACAGGGTGTCAGGTTGTATCCGACTCTGTCAGTTTAACCCAGTGTTTTCTGCCTTTTTTTTTCTTTTTTTAATTACACTATTAAATTGTTATTCTGACTTGGTGCCTCCCACTGGTTTGTTTTCAAACTACTACACTTGGTCAGAAAGATTTATGCAGCACATGCCATCAAATTCTTCGCAACTTGTGTCCATGTGCCAGCAGCAAAAACTCAATGGCTGCTCGATTTTGCAGGGTGGCGTGTCTAATAGAATCACCATCAGTTAGCAATCCTGATGGAGCAAGCAAAGTGGCATTAGTCTGTTTAGCAAGAAACCAACCTAACTTATTTAACAATCTCAATGCTTTTCCAGACACTACTCCTGGGACAAAAAAGGAAGCTAAAACTGTGTATAAAGCTTTTGCCCCGGCACAGTGAGTGGCAGCTGAGGGGCCATGCGGCCGCTTCCGGGCGCCCGAGGACTGCACAGACGCGAGTCCGCTTGGGAACTGCACAGGCATCGCCGCGTCCAGCGGGCAGTGGTGGGGCAGCGCCGCCAGGGTTGGTGCTGATGGCAATGGCGGCCGCTGTAGTGGCGCAGGCATGTCCGGAACATTGGGAGTGGGGGAAACCATAGGCATGGGCTCGCCTTCACTATCGCTCCACCCGTCTGCAGGCAAAGGTGAACAAACAGGATCTGTGAAGTCAGGAGGGGCAGGGCAGCTTGCACCAGGCTCACAAACAAGGGCGGCCGGCACCCCACTACACGGTTCACCGCCGGTTTCAGCTGTGTGTGTTGGTGCAGAGCCATCGACCCCTCCCTTCTTGTTCTCCACCCCGCTCAGACCCTCCACATCCGCAGAATTCTGCCGCTGCAAGTCCCGCTTCTTTTTCACAGTTTTCAAAGTGTCCAGTAGCACCCTCGAGGTAGTAAGTACTGTCTTTGTGGTTTTGTCACCGCGGGAGGCAGCGTCAAAAATAAGTTGCCCAGCTTTCTCCCAGACTGTCACACTAAATGTATTCGCTGAGGTAGGTTCCAAACCCTGACTCTTGCACCATAGTAACAGGACTTCCAAGGTATGCTTATAGTACTTAATACCGCGCTTGCCTAACGTAAGCGTCCATATATAAATTATAGCCTTTTCTTCTTGGGATACATGAGCACCCATTTTTCCCCTAGCAGCTCACCTTAAAAGGCTGTAATCGGTCCGAACCTTCGTCCACCAGGGTTTTTTCCTGTCTGCCTCCGGCCGTTCTCCCCTGTGGCTTGGCTGCCCGACAGGCAGCCGCCTGTGGAGTTGTATCCCGTCGGAGGCACCAGATGTCGCTGTTGAGACAGATGCGACACGCACAAACCACACCAACAACTCCAGGCAAAAAGCATCTTTAATTCTACAAAGCCTCTTTTATACACTTTCTTGGCACTTGTGCTGCGTGTCCATTGGCTCCTAAGTTACTACTTTACAAATTATTGGTTACCTACAACTAACACCCATTCGAAACCCATAAACCAGCCTCCCGCAAACAGCTGTGCATTCTTCTGTTGTTTTGGATTTTTGCTCCAGTTGATGCTAAAATTCTCAAGGGTACAAACCGAATTCTCACGGGTACAAAGTGATTGTGTCCAAGTCGAAATCTGTGAGGCCTTCAGTCCAGCTGTCGGTTCCCACAGGTTCCATCTCAGTTTTGTTTGGAGAATTACTCACAGAAGACCAGCAGCAAGTGGCTGTAACCCTGTTTAGGAGTCCTTTACAGCAAGTTTCTGACTTCCCAGCAGAATTTTGCTGTTTCCCTATCTCTGGTCACTGCAGCAAGTCAGGGATCTCTGTGTAACATAAGGCTTACACAGGAATGTCATCTTATTTACCCATCTAAACCAGGAACAAAATACAAAACATACATTTTAACCAGTAATTCTGCTGCTGTGTTAAGACACCTGTTTAGAGCATCAGTGTGGGAAACGAACAGAAAACTTCCTAGGAAACATATGAGGAGTTGCCTTGTTGAATTAATCAATATTAAAGGATTTTGGGTTTTTGTTTAGCATGAAGACAAGAAATCTGCAGTACTCACAGCTCACACAGCTTGTGGTCATCAGCATCCTTCATCCTTTTCAGAGCACATTCAGTTGTGTTTATTTGATGTTTTGCAATTCTAGTAGCGAATGGGGTAGACTGACTGAGGGGTTTTTTTCTCATCAGCTATTCCATTTCAGTTTCTCATCATTAAAAACCCAGCTGTTTATTTGACTTAAGCTAATCAGACATGTTAGATGGCCCTTCCCACAGTGGTGTGGAAAGAAACAGCAGCAGTCAGATGCCAAAAGCTGTATTTAGGTATGTCCAAAATTTCTAGTTTTGTATCTATCTGCATGTCTCCAGTCTGGCCTACACTCAGACTTTCTGCCATTTCTGAAGGAAACTTCCAGGAATACTTCACTTCCAGGAACTTCCAGGAATGCTCTCTTCTCAGCCAGAGGCAGACTATTCAAATTGTCAGTGGATGAAACATTAAAAAATGATCATGGGAACTCCTGAATACAAGGCTGGAATACACACACACACACACACACACACACAACCATCCGTTGTCCCTGTTTGCCACTTGTGCTATTTTTCCTCATGAAACAAGACTGATACTGAAATATGATAAACAGATGCGAAGTACATCAATGAGGGTGCAGTCACCAACAGTGGAGGTCTGACAGAAGGCCTGATATGCTCATTAGATCTTAAAAATAACCGAAAATTATAAGTAAAAAATTGATTGTGTTGCAGTAAAAGTATTCTAGGATTGTATTGCAGTGTCTCTCCCCATCACCATGCCTCTCTGCTGCTGAATTGTCATACCTACTTCTAAAAAAGATAGAATGAGTGGAGACTCAAAGGACTAAAATAGAAGTTACTTCCAGAATGAGATGTTTCTTGAAGGGAAGGGATATTGATTTTGTTTTTATAAAAGCTTCTCATATTTTATATGCTGAGCTCTAAAGAATTTTTTGCTAACAGCAAATCAAAAAATGCAAGAAAATTAGAGCTCAAGTCAGAGCTCTCAGCTCTTACTCCACATTTCAGAATCACATTCAGAATGACATTTCACCTTCCCGGTGCTCCTGTTCCAGGGAAGGAAAAGTAAGCAGTCATTCAAATCCACACTCCCTTTAGCTGGTGTTCTGGAAAAACAGCATTTCATATGTTAAAGCCTCATGATCTATCCATCTAGTTGTGGAAAGCATAAAAATTCTGATACCATCTCCTGAGACTGAATCCATTCTTGTAACTAAGCCTATGAAAAGAATAAAGGTGGCATCAACAATCTGTTTTAATGGCACCATTTGTATCATTTCCAATTACACAAGTACCATTTCTCCAAAGTCATTAGTGCCCTGCCATTAGAGCTGTCACTGCTTCTTCAGTCTTGCTGCTCTGAGAGCAGATTCTGTGTAGGAATATTGATAAGCTTCAAGAAAAGCTCTTCTCCAGATGTCTTGTATGAGGCATTCATACTCCAGTGTCGGGGTCCCTTCCCCCCCTGCCATGTGGTCCTGGGAGAGGGGCCCTGGGGGGGAGACACAGGGTTTCCCTAGCCCCTGGTTAGCCTCATTCCCCATCGGTTGTTTTGTGTTCTCCTGCGCAGGCAAGGACCCTCGGGTCCCGTGATTGCAGCAGTTCTGCGGCAGAGCCTCAGCCATGTGGCTGGAGAAATAAACATCTCTCTGAAACATCTATCAAGAATTGGTCCATATATATTTCTTTTCCACGGGCCTTGTTGTCTGATACACGTGTTGCAGTATCCGCACTGTAACAAATGGTGGATAATGCAAGCAGAACGATCCCCGATCCCTAAGGACAGCAACTGATTTGTGAGTAAACTCTGGATTTCTCTTCTTGTTTTTGTTTTGCTGTTCCATCTCTAAACTATGGAGGAACTGTGGAAAGACTCTTGGCTCTCAGAGCCGCATATGGACATTTATCTTAAACTTGAAAAGATTCTTGAACAACGATTTGTAAATTTTAGCTTAATTCAAGCTCAAAAGGAACTGAAACACTTCCTGGCATGGTTGTTTAAGAACTTTTTCTACATTTCTGGGGATTTAATTCTTACCAAAGACTTTTGGAAGACCATTTGGACACAGTTAATTTCTGAGTCAAAATATATGCTGATGGAAGAATATTTTGGTGAATATTATGACTGTTGAGCAATGTCAGCTGTGTCTCGGCAAAGGGAAGCGTGCTTCAGGGACCACGCGACCCAGACCATGTGCGCCGAGCCCTCTGTGAGCAGGAGCGAGGCAATTCCCACGCGTGGGTGGAGCCACGCAAGCTGCAGTGTCGGCAGCGGAGCGAGGCACGGTGGGAGTGGCGTGACCTGGCGGTGCCCACCCGGCCGGCCCCGCGCAGCGCGTGGTGGAGCGAGCCCCGTGAACGCCCGACCAAGAGTGGCGGCACATGGGTGGCGGCCGGCGGCGATGGCTGCGGAGTGGAGTTGCACCTGGCCGAAATGTGTGCTGGAGCAGGGGGTGCTTGGGGGCCCAGCTGAGAGATGGGTGCAGCCCCAGGCTGCGGCAGCGCAGCTGAGAGCAGAGGCAGCAGCGTGTGGGGAGCCGAGCGGCCCAGCCCGCACGGCCCCAGATGCAACCCCGGGAAGAGCGCGCAGGCACGAGCAGCCCCAACGGCCCCGGTAGCTCCAACGCGGGAGCAAGCAAAAGCAAAAGAGAAAGCAAAAACACAGCAAGACAGAAAAGAGCAGCCACTCAGAAAAAGGAAAAAAATCACCGTAGCTAAGGTTTTAGGAATAGTAAAATGGTAAAATGTTAAACAAAATTATGGTTTTATAACAAGATGTGACAACCAGCAAGACATATTTGTTCATAGAACTGCTATTAAAAAGAATAACCCTTGTCGCAGTGACCACTACTGTCCACTGCCCAGGCTAGCTCCAGCGGTGTGCGGCAGGAGTGGGGAGCAGCTGGAGGCACGGAGCTTTAAAGCTACTCCTCTGAAGCCTCTGCTCTACCCTGCGGAGCACAGGCTCCAGGCACTGTAGCAGCCAGCAGCCCTCGACGAAGGGAGAGATAAAAAGTAGCAAGGAGGCTTGCAAGGTTGGTAATCCAACTTTATTGAAGGGTATCCACAGAGCACAAGCAACAGTTGCAACATGACCATGCCTTATAAAGGAGGGTTGAACAAGGGGAGTAACCTAACTAGGGACCAATAAGCAGATTCGGAGGGAGGGATGCTGGAGGGATGGACTCACATTTGGTCCAATGGTTTCGGTGGGTGGAGGGAGAGGGGTCACATGCCCCAATGGGGCCTCGAGGTTTAGGGGATTCCCAGAGGGGAGGTATCAGAAGGGGCAAGATCTCAGGGGATTGACAAGGACAAGGACTTATTTATAAGGATAAACAGGGAGGGCTTAGGTGATAGACACTGAATCTTCGGGAATAATGGGAGGGGTTTGGGTGATTGATGGGGAACCAACTAGAACAAGGGGAGGAGAACAACCATATAGGGAACACCGGGGGAGCGGCTTGGATCTGGGACAAACCAACAGGGAATGGAAGTAGGGAAGGTAGGGATGAACCATTAGGGTACAAAGAATATACAAAGAACATATAAAAACACAATAAAAACATCGCATCAAACCCTGAAAAATGCATCCTAAGCTTGGGAGATGGGGAAGTGGTAGAGTTCAAAATTGTAGTAGGTAGAAAAGGGTTACAAGCATCAGAGGTCACTGGGCCTGATGGTGCTCCTGTAAAAGGCAGTATATATGCTAAAAATCATAGTCATGTTAGAACAGTATCTCCATTATAAGCCCCCCCCCTACAGTCTCCCTTTCCTAATCCCACCTTTCCTCTTTATCCTATATCTTACTACCCCCAGTGTATTCCCAATCTGTTTTTTCATCCATGGTTTCCCTCACAAAACCATACCTTTGCCAATTGTTTCCCCAAAAATCCCTTTCCAATGCCGAGTGGGGGATGAAAAGGGGGAGGGAAGAAATTAAACCCTCTCCTGCATCAGTTTCCCCACAAAACATGCCCAGAGAGTCCTGTCTCCCTTCTGTCAGCCTTAAGATGTTCCAGAGAATCTGTTTGGACATTTAAAGACTCAGGAGGGAGGCTTATTTTGTTTTGAAACTCTTCTTGTTATGATTATCCAGTTGTTTTCAATGTTAAGTTTAAAATCTCTTTTTGTTAAAAATAAACAGGTGAAATGTCGGGGTCCCTTCCCCCCTGCCATGTGGTCCTGGAAGAGGCGCCCTGGGGGGGAGGCATGGGGTTTCCCTAGCCCCTGGTCAGGCTTGTTCCCCATTGGTTGTTTTGTGTTTCCCTGTACGGGCAAGGACCCTCGGGCCCCGTGATTGCCTCAGTTCCTTGGAAGAGCTCTGGCCATGTGGCTGGAAAATAAACATCTCTCTGAAACATCTATCAAGAATCGGTCCATATATATTTCTTTCCACAGGCCTCGTTGTCTGATATGCGTGTTGCAGTATCCGCACTGTAACACTCCAGCATTCCTGATAATGGTTAAATGCTTATAGCAGAACACACTCCTCAGCAGACAGCAAGGTTTGTTACTAGGATAGCTGTGCAAATCAATACATTTTTTAGCTGTGGCTCATCTTTAACTACACAGGCAACTGGAACAAGAAGAGGGGAAAAAAGCATTGCCTGTTTTATATTAAATCATTATGTCTCAGTAGGTATGAAAATATATTCAGGTGACAAAAGGATCTTCAATATCTCTGATGGAATTCAGCTCTTCAAAGTTCAGACCAAGCCCTAAAAACTCACAGCAGGAAAGCATCCAAGAAAGCATCAAGAAGACCTTTGTCAGTGACAGGTTAGAAAAATGCGTATTGGGAATAGCAATCTCCAATGGCCAATTCTCCAAAACCTATCCAGATAACTTGTTAGTGTTTAGTATGTTTACTGACACAAATTTCTTCCCCCTGCCCCCAGTATTAGACTCATTTTTTTTCTCTGCAGTTTAAGCCTGTGTTGGGGTTTCAGGAGTTCTCCTGTTTGTTTTTTTTTTTTTCTGTTAAAGGAATTTTCCCCATATGTGTTGCTAGGGGGACAATTTGCTGGGTATTTAAGAAAAACAAAAGACCTCCCCACTGAAGGTGGGGTGCATCTGGCTACTATTTTGTTGCACCTGGGTGTGGGGACAGTCGGTCCCCGGAGTTTGGACAAGAGAGAGAGGCTGCTTTCTTCAGCTGCTTTTCCTTCTGCCGGACAAGCCCCGGGATCCCAAGCCCACGTTTCCCTGCCCTGCTGGGAGCTGGGCTGTGGCCTCCCAATGTAGCTTCAAGCCTTCACTACATGGTAGCCGTGCTCGCCCTGCCTGCCCAGGCCTCCAGAGGGTTCCCCATTTGGATACATCGCGTCTGCCACCCAGGATTTGTGCTCGTCCCTGCCATTCCAGCCTGCCGTTCCAGCCTGCCGTTCCCGAGGGTCCGGCCGGACACCGGGATCGGCTGCCCAGGGGTTTGTGAAGCCTTTGTCCCATCCCTCCCCGGGATCCCAGGCTGCCAGTGCTGCGTGCTCCCCAAGCTCGCTCTGGAGCGCCCCCTGCAGCCGCAGGGGAACCTTCGCACCTTCCCGGCTCACCGGGAGCCGCCAGCGCCCCTGCCGGCTGCGAGCGGAACTGCACCCGAGGGGAAAGGGCCCGACAGCCGAGAGGGCTGGGACTGGGTTTGTGATTGTTTGCTGTTACTGCCATAGTTATTGTTGTTTGTTTGCCTTGTTATACACATATAGATACATAATAGTAAATAACTTTTATTCCTATTTCCCACATCTTTGCCTAAAAGCCCCTTGATTTCAAAATTATATTAACTTGGAGGGAAGGGGGGTCGCATCTGCCAGTCCAAGGGTCGCATCTGCCTTCCTTAGCAGACACCTGTCTTTCAAACCAAGACAGATCTTGGTGCCCAACATGGGGCCTGAGGGCATTAAGGAAAGGGGTGGAAAAGGAATAACAGTTCCTGGGTAACTTAATTTTGTGTGTTGGATATAGGAACCTTGTTAGGCAGCACTGTGTGGTCTAGTTTACCCTGGTTCGGGTGGCAGGTGGCCGTGGCTATATTCTTCCCCTTTGCAGCTCCTTACCTAAACATGGGTCCTCTGACTAAGGCTACCATTGCTGTTATCCAGTTTGCACTATGGGTCAAGAAGGTGTGGAATTCATGGGCTTTTAACTTCTTCCGGAATGTGGGTACATGGATAAAGGGCTATCACACACTAAGTGCATGTTTTTGGGGTTATGTTAAAAATGGTACCTTCTGTGAGGAAATGACGCCAGGGGAAGTTTTCTCCCAACCCCTCAACCAGTTCTTTGGGCCCACCCCACCAATTTTCAAAGGGTTTAGATTCCCTCTGAGTACTAACCAACTGGTGCTGGTAGGCCTACTCTATTTAGCACTCAGGGATAAGTTGAGAATGGCTTGGATAACTACCCAGACACCAGCCCCAGACACTAGAGATCCTACCCCAGAGCCTGATCCTGCCCCAGAGCCTGACACAGCCTCTGACACTAGAGACCCTGCCCCACAGCCTGATACCGCCCAACAGCCCGCCTCAGAAATGGACTACCCACACTGGGTGGGGGTACTGATGAAGGGGATCCAGGATATGTGCCAGGAGATATGCCAAGTGCTAAGGGAATACACCTCCTCAGCTAGTGAAAAACCCTGTCCCTGCCCCAAAAATGGTGAGTCTGATGCTGCAGCAGTGGAAGCCACAGATGTTACAACCGTCCAGGTTTCAGCTGAACCACAAGGACAATCACAGCCAGCAGCAGTCACCCCTGTGCAAAGGAGGAAGTATAAGACCAGTATGACCAGTTAATGATGATGGGGAACCAGGGCCCTCACAACCAGCAGGAGAGCCAAAGCCAGAAATCATCACTGAGTCCCTGTTGTACAACTGTCTCCGTAGTATGCGAAAAGACATTGTGTGGCGGGGGCGTGAGCCTTATACAACCTGGCTGCTTCGGGTTTGGGACCTTATGGGCACAGGTGTGCAACTGGATAGTGGTGAGGCAAGGTATTTGGGTTCCTTGACGCAGGACCCAGGTGTGGACCAGATATTTGTGAGGGAGCCAGGGCCTCTTTCTCTCTGGGAGCGGCTCTTAATGAGTGTGAGAGAAAAGTTCATTCACAAAGAAAGAATGCAGGAGTACCGTCATAGAATGCAGTGGAAGACACTCGAGGAAGGGATCCAGCAGCTAAGAGAGGTGGCAATATTAGAGGTACTCTTTGGGAGGGATGGACAGCATGATAATGACCCCGATAAGGTCAGGTGCACAGGACAGATGATGTGGAACCTGGCAAAGCTAGGGACACAGCAATACACCACCTTCATTGCGATGATTGATACTGACAATAACCAAGAAACAGTGGGCTCTGTCGCCAACAAGCTCAGGAATTATGACAGTATGGTCAATGGTGCTTCTGCATCCTCTTGGAGCAGATCCCACTCAGCCCGGTCAGCTCAGGACGCAGTCAGCTGCGGGGGCCAGCCTCCGGACTCCGGGAGACCAGAGGTCTGGCTCGTGGGTCCTTCCACAGGACCGCGGTGATGGAGGCAGGTGGTGGAAGGAGAAGGCAGGCTCAGATCTGGGTGAAATCTGGGAAGTTTATTGTGCCCTCGAGCACGAGGTCCCACCTCCCACAGGTGCCCAGCTCAGAGCGAGCTTCGAATGCTCTTACAGGAGGTTTTATGGGAGGGCGGTAACAAGGGAGGGATCATAGGAACAACCAATCGGAAGAGGGGAGGGTGTGGTGAACAGGATAAAGGGCGCATAAGGGAACCAGTCATGGGAGAAGAAAGGAGGGACCCTTTTCCCCTGGCCAATCACCCGACGCTCCGGCCAGAACTTTCAAGAAGCCTGGGAGGGGTGCCGGAATGATTGGCAGGGGCCAGGGAGGAGACAAAGGGGGAAGGTAAGACAATTAACATAGAAACTGGGAGGGTACAAAACTGGACAGTCACAACAGCTCAAAACCCAAAGGGGAGACCTGGACCGAACCAAACAAACACACTCCCACACATCCCCGTTTTTTGTTTTTTAAGATAACCTGAACTCAGGTTGGGGATAATATTCAGAGTCCGGGTATAAGTCCCCAAACCATGGCAGCTCTGGGGCCATAAGTTCATGCTCCGGTTCGAGGAAAGCCTCAGCTTGGCCGATGTCCGTGGGGGAGGGGAAGCTTGTAATTAACTTAAGCACCATCCTTTTAAGGAGTCCAAACGCGATTAAGATAACCAAGAGAACGAAAAATAAAAGCAGTCCGGTCCGGAGAATAGATCCTGCCCATCCTGATAGTCCCCATCCGTTGAGGATGTTGCCGAGCCAGTCGCCAGTTTCTCTCCGAATCTGCGTCACCATGGCCTGTATCTTATCGATGGTCTTGTGGACGTTCTCCGCTCTTGATGTTAGGTTTAGGCAGCACAGCCCCTCAAACTCCTCACACCAGTGGTCATGGAGGAGGAGCAAGAAGTCAATTGCAGCCCTATTCTGCAGTGTGGCTTGTCTGGTTAATTCCTCGTCCTTTAGGAGGTCACTTAGGGTGCTTGAAGTAAGGTTTGCTTGTTTGACGACCCAACATTCTAAATGACCTAATTCCCCTAATGCTTTGGCTGCAGCCACCCACGGTAAAAGCACGGTGATTGCAACCCCTTTTGGTCTTGCCCAATGAACGACTTCCAAGTCACAATTTTGGTCCAAACCTGAAAGTTCGCGTTTCTGAACTGCCAATTCGGAAGTCCTATTTCTTTTTCTTTCCCAATCGTCAACTAAAGTTTGGTTGGGCATCAACAGCGTCAAGCGGCCTATGGTGCAAGGGCCTCCTAACAGGCGAGAGGGGATGCCTGCCCACACCCTGTTGCCGCAGATGAGAAATATTCCCCTGGGTAACCCTCTCGGATGTGACCTATGGGGGTTCTCAGTGGTCACTTTGCTGATGGCCAGGCACCATTTGACTGCCTTATACTCTCAGTGACTTGGAGCGATGTTTCTAAAAGCCTCCCGATCCAGGGACAACCCGAATTGAAATTGGACACGGTAGTGAGCTGGATAGGATCCCAAGAGATCCAGCTCTTGGGGCTCACTACTGGTCTTCAGGAGCTGGGGCAGCCACTTCTCAAGGGGGTTATCGGTGTCTCTTATCCCCAGCTGAATGGGGGCCATCTCCGATAGGGTACCCGGGGACGGTGCAGGTTGACAGGCGGTTTGACAACAGAGGCCTTACCCGTTTCTGGTGATTTTGTGGTTCGGGCAGGTGTCGTCAAAGTCTGCGTGGGCTTGAGCTTTTCAAAGAGAGAAGTAAACTCCTCTTGCTCAAGAGGGATCCCCACCAGACATGTGGCCATAGGATTTCAGGCTGCGGCTGTGGACAAACATATGTGGTCCTGGCCCATTGTTTGCGCCAGGACCGACCATACGTTTGCTGCCGGCTGGGGAACTATCCACGGCAACACAGGCCATGGGAGCAGCTGCAGGATGATGAGGAGCTGCAGATTTCTGGCAACGGCTCGGACGGGCGAAGCAGGACCCATCTCCGTAGTCTCAACTAAAACGAAACTCATAAACAACAACATTAACATTGGGAAAACACCTGGGGGAGGGACTTGGGGTCCAAGGGACATAAGGTTAACCCACCCCGGTTTTAGGGGGTGCTTGACTCCTTCTTCCGGCGGGCTGGGAAATACACGGTTTCACCCATTTTGATGGGATCCACCTAGGGCCCTCGGGGGTGGATATGCACGCATATCCCTTCCCCCAGGTAACCAGCTCGTGAGGGCCTTGTATTTCCCGAGTCTCCGGGTCTTTGATTAACACCGGGGGCCTTTCTTTCATCTGCAACCGCTGAGACCGCCCGAAGTGCCGCACAATCGGTGGGTTCAGGTTCTCAAAGGCACAATTGAGAAAGTTAAGCATGAATAATGCCTTTGAGAGTCTGACAACCGGGGATTCTAATTTTTCCGGGGACCTCTGGCGTTGCAACGTTCTTTTGATGTTCTGGTGAGCCCTCTCTACAATGGCTTGGCCTGTGGGGGAATAGGGGATGCCCGTCTTATGTTCTATTCCCCATTGCTGCAGGAAGCCCCTGAACTCCTTGGATGAATACACAGGGCCATTATCTGTTTTGATAACTTTGGGGATGCCCAGGGTAGTGAATGCCTGCACTAGGTGCCTTTTAACATCCCCAGCCCTTTCTCCTGTGTGGGCAGAGGCAAAGACGGCTCCAGAGAAGGTGTCCACTGACACATGTACATACTTCATTCTGCCGAATGAAGCGACATGTGTCACGTCCATCTGCCACACCTCGCAACTACTGAGTCCACGGGGGTTTGCGCCGGTGCCAATGGTGGGAAGAGCCAATTGATGACATTCAGGACATGTGGCCACGATTGCTCTGGCCTGGTCATGTTTCAGATTGAACTGCCGGACCAGGGCAGGCGCGTTTTGATGGAACAGCCGATGGCTAATTTTGGCCTGCTCAAATACATACAGGATCAGGGCCATCACGGCTGGCGCAGCGAGGGCATCTGCCCTCCTGTTGCCCTCCGCGATGAACCCGGGCAGATCCGTGTGTGACCTGACGTGCATCACATAAAATGGTTGCTCTCGGTGGGAGACTAGGTTAACCAATTTCGAGAGCAACTCATATAAGGCCGTGTTGGAGACCTCTTGCAATATGGCATGTTCAGCTCTGGAGACTACCCCTGCAACATACACAGAGTCGGTTACTAAATTTGGGGTTCGGGAAACCTTTCAAAAGCCCTGACGACTGCGTCTAGCTCAGCAACTTGAGGTGATCCTTCTACCTCCTTAATGTCCGCCTCCCACTGCTGAGTTTGGGGGTCTTTCCAAGTCATAACTGACTTACAGGGCGCCCCAGACGCGTCAGTAAAAACGGTCAAGGCCTTTAAAGGTTCCTTGCTCCGAACACTTTTTGTATTTAATTCAAATTGAACTTCCGAATTGAAAATTTTGTGGGCCGGCCTATGTAAAGAAATTTGGCCTGTGTAACCCTCCAGAGCGAAGTGCAGAGCTTCACAATCTTGAAGCAAGCTCTCCAACATCGCCTTAGTAATTTGGCCCGTTTGCATCCTAACTGGCACGTGAATGCAGTCAAAGTCACGTCCCGATAGTTCCCTGATCCGGACTCTAGCTTTCCGGATCAGTTCAGCCATCAGCTCCTGTGGCCGCGTCATTCTTTTGGACCTGTTATGACTGAGAAAGACCCACTCTATTATCAAGAGAGGGTCCCTCCAGTCCTGGTCCTCTTTGCTCTTCTTTTTGTCTTCCCATTGGAAGACAACCCCGTGTAGGTGTGGCAGATTACCCAGGATGATGAACCTGAATGGCAAGTCAGGCCTGTACCTGCTTGCCTGCCTGATGGACATCAGGTGTTGCACCTTCTCCAAGGCTGTCCGTGCCTCCGGGGTAAGCGTCCGGGGAGAGCTAAGCTCCTCTCCCCCTTTCAATAAATCAAAAAGGGGGGCTAGGTCTTCGTTGGATAAACCCAGCCACGGCCTTACCCAATTTAGCGACCCACACAGTTGGTGGACATCTGCCAATGTCTTGATGTTCATTTGGATCGCCAATTTTTGCAGCACAACAGTCCGCTTGGTAATCTCTAGGCCAAGGTATTTCCAAGGTGGCATCCTTTGAATTTTTTCGTCCCGGAGCTCAAACCCTGCTGCAACCAATGCATTGATTGTCAGGTCAAGCACAGTTGCAAGCATGTCATCGTCGGGGGCACACACGAGGACATCATCCATATAGTGAAGGATGATGGCCTCTTTTGCGGCTGCGCGTAATGGGGCAAGCAAGGAAGAGACATACCACTGGCAGATGGTCGGGCTGTTCTTCATGCCTTGTGGAAACACCTTCCAATGATATCTCTTCCTCAGGGCTTCTCGGTTGATGACTGGAACCGAGAAGGCGAAATGTGGGGCATCGTCAGGATGCAGGGGAATTTGGAAGAAACAATCTTTGATATCAATCACGGCCAAATTCCAATTTTGGGGAAGCATCGTTGGGGACGGCATCCCTGGTTGGAGAGAGCCCATGTCTTCTATAACATCGTTAATTCAGCGAAGGTCTTGGAGGAGCCGCCATTTGTCTTTGTTGGGTTTTTTAATAACAAAGACAGGGGAATTCCAGGGGCTGTTGGTCTCCACGATATTCCCCTTTCTGAGCTACTCCTCCACGAGCGCCTCTAATTTTTCACCGTAGAGCGGCCACTGTTCTACCCACACCGGTGAGTCCGTTTTCCAATTCAGTTTCTGGGTAGGGCGCTCCTCAGTGACCACCGTGCAAAAATTCTGCGGGGGGTCAGGAATGTCAATGGTGACTCCCCACTGCTGCATGAGGTCTCTCCCCCAGAGGGGTTCCTTGTAATCTAATATGAACGGACGTATATTGGCCAATTGTCCTGTCGGTCCCTTAATTTGCACGATGCTTTTTGACTGTTTTGCCAATTGGATACCCCCAACACCCTGCACGTGCCCTGCCACGTTTTGCAGTTCCCAACGTGCTGGCCATTCCTGTGTGGGAATGATCATCACATCTGCCCCTGTGTCCAGAAGTCCCTTGAGGTGAACGACTTCTTCCCCTCTGTTGATTTTACAGTCCACCCTCGGCTTCCTGGTTCCTATCACGTGTGTGGCACACACTGTCGGGTGTGGCCCTTCTACCGGGATAGCCTGGGCGACTTCCTGCCCTCTGGGCAGAAACAGAGGTGGTCGGACACAGCGCAGCCAGAGAGCGGGTCCCTCGGGAGTAGGTGTCGTAAGTCCCGGAGCGACTTCGATCTCAGGCGGTGTGCAGTTAACATCTCTGACAATGACATACCTGCTGGGGCTCTGGTCCCACGTCCCCAGCTCACCACCGACACTCACCGGTGCGGCGTGCCACTTGTTGGTCCTCAGGAAGAGCGGTGTCAACAGCTGCAACCTGAAAGAACCGTCGGAAGAAGGATGAGTCAAGTCAGGTTGTAAAGTCCTGTCCGGTAGTTCTGTAAAGTTTAAGTTGGCCCCTTTCATTTTTCCCTCCCCCTCGTGTCCCGACCCCTTTTTGTCATCACACGGGGCAGGCGCACGCTCCCCATTCAGTTTTTTTGTGACTCGCTTACAAGTCCCCCTGGCCCCTGCTCTTTCTTAAATTGATGGAATTGCCGCTTGAGCGGGCAGTCTTTTGTCCAGTGTCCAGGTTGATTACAGAGGAAGCAGGTACTCTGGGCCTGCTGTTGGGGCTGCCTCCGGGCGTTCTTCGGTGGAAGTCGGACGCCTTGGCCCGCGGTTCTCTTCTGGTTCGCAGCAGGGCGTGGTGTAGCTGTTCCCACAGAGACCGTTCCCCGGAATCTTTGCTTGTCCAAGCTGGTCGGTTGCAGGTGCGGCGCTTTCGCAGTGCAGACTTCCAGCATAGCTTGTATCGTTGGCGGGGGGTCCAGAGGGAGGCTCAGAATGGCTGCCTTACACTGAGGGTTGGCATTTGCCATTGCCATCTCCACTATGACCTCCTCTCTAGCCGCCGGCTGCCTGACCTGCAACTCTACAGCTCGGGTTAGTCTCTCAACAAACTTGAGGAACGATTCCATGGGCTGCTGTCGGACCCACGAGTAGCTTTCCACGGGCGCGTCCGGCCTCAGGCCAAGGAATGCCTTACAAGCCAGTTCCTTGACGTGCTGCAGCACCTCTAGGGGCAGACCCTGGGCCTGCTTCGGGGCCGGAGCCCATTCCCCCTCGCCGTTCAGATGGTCCATTGTTAATGCCTGATTATCGGCATCAACGGCTGTATCGGATCCCTGCAAAAGCACTGGAAGGAGTCGGTGGAGCTCCCTTTCCCATGCCGATTTCCAGAGCAGAAACTCTGCTGAGGAAAGCAAGCATGAGAAAAGTTGACGCAGATCAAAAGGCGTCATTACTGCTCCGGAGAGGTTTGCCTTTAAAAGGCCGCGAAAATATTCGCTCTCCCTCCCAAACTCCTTCTGCGCCTTGCAGAGTTCCTTAATTGTTTGATGGGAGAGGGGTTCCCAGTTGGTGTGGGTCATTCCCCCTCTCCGGGACCTCTGATAAAAAACGGGAGCGGCTGAAGGAATGGGGTCCAGTTACGGGTTCCGGTCCTCAGGTCCCCCCCCTTCCGGCCACTCACCGTGGGAACCGGAAGGCCAGCCGTGGGAACCGGAGGTAGAGGCGTGAGAACCAGAAGCGGGAAGTGGGTGGCAACCGGACACGGACCTACGACTACTTCCAGGGGCGGAGCATGGGGGCGTACACTGATGTGAGGTGGGAGGGGTAACAGGGGCGGACCCAACTTGGGAGTAGGAGGAGTCAGGGTACAGGGAAGGGTTGGGACGGAAGGGGTTAGAACTTGGGAGGAAAGGGTTTCGGGATGGAGAAGGAGAGGGAGGGCAAGAGGGGGTCTCTGCCATACGGCGCCCGCCATCTTGTCCTCCTTGGATGGGGAAGCCATTTTCTAAACTTTCCGAAGAACTGAAACGAACTCGGGGTTTAACAACTGGGGAATTTGGGGAACGGGAGGAGCCCCGGGCAGTCTGGCCAGGACTGTCCGGGCGGGGGTGCCGAGAATCCTGAGGAGAGCCAGGGAGTCAGTGGCAACCCTGCGCAGCGTCGCGGTTTGCTCTCTTCAGGATGCTCGGTTTAGGGGACACGGGTTTAGGAGAAGGCTTAGGGGTAACTGGGGAGCCCGGGGTTGGCTGTCCTTCCCTCTCCCTTTTTTGATTTAATGCAGACCGAATTTGTAAATATAACAAAGAAAATTTATCTAAATCCTTTTCCTTAGCCAATTGAGATTGCGCCAATTTTGCTCCCACGGCGTTCCAAAAGGGAACGCTGAAAACCAAATTTTGGGAGCACTGAGGGAAGTGCAGAAACAGCCAACGAACAAACCTTTTCAAACAACCCTTAGAAAAACGTTTCCCCCCACCCTCAAGGAGTCCCACAACTTGGAGATATACCCCCTTTTGTGCTGTGGACAATTTTGCGCCCATTTCTACACCCACAGCACCCCATCTGGAGCTTCAAAGTAAACCCTTGGACACCGATCCCCCAAAGCGAACCGGAGGCAAGTGACCCACACCCGCCCCGGGGCTGCGCAGCCTATCCTCAGCTCCTCAAGAGCCAGGGACTGTACAGGTCCCGAAAAGCCTTTACCGGCTTTTTTAAGGTAAGGTAAGTTCCCCTCCCACAGGGAAGATACTTACCCAGCAGCATCCAGGCGAGCTCCAGGCGACCAGCCTCCCACCGAGGACGACCCTGCTGGCGCAGGCGGGGCTACTGTCCTCACCCCCAGGAGCGCAGCTCACTAGAACAGAGCGTGCTACTACTGGGGTAGCTTGACGTCCCAAGAACACGCTTGGAAATCCAATCAGTCCCTTCCGTGGAGTCCAGTGGAAGTGGGGGGCCCCACATTGGGCGCCAAGCTGCCTCTGCGTCCTCTTGGAGCAGATCCCACTCAGCCCGGTCAGCTCAGGACGCAGTCGGCTGCGGGGGCCAGCCTCCAGACTCCAGGAGACCAGAGGTCTGGCTCGTGGGTCCTTCCACAGGACCGCGGCGATGGAGGCAGGTGGTGGAAGGAGGAGGCAGGCTCAGATCTGGGTGAAAGCTGGGAAGTTTATTGTACCCTCGAGCACAAGGCCCCACCTCCCAGGCTCACAGCGAGCTTGGCAAGCTCTTACAGGAGGTTTTATGGGAGGGCGGTAACAAGGGAGGGATCATAGGAACAACCAATCGGAAGAGGGGAGGGTGTGGTGGACAGGATAAAGGGCACATAAGGGAACCAATCATGGGAGAAGAAGGGAGGGACCCTTTTCCCCTGGCCAATCACCCGACGCTCCAGCCAGAACTTTCTAGAAGCCTGGGAGGGGTGCCGGAGTGATTGGCAGGGGCCAGGGAGGAGACAAAGAGGGAAGGTAAGACAATTAACATAGAACTGGGAGGGTACAAAACTGGACAGTCACAACAACTCAAAACCCAAAGGGGAGACCTGGACCGAACCAAACAAACACACTCCCACACAATGGTCCACTGAAAGCTCATGTCTCTGCTGTGGTTAAGGACCTCAAAGAGGAGATGGAGGAGATGAGGGAGGAGATGAGGAAGTGTGGCACCAGTGTGAGTCACAGGCCCCCAAGTCAGAGCCCGTCATCCCCCTGCTAGAGAGAGAGGGTACACCCCACGAGCTGAGCTGTGGTTTTTCCTGTGTGAGCATGGGGAAGACATGAGAAGGTGGGATGGGAAACCCACCTCTGCCCTGGCAGCGCGGGTGCGTGAACTCAAGGAGGGAGGCACTAACCGAGGGGCTTCCGCTAAGGTGAAGGTAGCCTCAGCCTCCCGTGACCGAGCTGCCAAGTATTACAGAAGGGAGGACGATATGTCAGATCCCCTAGAAGGTACCTCGAGCATGTACGCCCAGGGAAAGAATGATAACCAGGGCTAGAGGGGCCCTGCCTCTAGCCAGGAAGAGGCACGGGAGAACCGGGTTTTCTGGACGGTGTGGATTCGATGGCCTGGCACATCAGAGCCACAAAAATATGATGCATTGGTTGATACTGGGGCACAGTGTACTTTAATGCCATCGAGACATGTGGGGGCAGAACCTGTATCCATCGCTGGGGTGACCGGGGGATCACAGCAGTTGACCCTGTTGGAAGTTGACGTGAGCCTGACTGGAAAGGAGTGGCAAAAGCATCCGATTGTGACTGGCCCAGAGGCCCCAAGTATTCTGGGCATAGACTTCCTCCAGAATGGCTATTACAAAGACCCAAAAGGACTCAGGTGGGCATTTGGGATTGCTGCTGTGGAGGCAGAGGGCATTAGGCAATTGAACACCCTGCCTGGACTATCAGAAAATCCTTCTGCAGTTGGACTCCTCAAAGTGGAAGAGCAACAAGTGCCAATTGCCACCTTGACAGTGCACCGCCGGCAGTATCGGACAAATCGAGATGCTGTGATCCCCATCCACAAGATGATCCGCGAGCTGGAGAGTCAAGGGGTGGTCAGCAAGACCCACTCACCCTTCAACAGCCCCATCTGGCCTGTGCGCAAGTCTGACGGGGAATGGAGATTGACTGTGGACTATCGTGCCCTGAATGAAGTGACTCCACCATTGAGTGCTGCCGTGCCGGACATGTTGGAGCTCCAGTATGAGCTGGAGTCCAAAGCAGTGAAGTGGTACGCTACTATTGACATTGCCAATGCATTTTTCTCCATTCCTCTGGCAGCAGAGTGCAGGCCTCAGTTTGCCTTCACCTGGAGGGGGCGTGCAGTACACCTGGAACCGACTGCCCCAGGGGTGGAAGTGCAGTCCCACCATCTGCCATGGACTGATCCAGGCTGCACTGGAAGAGGGTGAGGCCCCAGAACATCTGCAGTACATTGATGACATCATTGTGTGGGGGAACACGACATTAGAGGTATCTGAGAAAGGAGAGAAAATCATCCAGATTCTCCTGCAAGCTGGTTTCGCCATCAAGAAGAGCAAAGTCAAGGGACCTGCCCGAGAGATCCAGTTCCTGGGAGTAAAGGGGCAAAATGGATGATGTCAGATTCCCACCGAGGTCATCAATAAGATCACAGCAATGTCTCCACCGACCAACAAGAAGGAAACACAAGCTTTCCTAGGCGCCATAGATTTCTGGAGAATGCACATTCCCGAGTACAGCCAGATCGTGAGCCCTCTCTACCTGGTTACCCGCAAGAAGAACGATTTCCACTGGGGCCCTGAACAGCAGCAAGCCTTCGCCCAGATCAAACAGGAAATTGCTCACGCTGTAGCCCTTGGCCCAGTCAGGACAGGACCAGAGGTGAAGAACGTGCTCTACTCTGCAGCCGGGAACCATGGTCTGTCCTGGAGCTTCTGGCAGAAGGTGCCTGGTGAGACTCAGGGCCGACCACTGGGATTCTGGAGCCGAAGCTACAGAGGATCTGAAGCCAACTACACTCCCACAGAGAAAGAAATCTTGGCAGCTTATGAAGGAGTCCAAGCTGCCTCAGAAGTAATCGGCACAGAGGCACAACTCCTTCTGGCACCCCAACTACCGGTGCTGGGGTGGATGTTCAAAGGAAAGGTTCCTTCCATGCATCACACCACTGACGCTACTTGGAGCAAATGGATCGCCCTCATCACGCAGCGCGCCCGTATTGGAAACCCAAATCGCCCTGGGATCTTGGAAATAATTACGAACTGGCCGGAAGGTGAGACTTTTGGTTATCTTCTGAAGAAAAAGAGGAGCAGGTGACACGTGCCGAAGAATCCCTACCATATAATGAGCTACCAGAGAGTGAAAGACAATACTCCCTCTTCACTGATGGTTCCTGCCGAATTGTAGGTGCTAGCGGGAGATGGAAAGCTGCTGTATGGAGCCCCACATGACAAGCTGCACAGGCTACTGAAGGAGAAGGTGGATCGAGCCAATTTGCTGAACTCAAAGCCGTTCAATTAGCTCTGGATGTATCTGAAAGAGAGAAGTGGCCAAAGCTCTACCTCTGCACTGATTCATGGATGGTAGCCAATGCTCTGTAGGGTTGGCTGGAAAGGTGGAAGAAGGCAAACTGGCAGCGCAGAGGAAAACCAATCTGGGCTGCTGAGGAGTGGAAAGGCATTGCCACTTGGGTAGAGAAGCTATCCGTGAAGGTCCGTCATGTAGATGCTCACATCCCCAAGAGCCGGGCTAATGAAGAACATCGTAACAACAAACAGGTAGATCAGGCTGCGAAAATAGAGGTGTCCCAGATAGACTTGGATTGGCAACATAAAGGAGAACTGTTCCTAGCTCGATGGGCCCATGATGCCTCAGGTCATCAGGGCAGAGATGCCACCTATAGGTGGGCACGAGACCGAGGGGTGGATCTAACCATGGACAGTATCTCCCAGGTTATCCATGATTGTGAGACACGTGCTGCGATCAAGCAGGCCAAGCGGGTGAAGCCCCTGTGGTATGGTGGGCGATGGTCCAAATACAAGTATGGGGAGGCCTGGCAGATTGATTACATCACACTGCCTCAAACCCGCCAAGGCAAGCGCTATGTGCTCACAATGGTAGAAGCCACCACAGGATGGCTGGAGACCTATCCTGTGCCTCACGCTACTGCCCGGAACACCATCCTGGGCCTTGAAAAGCAAGTCCTTTGGAGGCATGGTACCCCTGAGAGAATTGAGTCTGATAATGGGACTCATTTCGAGAACGGCCTTATCAACACCTGGGCTAGAGAACATGGCATTGAGTGGGTGTACCACATCCCTTACCAGGCACCAGCAGCTGGGAAGGTTGAGTGGAGTAATGGATTGCTTAAAACCACCTTGAAGGCACTGGGTGGGGGGACTTTCAAAAACTGGGAGATGCATTTAGCAAGAGCCACCTGGTTAGTTAACACCCGAGGCTCCACCAGCCGAGCAGGCCCTGCCCAATCCGAACCCCTACAAACAACAGACGGAGATAAGGTTCCAGTGGTGCACATGAGAGGTATGCTTGGAAAAACTGTCTGGGTTAAGTCTGCCTTGAGCAAAGACAAACCCATCCGTGGGGTTGTTTTTGCTCAGGGACCAGGTTGCACCTGGTGGGTGATGCAAAAGGATGGAGAGACCAAATGCATACCTCAAGGGGACCTTGTTTTAGGGTGAACTACCCATTGCTCTGTATTTGTATCAGTATCAGCATGTATATATGTATGTAATTCGGGTGATGCATGTATTTATATGGTTCAAAGGGTTAAGTTTCATGTAACATGTTAGTATGGGAAAAATTCCTGGTGGATAATGCTGGGGTTTCAGGAGTTCTCCTGTTTGGTTTTTTTTTTTTCTGTTAAAGGAATTTTCCCCGTATGTGTTGCTAGGGGGACAATTTGCTGGGTATTTAAGAAAAACAAAAGACCTCCCCACTGAAGGTGGGGTGCATCTGGCTACTATTTTGTTGCACCTGGGTGTGGGGACAGTCGGTCCCCGGAGTTTGGACAAGAGAGAGAGGCTGCTTTCTTCAGCTGCTTTTCCTTCTGCCGGACAAGCCCCGGGATCCCAAGCCTGCCTTTCCCTGCCCTGCTGGGAGCTGGGCCATGGCCACCCTGCCCCCACCGTTGCTTCAAGCCTTCGCTACGTTGTAGCTGTGCTTGCCCTGCCTGCCCAGACCTCCAGGGGGTTCCCCGTTTGGATACATGGCTGGGATTTGTGCTCATCCCTGCCATTCCAGCCTGCCGTTCCCGAGGGTCTGGCTGGACACGGGGATCGGCTGCCCAGGGGTTTGTGAAGCCTTTGTTCCATCCCTCCCCGGGATCCCAGGCCGCCATTGCCACGTGCTCCCCGAGCTCGCTCCGGAGCGCCCCCTGCAGCCGCGGGGGAACCATCGCACCTGCCCTGCTCACCGGGAGCCGCCAGCGCCCCTGCCGGCTGCGAGCGGAACTGCACCCGAGGGGAAAGGGCCGGATAGCTGAGAAGGCTGGGACGGGGTTTGTGATTGTTTGCTGTTACTGCCATAGTTACTGCTATTTGTTTGCCTTGTGGTACACATATAGATATATA
This sequence comes from Corvus cornix cornix, assembly GCF_000738735.6. Lineage (NCBI taxonomy): Eukaryota > Metazoa > Chordata > Aves > Passeriformes > Corvidae > Corvus > Corvus cornix. The sequence continues at coordinate 15,030,574 of NC_046334.1, forward strand.
ATAGTAAAGAACTGTTATTCCTATTTTCCACATCTTTGTCTAAAAGCCCCTTGATTTCAAAATTATATTAACTCGGAGGGAAGGGGATTGCATCTGCGATTCCAAGGGAGGCTCCTGCCTTCCTTAGCAGACACCTGTCTTTCAAACCAAGACAGCCTGCTATTTCTTGTCCTATTCCCCACAAAGCAGAGTAAAGGGATTGAACTCTTCTTCCTCAGAGTAGCTATCTATGCATGTTTCAAAACCTCCAGGTCTGACCTTTTCAGTTAACTTTAAATCACATTTATTTACCATTATGTTTTAGAGCAAAACTTAGTGAGCAGGTAGTTTCCTCACTTGATTCTGCCACCGTGCACACAAACACCCCTGCATTAGTTACTGACGACTGCAGTGTCTCAGAGGCTCAGACAACAGGGCAGCATGAAATTCAGCAAAGGTTACTCCTGAAAACCCTTTGGTCAGCTTTTCTGGAAGAACACTACAAACACAGACCTAATGCTGTTATCTAACCACATACTTTCGTAGTTAATGCATCTAAATAACAAAGACCGCATTTTAAAATCTGACCTCTAAAAGAAAACTCCTTTTGTTCCTTGTGATCTAAGAAAAAGATGACAGCATGTGCATTTTTTTCCTTTGAAATAAGACAAAATGAAAAAAAAAAAAACCACCCAACTTTTGCCTCCTAACTTTAATGCAGTTGTTTTAAACAGTAACTCTCAGATGCTTCTTGGATAAATATTTTAACTCTTATTTTAAAAAGAATAGTAAATATTTAAACAAGCAAACAGCACTTTTAGGAGTTTTAGTGTTAAAAGTTATCAGAGAAACAGTCAAAAAAAGAAAAGGCAAGAACAAAAAATTAGTTTAATGCAAGGGGATAATCTTTGTCAATTATTGAAACTTTTCTGAGGACTAATCTGGACATTCCACGTGATCAGTTTCCAGGAGATATAACATTTAAAAATTTTAGCTCAATTATGTAAGACTCCTGAGATTAAGCCAACTTTCTCATTCTCACCAGAGCCTTATGAAAGCATCATGAAATGATGAATGCCTCAGGATTCCCAGGAAAGCATGATGGAAACCCGCTGTATTTCTAGTGGAGTGACAATCACTAAAGGCAAGTGCAAAAGGCAATATAAAATATATAGACCTACAGAGCTATAAAGCAAACCCATTTGGTAGTAAGGCAAATTTTAACCAAATAGTAGAAGAAACATTCTAACTACAAAAGTGACTAATAAGTGGAACAGGGTTCATAGGGAAACTGCAAAATACCTTCTAAATTTTACTTTAATCGCTACACAAAGCTCTTCTGACCATCCCATACACCACTGAAAGGGTGTATGATGCAGCCAGCCCATCACCTGACTGGCATTTACTGCACTTCTGCATATGCATAACATGTACAAGGCTCAAATATGCTTCCAATGCAGCATTCTTAAAAGAATTTCTCTCAAATCTTTATGCACCCAAAATGTTGTTTTAGTTTTTCAAAGTTATTTCCCTCCATTCATAGCCCTCCAGCTTTTAGACTGATCTTTTCAGAGGCTGAAATTCATAATTCATCTGAAGAACACAGCATCTGTTCCATTGTGAGATCTCCCCCAGTGGCTGGGTCAGCTTTAGCCAGAGGGAAACCACATGGAACAAGTCCCTCCAGATTTTTCCCTTTCCTCCCATAAAACCACAGAAGAATAATTCATTTGGGGGAGGTGGCAAGGAAGAAAGCGAAGCAGATCTCTGTACTCCCCCTCCCCAGGTATGAGGAATTAAATTTCTCACTTGTCTTCATCTACCTTTCCAGGAAAAACAAAACACAAAAACCCAACTGAAAGTATCCCTTAAAAGTAGGGATATTATCTGATAGAATTTGACTTCTCTAAAGAACTGGAATTTAGAATTATTTCCAATCCTACTGTAGAGATAGTAATTGTTACTATCCTTAGTAATCAAACCAGCAATACCAGGTTAACGATGTTAGACTTACAGTCTGGAAGCTACACTTCCAGCAACCCACAAAAAATAAACAGGATACTTCAAAAATGCCCAACAACAAAAACCAGAAATTAAAAATATCCCCCACACAACTGTTTGTTTTTCCAGGTATCGTCTAATGGTATCACATTAACTCATACTCTGCTTTTTTCAGTAACCAGCCCTTTTACTGTGCTCTCCAAACTTCTGTAAGCACTGAGGAAGAAGAAAGGTTGTGGAAAGGTTGTGGAAAGAGGGAGCAGTCTACAAGTACTGAGAGGTAGGAACTTCACAAGGAGCCTTCTGGTTCTGCATTTGAAAAACGAAAACCAGACAGAGGATATAATCCATAGCCCATACATTTGAAAATATGGATATTAAGAGTGCCTAATTATTACATATGCCTAAAGAGGATATCATCAGTTTATTGTTACATTCCATGGGGCTCTTTTTGAGGAAATGAGGCCAGCTTTTACAGACGTACTAGCCAGCACTTAGAAGTACACTGCATTCTACCTCTGACAACTACATACTCAATTTGCTACCTCTCTGGTTTTTACTGCTTGTTGTCATCAGAAACTTCAGATGACCAGAGAAACCTCAACCCTGCTTGCAGTGGTGCAGGTCCAGCCCTGTTCCTGTGCAAACACCAAAACCTTCACATGTGCAGGCTTTCACCCACAACTGCTGTACGTAGAACATTTGTGTCTCGGATGGAATTTAAAGAAAAAGAGTTCAGTGTGTAAGGCAACATCTGGTATCTGCCACTCATCCTGCATGTGGAAGCCAGTCACAAGCACGTTTTCCAAACTTGTGTGGCACTGAAAGGTTCCCATATGGAGATGACTAACAGTGTTATTTGGGTTAGGCTGTCAGCTACGCTTACAAGGGCTGTTTCCTGTTTATGTGACAGGCCATGTCACATTTTTCAGGCATTCCAGATACAATTGTAGAGAGAATGCATTTTGACTGGGCTTCTTGTATACCCCACCTGTGTAAGGCCATGGTAATTCCCAGCACAAGGAGACACAGTAATGTTTCACAAAACACAGAGGGTGACCAGAACATGGAGAAAAACAGAGGAAAGGCCACATATTCTGCATATCCTTTCATCTAGCTATCAAAGGAACAACAGTGCAAGAGCACCCACACAACTCTGAAACAACAGTGAAAATAAACACCAAATACAAGATCACTCATAGCGTGGCCAGGTGATCCTTTCCCTCCATTTTATCCAACACAATGCTCACACGCAACACAGCCTCCATGCACATTCAGCTGTGAAGTTCCAGGTCTGAGCATGCGTGGGATTGTTCCATGTAATGGCACAGCCATTATACCCTGCCGCCCCACCCTGCCGGCACAAAAAGGGGCATTCCCTGTACTTTCTCAGGTGATGGTAAGAAAACCTGGCTGTGAACCTTCCCTTGCCACTGAACACACATGGATCTTTTTGCTTTGCTTCTGTTGATTACTCACAATATGGATTAATCTGGGGCTTGCATGGTGCCAACAGATCCCATGAGGGAGTGGATGCCCCCTTACTCAAAGTAAGTGCTGCTGAATCAAGGTCCTAAAACTCAAGGTTCCCACCTCAAGGTGACAGCTCAAACTGCTGTATGTGCCCTTGCCAACATTAAGACATCCCAGTGCTTTTCAAGGAATCTTTTTGAAGATGGTCAGTTTCTAGAGAGTTTAGTGGTTTAATATTTTGATTGTAAACTGCTTTCTATCAATGTAAGCTCATCAAATTCAACTGAGGATCTACTGCTTTATCTGTTGAAACTTGCTCCTGTGACTTGGGGAAATAACAGGGACACTTGAGGCAATGACATGATTCTTGAAAGACCAAAAGCAACACACTGGGTCAGAAAACTGACTGGCCACAGTGCCCTGAATGTATTCTGAATTAGAGCCATATCAATCATTAGCAGTATGGCTACAGAAAAAGCCCACACTCCAATTAAAAGCTACCCCATGAAAGAGTATTTACAGAACTGCTCTCTTGGCACAAGATAAAAACCCAACTCCTGGACTCTAACTTAGTCTCCAGAGCATGCAGATCAAGGTAGCTTCTTTCTGTGCTGCTTGAGAAAACAGCATGGCCCAAATCCAGCAGACAGAGGGATCAAGCTCTGTTTGAGAGGTTTGAAAAGTGTTTGTAGTCAAACCATTGGCCGAATCACGTTTAAAATGAAGCCATGCTTGGATCCAGTTTCTAAATAGTGCTGTTGCCAGCACTATGGCACATGGTGATTTTGACTTGAGGAGACTGGTCCACAAACTTGGAGAAATATCTGATGGGACACCAGCCATCTTTCAGTCTCAACATGTATATCTGACAACACTCAGGATTACCAATCCCTAAAGTATCAACAGAAGGCAGACGTGAAGGGCTCAGAGATGAGACAGACCCTGCTCTCCTGCCAAGAACCAAGCACTCCAGAAAAATAGTAGAGTGTTACTGCAGCACTACACACATCAAGCCTCATTCTCCTGCTTGTTCTAAGCTTGGCTCAGTAATCTAAAGGAACAGCAGATCAAGAAGTTCAAAGTTATGACAGGAGAAAGGGGAAGGGAAAGTTAGGCATACCATTTTTCTTTATGGAAAAGAATGTTTTTACACATTACAGGGACACTGGGGAAAGCTGCAACAGGAAAATCAGAATGTGCTTTACAAAGGCAAACTGTGCTCTTCCCAGCATGTCTAAGCAAGCGACTGCTCCACATAAACCAAACTCTTTGAGCAAAGAATGCCTGTAATATATAGAGCTCATTTTCTATTTACTATGGTACACAACTCTAAGTGGCAGGTTTTTATCACTGCTATGAGATATCTTAGCTCCTGTCTACAGTCTGGAGCAAGTGACAGTGCTTACTTCTTCAAAATTAGACTACAGCAGCCTCCTCTGAGCTTCACAGATTTAGATCTCAGTAAGCTGGCAGGATCATGAAGAGAAGATACAGATTTTTCAATTCATGCCTTAGCAGCAGGATGAAAAGGGGAAATCACAAACCAATTCCTAAGAAAAAATGATCAATCTGCACCCAATAGAATTTAAAAAATCTTAACATTCCTTAAAGATGATTAAATCAAATTCCAGACTTCTGGACTGATTGTAAAATTTGTGAGTTTGTTTGACATTACTTTTGATTACTTCGGCTGCACAAGATCAATTAACAACATACACTGAGGATCATTTTTAACTGCAAGGCATTTATCAGACCTGCATGAAAACTATACCTGTCTTGTCCACTCACTCCTATAGACCTGCTCACCTCTAACCACATCAAGCCCAGAGGACACTTACATTGTAAATCTTACTCGAGTCACTTTTGCGTTTGCAGCAGGCTTTGATCAGGAGGCTGCCTCTCCATCACACCTGCCTCATGAAAAACAGTTCACCATACACCCCCCATGGGACACAGCCCTCCCAGCTGAAGGGACCAGCAGCTCCTACAGGTGGGGTGAATGAAACAGGAGCCACCTGTCAGCCACCTCAGTTAAACTGAACAAAAGTGGGGAACCAGAGCCCTCTGCCTCAGCAGCTCCCAGCACATGAAGGCACACAGACATGTGACCCACAGCGGCACAGGGACAGCACCCCTGAGGATGACAAAAAGTGATTTGCAGAGTTCAAAAAAGACAAGGGAAGTCATCAAGAATATAGAAGTCAGTGAGGGGAGCTTCAGGAACAGAGAACATATCCTAATGGACAACAGGGCAAGGGCGTCTCTCTTCACTAAGGTAAGTCAAGAACAGAAAGGGCCAGAGGAAAATAAGAGCCATTTTCCCTTCCCTCCTGCACAGAATCACAAACATATTTAAGAAAATGAACTGTGAGATGATGCATGTAAAAAAACTGCTCCACCATGGCTGGTGATGGTAGAGTTATGTTGTATATTTAGGCAGGCATCCAGAAAAAGGTGACTGCCAGTTCATGGCTATGAATCTGAAGAGCACAGTAAGAGGCTACAGTGTGCTTCACAGAACAAACCAGCAACAATAACTACAGAGAGCACCAGAACACAGCTAACTTCCAAGGTGCTGATCAAAGGTTTAGACTAGGACAAGAGAAAGGAAAAACCAAGGAGATACAGATCCTTCTTGATGTGCCTATCAATTTCAGACATCTCTACACTGATTTGTTGTCTTCAAACAATACTCACACATCTGTATTGTTTAGAGGCTAGAAAAGACAACTATATGAGGAGGTTGACAGCTGGTCTGAAAGCCTCACAGAGTCAGACCTAAAGACAGTCAGAATTTACCTGTGAGGTTTTGGAGCCACAGTGAAAGCCAAGAAGACAATCAATGAAAGAAGATGTTCTGGACACAAGGAGAAGATGTTCTTGTTATTATGGAACATTAAGTGTGTACAAGAAGGAACTTGCATATAATATGTAACCAACTATACTTTTGCTTGTATACTAATTGTATTACTGCTTGAATGGTCATGGTTTGTTAGACAGCCTTGTCGTTGTTTGCAAGCAGCCAATCCTAAGCCACAGTAATTGTGAGCAGCAGCAGAGAATAATAAAATAACTTCTACTTCTTATGGCTTTAGATTACAACAAGTGTGCGTGTCGTTTATGTCCGTCTCAACAAAGCAACAACTATAGCTGTCTTAAGACAATAAAAGACAATAGCTAGAGTGGCAAGAGGAGCGATTTAGCAAGCGAATGGCTTTAACAAAGTAGATAGCAATACCAGGTTAAAAAGCATTAGAAGATCAAGCCCATGGTTCTGATACAGGGTGTGATGAAACATGCATTATTTTTATCCATTCCTTCCTAAACCCATATAGGTAAGCAGGACTACCTCTCTTAGCTTTCAACAAATCTTTTAATCATTCACCAGAGACTTTTAAATGGTTAAAGTCATCTCCACTCAGGGAAAGTTACTTGATTTCCAGCATTTAAAAGCCAAAGCAGACATTTCAAAATACATTCAGCTGCATGGAATTATGTCTCCACATGCATTGTTCACTGCTTTTTCTCAATACAGGTATCCATGTCTCTTCAGTTTCTCCTAACAAGGACTTACTTGCCTTGGCTGTTAACTAGTGTCTTCTGTTTTTAACTCTTTTGTTCAGCAGACTAAATGGAGGAAACTATGGGGAAATAAAACCAAATAAGCAGCAGGAACTTACCTGGTTCCAGAGCTGACACTGTAGGCTCTGTCCATGTTTCTAGTTCTCATCATTCTCTGTTTTGTGAGAGGTCAGCAAGAAACACTTTTCCTCTCTTTCTTGTCCTTTGCCTTGTCCAGCTTTCTGACTCCAACTATCCAAAATGGCAAATCAGTAAGAAAACTTCTTCAAAATGCTCCAAAAATTTTCACAACAACCTCAAGCCAGCAGTTGCTTCCTCCCAGGTAACTTCTGTCCTACCTCCTGTGATTCTGGCTGTTAGTCTGTTGTGGTTTAACCCCAGCTGGTAACTAAGCACCACTCAGAGGCTGCTCACCCCAGGTGGGATGGAGGAGAGAATTGGAAGGGTAGAAGTAAGAACACTTGTGGGTTGAGATAAAGACAATTTAATAAGTAAAGCAAAAGTTGCACAGACAAGCAAAGCAAAACTCGTTCACCACTTCCCATGGGCAGACAGGTGTTCAGCCATCTCCACGAAATCCAGGCTCTATCACACCTAACTGTAACTTGGGAAGACAAACTCCATCACTCCAAACACCCCTCCCTTCTTCCCCAGTCTCACATGCTGAGCATGACTCCGTCTGTTATAGGATATGTGTTGGGTCAGCTGGGGTTGGCTGTCCCAGCTGTGTCCCCTCCCAACTCCTTGTGCACCTCTAGTCTCTTCACTGGTGGGGTGGGGTTGATGCCTTAGGTTTTAACTTTTATATTTTTCAAATCCTGTACTGCTTAGTGTGTAACTCTGAAGTTCCTTGTAGCCTGTTAACTTCTGCTCTCTCATGCTAGGCAGACATAACAAAGCCTCTCCAGACCTGCTCTCCAAGGACACTCAGACTGTCCTAGGCCCAAAAAGTAAACCAAAGCCTCTAAAAGGAAGGGCAAGCTTGGGGAAACGACATCATTAACTGAAGCTTTAATTGGAGAATTAAATATGCAAATGAACCAAACTTATAAAAGTGTGAAGAACTTGTGACCTGTTGTCCATCTTAGGGTCCATCTGGCTCCCCAGGGTGTACCTCTGAAGGCCCTTCAAATAAATACCTACCTTTGTTCCCTTATTCTTGTCTAGTCTCTGTTTTTAGGTGGCCTCTTCAGGCATCAGAGTGAGAGGCAGAAAAGGCCTTGGCTCTGTGTAAGCTCTGCTCAGCAGTAACAAAAATATCCCTGTGTTATCAACACTGTTTCCAGCACAAATCCAAAACAGCCCCGTACCAGTAACTGTAAAAGAAAATTAACCCAGACAAAAACCACTGGAGAGTCACAGGTGCTACTCCAATTCACTCATCTTGTTTAATGAAGTACAGCTGAGATACTCTGTGCCATCATATGATGCTCCACTTTTTCCTTGCACCTGACCATTTTCCTTTCCACACCACAAGCAAACAGGTATCTGGATAACAGATAAAGAAAATACTATGTACCCAGCACTTCAACAGTATTCCAGAATAACAGAAGGAATTTAGAAAAACTGGGATCCTGCAGGTCCCACTTAATTCAGATTACCACTGAAAGTTTCTGAGGCACTGCAGAGCTACTATTTTATAATTTTAATCCCTGTTTAGGAAAAACAGAGAGGCTTTACAGCCCAAAACATACAAGACAGCAACATTCAAAGCAGTTACAACATAAAACTGTCTTTTCTTACTCCAACGCTTTTTCAAAGTTTATCAAAACTTGCACAGGATCATCCAAATATTAAAACATCCAAGCAGAAACACTCCTTAAGACTTGCATGATGGATGGTTACAGCACTAATTAAAAAAGAAGTCACTACCTCACAGCTGCATTCCATAAAAGGAATGAAACTGTTGGGAACAGCTGGGAGTTTATGTAGCAGGGGCTGAAGATATCAAAACCAAAGACAGTGCCTGAGCAGCAAGCATTGTTTTTCTTTTTGGTCATCTTTAAATTTTATTTATTTTAAAGACTTACATTTGTGCTATGACTGCTTCTTTATGAAAAAGATATGTCAAACTGAATCTGAACAAAACCAAAAAACCCGTTCTTGGAATTTAGAAGTACCAGGTTCTTCTCTCTTCTCTATAGGGAACTTGAACATTATGGGGTTTTTTTTCCCTGTGCAGGGGGAGAATTGTTAATTTTAAAAATATATACTGAGCCAAGCAGTGGAATTAACTTTAACAAAGAAAAAAAAAAAAGAGAAAAAGGTGGGATTGATTTCAAACCAAGACACTCATACTCCAAAAAGGGCTATTACTCTTTACAGTGACAGACAGATGCATTCTGTGTCTGGCTGAACATACACGGAGCTCTGCTGCTCAGCGTCCCCTCACTCCTGAGTTTAATTCAGCTACTAACCTGTACTAATCATTATGTCTAAGCTCAGCACATCTTCATTTCTAGTTGTTCCTCCTCCAAGACCACACCTTTATCTGGTTTGTTAAGAGTCTGCTAAGAAGTGGACAAGACAAGGTTTTAATCAAATGTATGCAGTAACAACAGGTTTTATTCAAAATTTCCAGTAAAGAGGACTCACTCGTTTTGGAATAAAAGTACTTAAAAGTACTACAGCTTACATGAATATAAAAGAGCAAAGAGAAGAAAATAAACAAAGCAGTAAAAAAAAAAAAATTAAAAATATATATATTTTTTTGAAGTTTGAAATAGACCCCCACAGGGATACTGAAGTCCTTCAAACAATTAACAGTTACTAGGTTTGGCAAAACAAAATTCTCTCACAAAATTAAAAGCCTACTTTTGTTACATAAACTGTATAAAACTGCTCAATAGTTAAAGAGCACTCTGTACAAATTTGTCTTGAAATACATAGAGCTGCAGCCTTCAAACTGCAGTAATTAATCATTTTGTCCTCTTCATGGGTAAAAGAAGCTGCACAACTGCTTTGGGGGAAAAGGAAGAGGCAAAAATAGTCCGAACTAACAAGATGAAGCCACTATGAAAACAAAATGCACAACAAAATTCAGACCTCAGTTTAAACTAACACACTATGTTTACAATATATTCTACATTTCAGTTGTCATTTTCCCCTCCCACTCCCACCTCCCCCCATTCAAATATTCCTAATTCCTTTATGGTCTAAATCTAATTTATTTCTAAACTTTCAAATACACCATACATACATTTAGCAAAAGAACATACCTAACATTCTTACAGTAGTATGGTCAGGACACAATTTCAGAGATAGCACACAGTTACTGAGATTAAACCTTATGATTTCTTTTACTTTCAAAGAGAACAGCAACCATCAATGTCATGTTTTTAAGAAGTACTGAAGAGAGGCTGCAAAAAGCAGACTTGGCCAACTTCCACTCTTAGCTCCAGAGGACAAGGGGGAAACCAGCGAGTGCTGAATGAGGAAGGAGAACCTTAAGAGTGCTGGCTACAGAAAAATCCTTTGGGAACTGGGTCCAGCACACTGAGTTTGGCTTTGGCTCTGTCGTCCCTCTTGTACTAAGCCCCACAAATCAACTCCACAATAGTACATTACAATGTAAACTAGAATTCTTTATACCGACAGTATGTCAAAGGGGTTTATTTATCTTTGTTTTCTGAATCCAACAGTTGGTCACAGAAGTCAAGTGTTTTCATGGCTCTTTTTCAGCTGTTGCCAGTTGAGGGGGAAAAAAAAATAAAAATGTGTGTCTGACTCATACATCTTTCAAGTACATGCAAGGCTCAACTGTTTCCAAAATGCAGGAGCTTGGGACTTTTTAAGACACTGAAGAAATGGGATTATGAGGAGAGCCCATCTGAGTAAGTACTTTATCCAGCCACTGAAGGGGACCATGGAGATGTATCTCTATCCAGCAAGGAGTGCTCGTTACATCCTGGCGATGATACTCAGCTCCCCAGCCCTGGAAACAGAATCATAAGTGGGGAAAGAAAAAACAAATCACTTTATATTATAGTATTAAATACATGAAAAGTATACTTCTTACCAAAATAGCTTTCAACAGTCATTATCAGCAGGGTGGCATAGTACCCATAGCACCCACCAACTATTATCACATTTCAACAAACAAATCAAAAGCTAAAAAATCATAAATGTGGAAAAAGTATTGTGTCCAAACTCTTGGAATGGAAGTCTTTAAAGGCATAACCTGTGGCAGTGCAAAATTTCCCCATACATCACTGCCAGCTGCCTGAGGTCCCTATAAAGCCTCTGAAGAGGGGGATATTCAAATCTTCTCTGCCAAGACTGAAAACAGAACAAATTGGGGGGAGATGCTGCCAAACAGATAAAAAAATTAAAAGATGAGGTGATAGACTGATGTGGAAATGGGGGTGAGGCATCTGTCTGACAAGAACCAAAGTATTGTTCTCAGGATGGAGATGATAAACTGAGCAGTAAGTCAGAAGCATTCATCCTTGGAGAAAGAGGGAATGGCCATTCCCCATCAGGCTACTTCTCAAGTTAAGGCAGGTTTTGTTTCAGCTCACACCTGATTCTGTTACAGTAATTACCAAAGATACAAAGAGATATTTAAAAGCATTCAAAATTGTTTTGTAAGTGAACCATTTCTGGGGCAGGTCTGAAGAGAAGACCATGACATCTGGAGGTACAGTTTGCTCTGCTCTGTATTAACCCCTAATGAAGGGATTTCCCAGCTCCCAGCACAGGTGGCAGCAGCTCTGAACACTGTGCAGTGCAACTTCCTGTTGCAAGGCATGGATCATTGATAGAATTATGGGATCAATAAAAGAACTGTACAAGCAAGAGCCTGCAAGCAAAAGGCCTGTGTGAGAAAAACTCTCCATGAGAAAATCCCTGTGTGAAAAAACAGGCCTGGGAACAAGAAGGGAGTTTGAGAAGGTACAGCTGTACAGATAAGACCCCGAGAAGGGGAGGTGAACTCTGAATTCTTTTAATCATAACATAACTGTAGAAGCTTGCCAATGTAAGTCCAATTATGTAGAAGTAGAAATGCCCTTTGGTAAGTTTTAAGCCACTTAAGAGTTAACAAGCTGGTATACTATATAAGTGCCTCTGGATTCCTAATAAACGGAGCTTGCTTTTATCAACCATATTGGTTTGGACTGCAATTTCTCCCCCCGCCGGAGTCCACAGACCCCTCAATTCTAACAACTTCCAATACACAGGAGGTCCTGTTTGTTTAGGCAACACTGCCATACAACTCTGTAGGCTGCAGAGATACAGCCTATTCAATTTTAGGAACCCCTGTCTTAACACATCTGAAAGTTCCCCTCTTCCCATCATGAAGAGCACTGCAGCATATCACCATCTTCATTTGATTACTTTCATGTAAGGACCAGCCCTTTTATATCAGTACCTATGTTGACACTCACACAACAGCCACATCACAAATCCTGACCTTGCATGCCCTCCTAGAATAGAAAAGTATGCATATTATTCTAAATAATGACTGCAGTTCCTAATTTGTGAGTTGCTGGTCAAGATTTAGAGGACTTACGTGAAGAAACATCTTCTGCAAGTCACCTCAAGCTTTCTAAGTATGTGGGTCAGATGGGCTTCTGTCCCCAAATACTTCATTTCACTGAGATCTGTTTTAGACCCAATGAGCATTCCATCCTTAAAATTCAGCAGCCATTAATAAGCTGATGAAGAGAGTTACTGGACCATTCAAAATCATGACATTAAGAAAAAAGATTTTACTTTGCTTATAAAATAATCATGTACCTTTACAAAACTCATCCGGAGAGTGCACATCTTCGTGAGCTCATACACTGTCTCAAAGCCATGGTTCACGGACTGAGCCAGAAGCTGAGCAAACTCTTGATTATTGAAAATCTTCAGACTGCAGCCACTGGGGATTTTGCAGACCGTGGTGGGATGGAAGCCGTGGTGGTAGTTGCAGTTCCGACTTTGCACAAAGATGCTGCTGTCGCTCAGACATTCAGCGTACACCTCCCCACCAACGTAGTAGAGATGGACCCCTGTGAGGAGAAGGTTGGCATAAGGAGGGTTGACAAATTCACATCTGTGTCTGTTTTCATGCTCTTTCTCCACAGAGATAGGCTTCTGCTTAAAGAGATAAACCTTAACTGCATATCAGAACATCATCTGTCTTCAGCCTTCATTTTTACTTTTCTCTTTCATCAGCAGGCGATCTGAAAGAAGGCTATGCATGTATGTATGCATGTATGTATGTATGTATGTATGTAAGGGGAATCAGCATGTTACATATTCAGCAACACTAAACCCGCAAGCACAGTAGTTTTGATGCCTTCCCATTGGACAACCTGACCACTTGAACTTTTTCTTGTTATATTTAAGTGAAGCAGTTATTGGGAATCCAAGCAGAGAGAGCAGAAACCTGCTGCATCATTTGTAGATACTAAACCAGCCCCAAGCTTGATGCTCTGGAGAAGTCTTGAATTCTAGTTTGGGTAGCATGAGTTTTGTCAGCTAGCTTTGATTTCAGAAAGCTAGGTGGGGAAAAAAAAAGGCCTTCAAATTCTTCAGCCATATCTGCCAAATGAGAGTACACACAAATTTTACAGTGCTTTCCCCTGCTCCCTCACCTGTCTTCCACAGCAGCAAAGCCCCAGAAGAGTAGCATATAGAGAACCTTTGTGTCAGTAGGAGTCAATTCCAAAGGTTTTGAGAAAGCCCGAAAATTTACGTTCTGTGTTTAAAAATGGTTTATTTGCTACTTAAACCTTTCACCTCCCACAATGTCACAAATCCCAGAGGTGAACACACAGAATTAAAAAACTCGACTGCAGTCCAGTAAGAAAGCCTTGACTGTGCTCTGTCATGTAAGATTTTGCCACTGACTGTGTGGGTACATACATACTCCCACCTGATCTGCAAAAACATTTATGGCTATGTCTTCAGGTTTGGGATTTACTCCTCCTTTCTCAAAGACTAACAGTTCTACATCACCATCACTTGTACGCATTTACTATTCAACTGCATCCTTGTCTCTCCCACGCTCTGCTTTGGTATACACACAGTTAAGTGCTTCAGCAGAATTCTGCCTGCAGCTGGGTTACTCTTAACAGGAAAAATGAATGAGGTGTTAAATAAATATCCTGATACTTGGGAAGATGGATGGGGAGGAAAAGAAGGAAGAAGTATTAGCACTTGAGTGGCACAACACAGGTGTGGTGCACTGCTGAGAGCTGCACAAGTTCTTATGAAGAGAAAAGCTCTCCAGACTGGGGACTCAAACTCGAGGACCTGACAGTTCTCTTCAGCTTCAATTCTTTCCTCCTCTCATGAACTGGCACGTAAAACATCCACCCCACTGCTTGGGCATGCTGAACCCTCAACTGTCTCAGAAAATTTACAGTTTACAAATAATGTAAATACCTAAAATATTTGCCTTGCAGGAATGGCCCCATAGCAGGGGGCAATGTCAGTTTTGCCTGCCATTTGCATTACAGGTGAGTTCAGAAAAGAGGACTGTATTAGTCAGGCATAAAGATGAAGATTTTCTCTTTTGCAAGACTGTCACAGACATGGAAGGGAAGCAAAAAATTCCCACGGAAAGAATCACCAGCCTGTGAAACATGCATTTGGAATAAACTGATTTAGCAGGTTATCTCCCAAAATACATCTTAGAATAGCTAATTTATGTTAGAACTAAGGCTACCTAAAAAATTTGGTGCCAAGAACCACAGTGAGGATTTCCATATACAGCAATAATCAAGATAAATCAAAACCATTTCATTACACAAACTGCCTTAACCTCTCATTCTAGTTTACATTTCGATAGCCTTCAGGCAATTAAAAATTGATTAAGGGTAAAAGCTTCCTGTAATTACACACCAGGTAGGAACAATACTTTGTTTATAAGACTAGGCCAGAAAATTATATGTTTACCAACACAGGCACTTCTCCCACATCCTAGGGAAGAGCAGCTTACTCTTGAGGGAAGTGGCCCAGGTTGTATGTCTCAGGAAATGCCACCCACCTCCAAAATGGATGGCCAGATCCCAAACCCACCTTTGCCGATGTGCCGCCTCGTGTTCTCAATGGTGGAGTTGCGGTTGACGTTGGAGAGCAGCCCCAGGCAGAACCTGTTCTTGTTGTTTGAGGGGTCAGTGAAGCCATCCACCAGAATGCTGGTGGAGGACGCGTGGAACGCCTCCCCAACACGGTTGTTCAGCTCATAGTAGACGATGGAGCACCAGTGCTTTGGCTCTTCGTAAGCAACTGCCTGGACATCTGGAAAGTAACAACGGAAACCTTACAGCCTAACAGTGCTGGAACACAGGCTCGACGTGTAAAGAGTCATAACCCTGCAGATTTAGGCTACATGGAGTAGAATAATTTCTACCCAAGACTCAGAAGAGACAAAGGCTGGCACTAGGTATGAGCAGAAAAGTGCAGGAAGCTCCTGGGCACATCCCAAGCAGTGCCCCAATATCCTTGCCCTGTTTTCTTACATGCCACAGTGCAGGCCCAGACAGCAGAGAAATGGTGCAACTGCACAACTCAGCTTTCTTTCCTATTCAGTAGATGGGATTTCTACTTCATTTTACTAACAAACTACAAGTCACCTGTTTGCTTACTGCAAAGCTGTATAGCAACAGGAAGAAACAGCATCACACAACTGCATCAAAAACCATTCCTCACTCTACAAAGAAGTACAGCAAGGAAGCTTAAATATACAGTCAGCCGATCAATCTTTCAGCATCCAGAGCATGACCAAATCCTTCTCCTGGGTTTTTTGGGAGAATGGTAGGAGACTTCAAAAAACCTAAGAGAGACTGATATTTGTCTGCAGAACATGCATGAAGCACATCCACAATATGAAGAGATACTGCTTGGGATTGGAGGATGAATAGGGCATTCACACACAGGATCCCAACAGTTACACTGGGCTGGAGAGCAGAGGAACTGGAGGAAGAGAGTATTTAATGAGGACCTTTTATTCATCAACTGCTACCAAATGCAAGATCTCCAACTCTTCACCACCAAAAGAACAACTTGCTCAGCAATAGCAAGGATTTCTCAGAACGTAGTTATCCAGATGCTCATAACAAGAAGTTCCTCCTTGGCAGCTCCTAACTGAAGCTGGGAATTGTACAGAAAGCTGACAGGCAATTCCTGGTTCACTTCTAATCATTCAAGCACTAGAAACACGTGGAAGTCTTGAAGTCACACTTGTGACTGTGCATGGGAAACAATTTCTCCAGATGATACCAAAGGCCTTAGCCAAGAAGTTTCCCAGTGGGTATCCAACAACTCCAGGCTTCTTCGTATACCTATCTCCACCCAGAGCACATTCTTTAAGGTGCCAAATACAGCTAAAAATTGCTAAACTGCCTCCAAATAAAAGGAGGCTACCAGGGGTTGTGGTTGCTTTATGTGGTTTCTTTCAAATGAAGGACACTATTTCACTACTAAGACTAGGAAAGTGGGACTTGCTGCTAAAACACCAAATTCACAGATACCAAAGCCAAGTGCTACAATGAAAATCAGACTGGTATTATGGGAAAACTTGTTTTTCTGGCCATAAGTTTCCTTCTCCCAGCTCCAAGTTTTTACTGGTATCAGCCAACTAAGATTTGTGCTCATATTTTCCTCTGTTCACAGATTACACTGCTATGAGTTTTTGTTACAAAAAGCAAAAATCCCCCTCGAG
This sequence comes from Corvus cornix cornix, assembly GCF_000738735.6. Taxonomy (NCBI): domain Eukaryota; kingdom Metazoa; phylum Chordata; class Aves; order Passeriformes; family Corvidae; genus Corvus; species Corvus cornix. Next base: position 15,047,267 of record NC_046334.1, read on the forward strand.
CCAGCAGTACACAGTAGATGCAAAAGGTGGCAAATAATCAAGAGCAGGATAACACATCCTACATCACTATGCAAAACTTCTGAGCATAGTGCTTATTGCTAATTACTTGCTTAAAAACACTGGTAAAAAGCTCATCTTTCCTGATACTCTGGCAATTTCTATCCCTTCACATCACTGTTTAAAAAAAAAAAAAAAGAAAAAGACGAAGACGAAGAAAAACCAGTCTTTAATTATTAGTAAGAGGTTACTACATTTTTAATTCCCATAAAGATGCCAGCAATTATCAAAGCTGCAGCTTTGCCCCAGTTCTCAAAGTCAGGAAGAAATCTTGCCAGCTGGCCATTCTTACAGAATTAATCATATCTCTCTCACACAGATTTCATACTGACTTCCTTGCATTTGCTTTAAGTCATGCAGAGCAGGTGCGTTTAGTCTCTCTATTCCCAGCATGGGCCAACAATGGAAATTACCCAACTTCATTGACAGGATGCAGCTTGTTAAATCAAATCTCTTAAGGCTAACAAATCACCATGAAGAACATGCTTCTAAAAAGTTTGCAACAAAAATGGTGCAGTAAGTTCACAGTAAGAACTCTTCTTCTACAACCTGTGGCAGATTTTTTTTTAAAGTACTGCAATCACAGCATACATATGTGAATAATAAACATGTGAAGGCACCCAAAAGTCTTTCTTTTTAATGAAGGGACAGAGATGAAAATCCATTGTACTAAACTACTAGAATGGAAAAATATCAATAGACACAATTTTTATTTTGAAATGGCTGAATGATAAAGAGAGCAAGAAGAAAAATGTAAAGCCTTTTCTCTTTATCAACTCTCATGTGTTAGAGGAATTCTACAGTATTCACGTGTTTTGGGAGAGGGACACACATGCAGAGGTCTGCAGTTAGGCATAAAGTTTGATAAATGTATTTTGGGGCAGTAAATTTCTGGCCCAAAATTCCTGCAAACTATTCACACACGCAAAGTGTAGTCTGCGTGATTAGCAAAAAATGGGGAGTGCTACAGATGGGGTTTATCACATTCAAAACTCATTCCAAGCAGAGTAAAACAGGCTAACACAAAAGCCATCCAAATTGTTCTAAAAGGGCAGATATACTTCCTGAAACCAGACATTGAGCTTAGCAGCAAAGCAAGTACCAAAAAAACCCCCAAAAACCCAAAAAAACCCACCAACACCAAAAAATCCAAAACACAACAGTTAAATTGTTCATGTGCTTGTGATCTTGATAATTGTTCTGGCACAGCATCCAGCTTGCTGCTCTTTCTTGGCATGGGCCACAACTGTGTAAGCTGAAGTGTTCTCTGAAGGGGCCATTTCTCACAATGTGATGACGAATGCACCGAATCCTTTGCTCAGCAGTGGCGGCTGCTGCTGTGGCTTTAGCAAGCAATGTGTAAAAACATGTCTGTGTCACAGTACATAAAGCAACAGGTCTTTATTTAAATACAGATTTTTAAAGTCTGTAGCAATGCCACGCCTCAGGAAGGTAACTCTGTATTCTGAACCAAGTGTTATCACTGCCTGATTCAAAGATGAAACAAAAATGGGACAAGAGGGTGGAACTACACAAAATACAAGAAACCATAAATGCCCTTATAACCAGAAGGGGAACTTTATTAAAAGCAGAACATACTCTTTAAAGACTAAAGTTTAAAACTCAGGACAAAAACATAACAAAAAAGCACAATTTTATAAGATGTACTGTCTCAGAGGAAAAAAAGCAGATATTCCAGCTGCCCATGTAAAATGTCTCTGGGCATTTACATAACTGACAGTTTAGCATTCCTCCTCTGGTCAAGTCTTTGCTTGGAAAGCTATATTTGACCACATCTACTGTAACCCACAATTCAGCAGGTATTCTATAGCATTAACTGCATTGCTCCAATAAATCAATGTAATCATAAGAGAGAAAGAGATTCCTTTGCTTGCACACATGTAATTTCAGTATCACATGCAGAAATGTGCAGCCTCATAGAAGTTCTTTCTGTTCAGAGATTAGTGGAAGTTCCCAATAGAAAACATAAAATTACTTTGGTCTTTGAGTTCGTTGGGAGTAAGAAAGTAATAAACCCCATATATTTTACGTTTTTAAAGAGTCATGGGATAGATTCCTGTCTTAAATAAATATTTACATTTATAAATAATCTCCAGCTTTACTATTTCATCCCTCACAACAACAGAAGAAAAATTAAATGGCCGTTTTTTTCCCTTTTCTGCAGACAACAATTTTCATGAATAATATCCATCCAAAATTAAAACTCAGTTATTACTAGTAATAGTAATAGAACTGGAGGTTCTTTACTCTTAAGAAGTGAAGCAGAAAACATGAAGGAAGTGTTCTTACCTCCCCTGTGTACGTCAGGGGGAATTGCAGGTGCCATCATGTTGGTATCCATGGGCTGGGAGGTATCGTGTGTCATCGGATCTTCCGGAGGCAGGTAAGCAGGTGGGGGAGTATCAGCTAAATATAGAAAAGGCAGAGATACACAACTCCTTTCCTCTCTTTAAAGCACATCTACATATCCACATAAACAGTTTGAGCCTGGAAATGCTTCCAGCCTGACTCAGCTATAAACTTCCACCCACCAGAAATCTGAAAAAGCAATCATGGACCTCAAATAAGGAAAGCAAAGAATTACTGTGCATATTAAGCACAACTGCAATAAAAACAAGTCACTTCACCCCCACATAAAGCCACAAAAGAGAGCTCAGCTGTGTTTCCAGCCCACAGTTCTGCAGGCTGAAAGTGCCATACAAACATCAGGGCACAAAAGAGATCTCACGGCCCAGCCAGGAGTAGATATTGAGTATGTTAAGAGTGAACAGAAATTGGAGCAGAAAACTTTCAGTTCGAGCTTTTCCGTTTCCAACACAATCCTACCAGCAAAGTATTTAAACATCCCAGTTATATCCAGGGCCTTATCACTGTCAGTATGAAGTATTAGCTCTGTTTCTGTAGACTGGGAACAGTAGAGTATTCAGGAACCCTAATTCTACAGAAGTGGCCATCTGGGTTTGGAATTTCTCTGTCAGTGTCTCTGTCCTGTCCCATTCAGGGCTGCATCACCAGCACAGAACAAACCCGTGCACAGTGACCACACTCATTAACATACAGCTTTCAGCCCTGTTTGACGTGTCCCAGCCAGCACTGCCCTTCAGCTGCCTATTCCACTTCTGGGAAAGCTTCCCAAAAGATTTCTTAGAAGCTGCTGGAAGTTGCCAATGTCACCATTTCCCAATACACCAGAGGACACTCTCCTCCAGATCAATTGCACAGAGGTACATCCAAGAGCGAGAGAAACCCTTGCCTGATCCCTGCAAGCTTTCGCTGCAAAAACTGGGATTAGATTACCACTGTGCTGTCTCTGCTGCTGCTCATCCCACATTTATTTCCATTACTGAGAGTATGGATTGCAAACTGCCACAGCAAATAATCACAGGGGATTCCAAAACTCTGAAAACCAAATTAGCATCAACAAAAGGCAGGAGAATGCTTTGTAAGTTTTGGGGGTTTTTGTGGAGTGGTGGTTTTGTTTAGATTTTAATGTATTTTTAAAGAAAACGTGTTCATGACATTTATTAACTACTGATTGTTTAGCTGGTATTTTGTTGAGAGCTTTACATCTAATGCTGGCACGTGCCTGTCTAATTCCCTTACTTGAACACCCTCAGTTGGATGAGAAAGCAGCAGAGAAAGACAGAGATGGCAACAGGGTTGCATTAAAAGCTTAACAAACTGCACTGGATTTTGAGTCTCCTGTTTTACTATGCCCTAAGTGTTTGTGCAAACACGATGTTGGTCATGCACAAGATTCCAAGGCCACAGGCAACAAATTAACCAGTATCCAGAAAGTTTTCAAGGATAACTGCTTTGCCCCTTTATTTTTGTATTTTTCAAAAGTCAGCCTTTCCCCATTAGTGCAAGATGGACAACAGTCCAGGGCTAAGCATCAAGGACATCAGTATCCTGACCTGCCCTCTAATTCAATTTCTTCACTGCAGCTGCTGACATTAAGGGCGTGTGGACAGAACAGACCTTCAAAGATCAAGTGAACTTCCGCAAGCCAGCATTCAGGAAGACCTTCCTGGGTCTTTATCTCTGTTGGAAGAGCCCCCAACCACAGCAATCACGTTAAAAAAAAGGAAAAAAAAAACCCAGCTGGTTTCACAGGAACTCCTCACATTTTTTAGAGAAGCCAATACAAACTCTCCTTCCTTCCAGCAAATTCAGTAGTCTTCACTCACAAGAGAAAAATTTGAAACAATTATCAAGAGCAAAAATCTATGGATATTAATTTCATGTGATAGGAAACAGATTTTTCACAAATCTGCTGCTTTGTTTACACACACTCTCCCTCAGCCCCTGAAGAAAACAGGCAAAAAACATCAGTAAGCATTTGTACTGTGTCCTTCTCCCAGCATATAGATCAAGAAATCCACTACAGACTGCTTCTGCAGTATTTTTTATCCAGCCACATGTAAATAAGGCAGCTTCACAGAATTTTCTACAGACACCAGTCAACAAAGGAAGGCTCTTACTTCTCTGACTTTAGGTAGTAAAACTGCCTGAAGAGTTGTTTTTAGGACCCGTGTTTCAGTTGAAGTATATTTGCTGCTTGAAATTACACCACTATGCGAAGAAATTGTTTATCAAGTAGCAGTACCATGGTCACCTTGAGAAATATCCTTTTTCTGCAGAGCTAAAGCCTTGTGATGAACCTATGATGATCTCTTTCTTAAGCAAGGATGATCTCTAGCACCACACTTTTACTGCATTGAACACTATGCTTTGTGGGCTAAACTGCTGAACTGGTCCCCAGAGTATTTTGGATCCCTCCCCACACCCCACAGGAGTTCTACTGTAATGTTTTAACTGTGTTTGAAACAGGCACAATATTAAAGCCTTCAATATTACCAGACAAAGAGATTCTATACTCTGTATTACCTTACATCTCTCAACTTGCTATTGAACACAAGTGTTGGCCGATCATTTGGCGTTAATAAGCAAAAAACCCATGACAGCAGTGATGTCCAACCACCTTCTCCCTTCTGAAGGGAAGCTGACTGTACCTGGCATCTGGAAAGGACTTCCTGGGTCCGAGCTGGCTGGAGAATGCGGATAGGTGCTACTGCTGCTTCCAGGTGAGTTTGGATAGCTGCTGCTGGGCGAGTGGGGGAACGGGTGACTGTTGGGCTGCTGGAAAGAGTCCGGGAAAGTCGCGTTGTGTGGCATGTGGGGCTCGTTTTGTCCCAGGTTGCGGAACTGCGCCAAAAGGCTGTGCTGGGGGTTGTACTCGCTGTGCCTTGGAACCAGCACTGGAGGAAGGACTGGAAAGGGAGAAAGAGAGAAAAGCCACAGCGTTAGAGACTCAGTTCTGAAGGTATACAGGGGAAAAAACCCCACATTCTTCCTCCCCCCTGGCATATCCGCATCTGCCTCAAAAACAAGGTAGTCAAGCCTAGGAGCACATGTCCAAGCAAGAACTCTTTCCCTTACATCCGGTTACTGCACAGCTTGAATCCGCAGCTCCCCGGTTTGCCAGATGGGAGCTTGTTTCCACAGAGGGCCAGTGAAGAAGAGCCAAGAACAAACCACAGTTCTGCTTTTCAGTCTTACTCGCACAAAGAGATGCTGGGAAGAGCTTGACAATGCTGACATGCAGTTCCTCCTGCTGCACTTGTCATCCTACTAATCACCTAATGGCCTGTAACCCAAACCCTTGTTAGTAAGAACAGATTTTTTTTTTTTCCTGAAGACAATACTAATAAGCCTTGAACTCAGTCTGGCCCCAACAGCTGTAATTTTATTTTTAACCTGGACTATGTTCTTACAAGTTACTATTAAAACACTTACTAACTCTTCAAGTCAGTTTACAAAATGTGCAATTTAAACAAAATTATGTAGTTCAAAAAAACCAACTGAGCAGCAATTGAGCTGCAACTATGTGCTACTGTGGGATCAGAGAAACATCAGAAACTATGAGTCTCACCACACTTCTGAAGCCTTCTCAGCAGAGAAACAAAGGTCTCTTCCAAACTGGGAATATGAACATGATACCAGATACACTAAGATAAAAGAATCAAGTCTTTTTCCAGTTCCTCAGCTTCTATCTTTGCCTCACAGCAAAGTCCAAGCTCACTGAAGGATTAAAAGCTCTTCTATTCACAGAAATTTTTGGGTGATGGATAGAGGAGGAGAGGCAAGGTCTGGGAGAGGAAGGTCCATGCACAAAGTAGTGGAAGAGAAATAAAAAGGCTAGTCCTCTTCATGTCTTCCCCCTTTGGAACCTCCATTTCTCAACTCCATGGCTGAGCAGGACTGGAAGAAACCCCCCCACACAGTCTGCCTTCAAGATAGGATGCCAAAAACCCAGCAAAAACCAGGAAAAACAAGCCAAGGCTACCACCCCCTCCCCTTGAGACTCCTGCTCTGGCCTCAACACCTGGGCACACAAAAGAGGAACAGGAGCATGTGTGCACAACAAGCCTATACAGACGTAACTATCATTCAGATTAAGAAAGGTGTTTTGGAGACAGCTGCTTTATTAAAAGGCTGAATTACAAACTAATTGCAAAAAAAAAAAGAACAACAAAACAAAAGAAAATAAAACCCAGCATTTTCTTGACATGACAAACAGGTTCTTCCAGGACACTGGGGCATCTTTACTCTTTCAGCACTTTGCTATTACAGAAGCAGCACTCAGGTACTTACTCTGGTGCCCTGAAGTCCAAGAGTACCAGGATACCACTCAACACATAGACCAGGTCTGAGGTCTAGGTTCATGTTTAAAGGGGATATAAATGAATGCCACACTAAAAACTCACTCTCTATTCCTAAAGTCACAGATTAACTAAAAAGAAGTAGGTTTCCCTTTTTTTTTTTTTTTTTTTTTTTGCATATGCCTAAAAGAGAAATTAAGCCCCCATTTTTGCCTGCTAGTGGCATTAATGCATGAGCAGTCTGATCCCAGAAATCTTCATTGAACATACACTGAAAAAACCCTAAACCCTCACTCCTGAAACTAAGGCTGCCCAGGTCAGAAGCAGGTTTTAAGGATTTAATCTGATCTCTCAATTTCTTAGAGCAACTTCACTGAGATTCCAACAGATCTCAAATATTTGAGGTAGATGTCACCCCTGAGTAAAAAGTTGCTCAGCATTCAGGTGGACATCACAAATCCCCTCATCCTCAACATGTCAGAGCCAAGTTCTCTGAATATCAGGGTCTCTCAGAATTAAGCTTGTTCTGTTAAACCAAGAAGTCCTTTTGCAGCTAGGTCAAGTACTATTTAATTGTCATAGTCAACATTTGCTGGGCTAATAAATTAGCAGTGAAAAAATTAACAATGAGATCATGTGTGAAAATGTATTTTCCCCTTCCTGTCTTTATGATTCTTTCTTACTTTTCCAAGCATTAAAAACACAGCTCTCGTATCTCTTCCTTTCCTACAGATGAAGGTCAAACCATTAACTTTCCTGGAGTTAATTTGTGCAAAAAGTACATCACCTACCTTTCCCATCCCCTACCTCACATTAAACAATGACACACATGACATCAGAGGAAGCCACATGATTTACAGCATTTTAAAATAGCAGGAGAACAGGATATTTTCTGTATGTTTTCTGTAATTAAATTAATGCAGTGCCAGATTTTCCCAAGGTATATATACATGTTTTCTCCTGTTGGGCACAACCACTGGCAAAGTTTAGAAGCACTTGAGATAAAAACAAGTCTCCTTTTCCCATGTGTCCTTCATGCAAACCCACGCTTTTTGTCCAACTCCATCAACCTCAAGTGATTAAATGCCAACTTCTTTTCAAAATATACACGGAAAAGGGGGAAAAACAATACAGCTGGTATTGATACAACACAAATAGTCTCAAAAGTATCATTGCAGAATTTACTTTGAGTGCTGCCCCTAATTCACATCCTCTCTGCACACACACAACCTTCAATGAGGAGGAAAAGCCCTGAAAGGCCACATCAGGTGGGACAGAGGCTGCAGTGCTCCAGTTAGTCTAACTCCAAGTCACTCACTGCCATAACCTGATCTCTCTGCAGCTCCCAGCTTTTTTGCAGGGAAGCTGCTCCTAGTGGAGCCACAGAGGAGTTCATTTGAGTGCTGTTCACTCAGGAATAAAGACGTGAGCAGGGACCGGGCCCTTTGGAGCATGGAAGGCTGCCAGGAGTTCAAACCATAAAGGGGGATGCACACCCTCCTTGCTCCCCTCACCCCTGCGTAAGGCGCTGAGCTTCTGGTCAGGTTGCAGACCTCAGCCACATGGAATAACAAATTACTGAGGCTCAGTCCAGCAGGGGAGGAGGCTGATCTCTGCTGCAGCTGCCAGCTCCAGGAAGAGGTATAATTGAAGGGGAGAGCATGAGGGAGTTATTCGGTGCAAAGCCAGCACACCTGTTGCTATGAAATAATGAAGCAGTGCACATCTTTGCTGGGCAGATCTCTGCAGGATGTGGCTCTAACCATTTGCAAACACAATTCCTCCCTTCCTCTTCAGCGGAAGGGAACACAGATACAATAAAAAATCATTTTTTAAAAAAAAATTATCATCAGTATCATCAGCATATATTTAAAGGAAACATACTATTGAATACACTGTCATCTTAAAAACCTACTGCAACAGATTTGCAAACTCAGCCTCATTAAAGTTAATGGAGTAGAACCACAAGTCATCCAACAGCTTGATTTCTGTAATTCTTCAAACACCGGATTAAAATGTTTTTATGTGCTATACTTGTGGCTAAATTTTACTCCCAAGTTTTTCTGTCAATGTGAACCTGGAGTTGAGAGTTAATACCTGACTACTACCAGTAAGGTTACTAGTAAGAAAGAGGGAGATAAACCCCCAGGAAGCAGGCTGGGTATGTTTGTGGAACTGTAGCTGAGGCCCCGTGTCTGTCAAGACAGCCTGGGAATTGGGGAGCTTGTTTTTACAATGCAAATAAGACCAAGTATGCCTGCACCAAACAAGAGGAGCTGTATTAAAGAAATTAGAGCTACAGGGCAATTTCACCCACAGGGCTATTTCATCTAGGAGCCAAGAATGCCAAAAATACAGAAGATAGACCAAAGGCAACCTGGCTGTTCAGATAAATGTTCTGACTAACCACACCAAGGAAGAAATGCTTTTATGAAAATGTAATAGTGCCCTTTGAAGAAACTTACTGATCTCTACTCTTTTTATCTCCAGCATGTCACCCTGTTCTTCAGAAAACTAACAGCTGTGCTATCCTAAATAAAGATCTTCTTGCATTTCTTTTTTGTTCTATTTTCACATTCCAGAGATAATGATTTCAGCAAACACAGAAACTCTCCAATTTATGAACATAACTACGTTTTTTTTAAGTTTCTCCATGAAAAACCCCAAACTAATCCAATCCAAAGGACCTGCTGTACTTTCAAAGAAGCATATTTTCTATCCAGATGGGTTTTGATTATCTTACACAAGCCCAGATGACAGCTAGCTTCCCTCAAGGGCTCATTTTTTCCACACTCTTTGCATGTTATGTCAAAATTTGGGTAGGTATCTCTCTTTCCACGTATGGAAATTGAAAGACCATGTAATGAAATACAAGGGGCCACATATAAAAAGACAGACTTTGATCCACTTTCCTTGCCAAAGTAGATTCTACTTCTTCTGTAAAAAATTTATTTATAGAATAAATGGAAAAAGAAAAATATAAGCAATTGGTGCTGCACTTTTTGCTCTTCAAAACCATGACTTGGCTAACATATGTATTGTAAAAGGGTTTGTACCACAACAGGGCCCTCAGTGCTAATGAAGATCTGACAACACTACCATCAGACAAAGCACTTTCATTTCCAAGCATTATATAGCTGCATTTTCATATGAATTGATGCAAAGCCATGTATGTTTTGCCAGAAAAACAGAACTGCAGGTTGGGAAGAAGGGAAATCCTAAAACAAAAGTTCACGCTATCTGGAAATAGGAAAATCCTGCAAGACTAAGCTATAACAAAAAGGAAGAGTTAGGAGAAGGGGGGAAAAAACTCCAAAACCAACAAAAGACAGCAGCTGTGTTAAACTAACAAATTTGAACCCTTCTGAAGACTCCCAGCTTCATTTCCTGCCTTTGAGGTCACAGCAGCTGAAGCTGGCTGTGGCATCCTGATGAGCACTCCAGTCCCACGGTGGGAACAGAGCAGGTACCAACACATGCTCAGCTGAACGTGCTGTTTGGTCTGCTCTCTGCAGCACTAGAGTCACTGAAGCATTCAGACTGCAAGGCCTTGCCAAGATCTTGCTTGTAAACACTAAAACACTGTGTAGAGAGAAAACTGTTTATGTCATTAGGTTTTCTCATGTTGCCTGAGATATTCTTGGTTAAAAATATAAAATTAATAAGCATTGTGTCAAAAGCAATCTCTGAGGATTGAACTACTTAAAGCTCTTCCAGTAACCCTTGGCTGTGGTATCACAGCTTTGCTTTGCTGGTTTCTCAAAAGGAGAAATTCCAGTCTTTGAGACTTCCACTCCAAACCTCTATTCTAGTAATTGTAGCTATTCAGCAACCTGTTTTGGGTGACAGAAAGACAAGCTTTCTATTCCAGGACAAAGCTGAGAGCTGTCTTGTTTTCTCAACTCTTAATTTTATTTGCAGTTTTGGGAGACCCCACAGCTTGGCTTGTCATTTTGCATAGTCACAAATGAAGATGTATTAAAAAAACCCAAAACAAACGGCAGAACAGTTGTTACTTTACTGACTTTGCTTTTACATCAGACATCTGGTCTAAATGCATTTGACAAGTAATATTAGGACATTTCCTGCATTACAATATTCAGCTAACATTAGATTTTATTTGTGGATGCTCTGATAAGCTGACATTCTGATTAAACTGACATTTGTCAAGGTCAATTTCAGAATTTAGTACTAATTGTATGCACATTAGAGAGGGAGTCCTTGTAAGCAGATTTGGTGGAGGAGCAGTCCTGATGCAGGAGGAAGTCACAGTGATAGTGTGTATTAACTCAGACATTTACACAGACCAGAGTTCAAATTAACTGTACAAAAGCCACAGTCACCATCCTACTGAGTAGGCTAAAACTTGGAAGTCTGGTCTTTCAAATCAGAAGAAACATCTGTATCTGGTTAATTTTAAAGAAAGTAAACACACACCAAATAGGACAGAAACATATCTTTCTTAGCAACTTTTATCCCTTTATTGCACTTTCTTTTTCTGACATGTAGTAAGGCTAGACAAGGAAAGCCCTGCTATAAGACCATTCCCTCCTTCCACCTCCTTGTTTCAATTCCTCTCACCCAGGTCAGCTCTGGTGGGGAATTTCAGAACTGAATTCTGCAAAGCCAAAATGAGGGAAGTTTTATTCTGCTTGCCAAGCAAACTGATGGTTGCTTTTGCTATTTTGGGGAACTATCCTATAGTTGTGCCCACCTGTTGTAGCAACGCTATTTTTAAAGTCACACCCAAGCGCACACATGGCTGTACAGCAAAACCTCTCAGGGACGACACTCTGCTCCCTCACCCCCAGCCTGCAGAGGTGAAGAAATCCTGCTATGGAAATCATGCAGGAACAAGGATTTTTCTAACTTGGTTCTACATATTAACTCTGAAGGGATGCAGCAATTTTGCCCTCCCTTACACCCCAGGAGCAGCTTCCCTTTTGCCTTTTCCTCTCTCCCTCTTCTCCTCTCCCCTTCCTCCAGATGCCTAGCACTGCTGGCATTATCCTCCACCAGGCCTGGTTCTGTGGGAGCCTGCAGTAGGTGTGTTGCCTTACAGAGCCTCACTGAGAGCAAAAAGCAGAGGAGATCAAAGACAAATACGAAAATAATCAGGTTAAAGTCATAGGCAGAGAGTCCACACCAAGAGCAAAACCAGCATGACACACCTACTGCTCTCCTCAGAGCCTGGGGACCTGGCCTGCTCTTGTGGCAAAAAGCAGCTGTAAAGCAGGTAAAATGTTTCTGGCCAGCAACAAGCTTGCTGAAGCAGACACACACTTTGAATTCATGGTTATAATTGAAAGGAACATCACCATTTTTAGGCAGAATTGAAAATTCAACTGTTAGGACAGGATACTTGTCTGCATCACCAAAAAGTGACCACTGCTTGCCCCCAGTTTGGCTGGAACATTGGCACCGTCAGCTTCATAAAGCCCCTCAATGTAGAGCAGCCAGCTCCCTGAAGAAGAGAACCTTAACAGAAGACAACCATTCAGCCTTTTTTATCTACTCTTTATTGCTACTTGCAAAAAAACGAGGGATAGCCATTTACAGAAACACTGTACCTTCAACCACCTCCACAAGTTAAACATGAAAAAGAAGGTTAATTTCTCTTTTGCCTCCTTTGTAACATAGTATAAAGTCAGAACCTAGCAGGATGATGGGCAAAGACACTTAGTAGAGGCAAACACAATTCTGCATCAGAATGGAGGAGAGCTAGTGTTCACCAGCACTTTAAGAAAATTAAATATTCAGTTTCTTCATCTTCCTTCCTTCCCCTTTAGCTAAGGCGAAAGAACTGAACCTCCTCCCCTAAAGCCACATTAGAGGTGTGACTTATTATTATTATTTTTAATAGCTGTGTCAATTTAAGCACCTCTTCATCCTCCCTGTTCCATATTCCATTTCTTTTGTTTTGTTGTTAGAGCAAACAGGATACAGGCCTTTTTTTTCCCCTAAATTCTGGATGATATCTTTCATCTGGTCTCATTGACATAACTGAGGACAAGCAAGCAGCAGAGGCTGTATCTCCACAGAAACCTAAGGAATAAAAGATGGGAAGGAAGTGTCTCAGGAGGGACTTTACATATTCTCCAGCAAAACTTGAGAGGTCATTTGTGGCATTTTTAGAGGGCTGAGAAACATTGTGTTGGGTTTTTCCTCATAGCCTCTGTGTATGCTGTACAACTAATTATTTCTCAAGTCTTGATCATACTTAAGGATAATCTCGACAGATATCTCTAAACCAAAAAATAAAACTGAGGAGAAAAAGCAGATTCAGCCAAGCAAGCACACCAGTTCAGCTAAGCATGCCAATTTTTAAGAGCCATCAAATTCAGACCTTGCCCTCCTTAATTAAAAGCTTTGCTTTGCCTTGCCAAGGGAGAAATCCGACAGCCATTAACTGCCCTGCTCCAGAAATAATTCTGCACACAACAGACGTAGGGAACAGCAGCAGTGAGCTACTGTAACCCATCTCGAGGAGATATTTCCTCCTGGCACTCAAGTGCAAGGTTGCATTCCGACTCCCAGCAACAAGTCTCTACTTTCTCCCCTCACGTCCCTCCACCTCCACACTCCTTCCCAGACGTCCTCCGCAGGGCTGTGTTGGTACAGATGTTCCCGCAGCCAGGATGAAAGCCCCTGTGCTGCCCTGATCAGCCTGAAAGATAACACAGCAGAGGAGAGGAAAAGTAACCGGTTCAGCACAAGGCCATGGGAACAGCTGTGCTGGCACAACACAGCGAGCAGGAGCAGCCCATGCACCCCACCATGGAGCGGGGCTCCATCGCTCCATCAGCTCGCTGGTTCCAGGCTGGACAAGTGTCACTGTGACAGGAAGGCCACCCTTCCTCACCTCCACCCTGTGCCCCCACACTGCTGTGCTTCCATCTGGTTCCACGTGAATGAGCTGAGGGCACTGAGCTTGCCAAGTTAACTGTGCCAAAAAGTAGTTTTCTGTGAGTTTAGTTTTCTTGATTGACATGCCACAGGATCAGACAGGCCCCCGTGCCTGTGCAGAGCCTCCCAGTCAGGTTAGGCACGAGCATGGTCCTATCATGTCACACCCGCGTGCCTGCCAGATGCCACATTCCCTTCCATGTGCAGGGACACTGGGAGATTCCCTGTTTGAGACTGCTGATAGTTTTCTGCCTCCTCTCACTGTTTACAACCTGCTCCTATCTAGCCTGACTAACACAAAAATCTTACTTGGATTCAGGTGTAGCTTTGTAGCTGGCAGACACACCACAGAGCGCCAGTTCTCATGCCTTCCAAGCTTATCTTCACAAGCTAAACAGTGAAGATGGACTAAGGTATCAAGGTAGAAAATCCATTCATGCCTCTGGCACTGTGGAAACTGAGATGCATCCACAGCATTGATTTCCCAACAAAGAGCATTACCTGACTTTACATATTTGAGGATTTACCACTAATCCGTTCCTCAAACCTTACACAACACTGAAACAAATCACACAACAATCAGCAGAAGAATGAAAGGACAGATGCCATCCCATGCACGGATCATAGCCTTCAGCTCTCCAGTAACTGGTTCTGCACAAAACAGTTAAACAGAGACCACACTGTCAAGCAGAGCCAGAAATTCATGATGTACCTTGCATACAAACACGTCTCATACACAATCTGAGTTTCCAATTTTGCTTTGTCAAGAGAAAGCACATTTCTAAGCCTTCTGGGAAGCACAAACCTTGATATCTGCTCGAGTCCATAGACTGTTGGAAATGGTGACTCATGCATGAATTCCCACTACCCATTAATCTCAAAGTGTAAGCACTTATGCAGCAATAATGGTGTTTTAATGTCCTGGCAAAAATGGGAAAAAATGGTTAGCAGAATTTGGGAGTGACTGTCAAGGAAATGAAGATAAAGGCCATGCTTGGAGGACAGCAAGAACAAGGAAGGGACAGGAAAAAAGAAGTCAGAAGTTACAGAGTACAGCTCTCCAAACCAAATGGGAGTTCAGCTACCACCTGTTTCCAAAAGTTGTTTTCCCACTCAGCTCTGTGCAATATCCCTCAAAACAATCTGTGGCTGACTAAACACAAACCCCTCCTACATTACAAACCCAGCCTAAAATGTACATTTTAGTTAGGCATCTTTTGAAATTTATTCTATCTTGCATAACTCACAGAAGTGAACACAGAATATGGACAGAGTCCCAGGCAGTGCCAGGGGAGGTTTAGGTTGGACATTAGGAAGAATTCCTTCACAGAAAGGGTGATTAGGCATTGGAATGGGCTGCTAAGGGAGGTGGTGGAGTCACCATCCCTGAAGGTGTTTAAGGAAAGACTGGATGTGGCATTCAGTGCCACGGTCTGGTTGACATGGAAGTGTCTGGTCAAAGGTCGGACTCAACAATCTCAGAGGTCTTTTCCAACCTCAGTGATTCTGCGATTCTGTGAAGTGACAGGATATTTACAAATACCTGGCTTTATATATGGCATAAATGGTCCATATGAGAATGTTCTCAGACTCAGTAACTGTTTTCAATACTAAAGCAAAATTAGTTAGAATATGTAATCTGGCATTACAGTAAGAGCCCAACTGTTGCTCAGTCTGACAGAAATAGAGGTGTTTCAGGAATCTTAATTTTCAGAATTTTGGAATACTAAATGCAAGCAACCAACCCAGACATATGCAGACATCCAGCAGTACAAGTACATGACTATTTTATTATCCCTCTTGTACTTAACATGAAATTGTTGAGAATTTTTTTTAAATTTTTTTCAGAACTGTTTTTCAGTGCTGAGTTCCTTTGTTCAAGCTGCTGCTGCATAAATACATACATTATGGGAATTGCATCTGCCATTCACATGATTTCCAAGTTAATACTAACACAGTATATCTTTAACATCAAGATATGCACTGTGCATTGCAGATCCAAGACAAATGCAATTTCCATCCACTGTGAAACAATCCTGCAACCACCTCATTTCCATCATGGATCTGTGTATCCTTGCCACTCTACAGACAGCTGCCGTTTATGCAGTTTATGGCTAACACTGCTGGACTTCCCACATTGAAACCAGGGAAGTCCACCCATGCCTGCGATGCATTTCTGCAGCTGTCCCTGTACACCCTCACAAACAGCTGGAGACTGGTGATGATACATCCAAGCACAGTTCAATTTAGTCCCTGGAAGTATTCCCTGATAATAAGCTTGCAGGAATGAAATTAAGCATGGAGTTATCAAAAAGAGGTTTGGCCTTTGAAAAGGAGGCTGAAGAGAGGATGGTTGGCACCTTAAAAAAAGAAGTGAGGCAGTGGGTAACAGGTAAGCAAACTGTGTTCGCAGAACAGCAGACAGTAAAATTTCATGTACAATCAAACAGTGCTATCAAAGTTCCAACTGAGGGGATTATAATCTGCTGTCTAAACTCAAAGTCTTTTTAAAAGGCAACAATTGTGAAACATCCTAAAAACAGTACTATTTTCTGTAGGATGAAGAAAATAAAGTGATAAAGTGAAATAATAATTTGGAAATACTACTACTAGTATTACTACTGCTGTGTGTCAGAATGGTTTTCACACACAGATAATGCACATAATCCTTTACGTTAGCCTGCAGTGTTTCGTACAAAATCACAGATCTGCACAGTTGAGTAAACAACAAATTAACTGAGGGATAGTGGGTACCAACATTCCCAGATGACACCAGGCCCAGCAGCCTGAGGCACATGCTAAGACTACCTCTGTGTAGTGACAAAACATTTACACAAGTGAAGCATTCGCCACGTGAAAGGGAGAACTGCTAATCAATGCCTACATCCAGATAAACTGCACAGGAAGAATCTGACGTGTGCAAACAGCCACTTTTGCTTATTTAAGCCGATGAGTCACGTGATTAATTGCCACACTTTGCATTGTTCAGATAAGGTGTAAAGGTACAAACAAGAAAGAACCTACCAGGACTTTCCACCCGCTTGTAGTGGTAGGGATTGATGCAAACCTCCTTCTGTTTTGAACCAAAGGGGAACTCGCAGCATTCCAGAGGTTTCAGTTCGTGATGGCTCTGCAGGTCCGGCCAGCGCCACACTCTGCAGTAAATGACGTGTGGGAGCCCTTTCCGGTGAGACACCTGGAGCCGGCCGTCCAAAGAACGAGGAATTGTGACGCAGTTGCTGGGCTGACCAGGACAGCTTAGTGCTTTTTCCAGCTCCTCCATAGCACCCTTTTTCTTCTTCAGTTTTTTCACTAATGCGTCAACAGCTTTCTCTGCCCATTTCTCTTCTTCATCCCCTTGCTTCCACCCCAACAGCCTCTTCACTGCTGGGCTGGTGAAGGAGAATAAACTTGTTACATTCATGGTGACCCTGCTGTTGTGATACCACAGAACCAAGCAGGAACGACTGCCCTGTTCTTCCACCACCACCAGGGTACAGCAGATTGTGTCAGCAGTCAAAAGCAGCCTGGATCAAACAGTTCTGGTCCCTTCTCCTTTTCAATCCTCCTGTCCCAGGAAGGCAGCGCTGACATTCCCCCTTGATGGTCACAACCTTTTCATTATTCTAAATCCTTCTGGTTGACAACCTAAAGCAGAGTATCAGAGAAAGAGAAACAGAAAGAGAAAGAGAGAAAAAAAAAAAGGATTTTACCTTTCAAGTTAACATACAGCAGTTAAAATATCCCCCACCTCAACCCAGAAGAGCGGTGCGATCAAAAAACAACCAACAACAAAACAAGAACAAAGTGCTGACAGGACTCAAGGCACATCTGATGAAAACTTTAGCAGAAGGACCTGCTACTGAACCCAGTATATCCCTATATTAGAAATGTAGTTCACATTAATCTAGCCTAAAACAGTCCCCCAATTTAAATTTTTCACTATTAAGTGTGAGGGGTGCTACACTCTGCCTGTCAGCTGTTGCAACCTTAACCAGCAAAACATCCCAAGGAAGCAGTGCAGGATCACTAATGCTTTTTTTTATTATTTAGTTTAGAGAGCAGCTAGAAGCAATATTCCTCAACAGCAATGTGCTGCCCAACTCTCTCCAAATTGCCACGCATGAAGTTCAAAAATCACTGCACTAGACCTGAATGTAACTCAAACTGAAAAAAAGAACCAGTTCAGTTTCACCTCTGACTTACTTTGAGGAACAAAGCAAAAAAAAAAAAAAGAAGAAAGTGAAACTAGAAAGATCTTAGCTCTCACTCACTCACAAGAGAAAGAAAACCACGTGTGCCCACCCCACCCAAGAGCCCTCAGAGCTCCTAAGCAGACTGTGAGGGAAGACTATCATGAACTTCACCGATTACACACACTGACCCTTCCTGCTGCCATGTCTGCCTGATATACTCAAGGACACATGAAGGAGTGGGAAGGATGAGGAAGTCCAGATAAGAGGATTTTAAACAGCACAGTGGTCCCCAAGCTGGGAGACAAGGAATGGGACTGAAGCGATGGGTCAAGAGGGGAAGGAACACCACACTTGAAGGAGTCCCAGCTGTGAGTAGCAGGTTTTGTCCTTGTCCAGGCTGGAAGCAAGCAAAAGGCTCTGGCAAGGGAAACAGAAGAGACCCGGGACTGGCAGGGAGGGGAAAATGAGACAAAGAGTACCACACCACTGATTTTCAAATAGACAGACAAGACAGGAAACATATCCTGGACTGGATACCAACAGGTTGCAGAGGAAGGGGGAAGGGGAAAAGGATATTAATGTTTTTGTTGCCATCAGAACAACACAAAAAACACCCAACCAACCAGCAATCTATACACACAGAGAATAGAAGGTGTCAGCACATCCACATCAGACAGGATTTCACAGCTATACTAAGAGAGGATTGCAGACCTTAAAATTGCAAATGCTATGGCACACTTACCCTCTTGACTGTCATGCACTGCAATGGTTTTATAGTATACCATTATACTTGAAGAAATTTAAGCTGAAAACCATCCACTTTATTCAAATTAGCCTGTCATTAAAACAGTTATCTAATTGCAGAGGTTCAGTTTTATTAGGCTGAATGCATAAACTACATTTATGTGAACAATGGTTACGGACTAAGACACAGGCCATGTCTACCTACACTTCAAACTGGTACATCCCATTTCTTTTATGCTGTATTTGAAATAATAATGTTAATGCAAGGGAAGACTTGCATGAGCCTGCGGCAAATTTAAGAATCTGTTTTGTTACGTGGGCATGTGCTATACTGTTAAATGAACTGAAACTCCATTACTGTCACTGACTGTAGTCCAGGTATACTTTATCCTTACATGCACTATAAAGTGCTCTATTAAAATGCTGTGCTAATTTAATAACTGAATTACCAGAACCAGCACACAGGAATGTGCTTTAAATATGTTTGTAACGGAGTTATTCTCAATTCATATATAGTCTGTATCTTAATCAATATTCTAAATATCTTTTTTCTGCACTTTTCAAGCAAAAGATACAAGTTCCACATACAAAAGTTACAAGTTCCAGTAGTTAAAGCTTTCTCCTTCACATCCATCTGAGTTAAACAAAAAAGATTTAAAGGGCTTGAGTTGAAGCTCTAATAAAGGAGAAAGCACAAAGCCTACGTTTTGACCCAAGCTTCATTCAACATCAATAATGTTTGCAAATGTGGTTCTACCTAGGCCTGACCCATTTTTCACCAAGCTACTTGCTGTGAAAAAGGAGAAGTCCTCTCTATTAAGACTGTATGTTTATATCAGTGCCTGAAAATACAACCCTACCATGGGCCAGTACATGAGTTCTGCACAGACTAAGATGACAGATGCAGCCCCAAGCAGTCAGACCAAAGGAACAGATTCTCTGAAGTTTTTGGATCAAATCCTGCAGCACACACGCATCCCACTCCCACAGTCATGCACTCCAAAACAAGTTTCACCCTCACCATCAAAGCTACGGTGGCATCTCTGTGACAACAGCTGCTGGGAGCAGGAGGAACAGCATTAGGCACAGCGCTTGGAGGTGAGCTTGAGAGTAATGCAGCTCAGCAGGACCCAGCTGGCCACCAGCCTCCAGCCAGGGATTCCTGCTGAAGTCCTGCCTCCAAAACAAAGCCTAAGCACACCCCAAGCCCTGAACAAGCAGCAAGATAAGGGAAGAGGGACAAAACTCACAGGCTGCTGTACACTAGTTTCTCTAAGCTCCAAAACCAATATTAAGCTAAAAAAACCCAAAAAACAAACAGACAAAGAAAAAAACAACAACAAAACCAAACAAATAAAACCCAAACCACAATGTATGTGGAGGTTTTCGTTTCCAAGAAGCAGAGAGCTCGTCCGCAGGGCTGAGCCCTTGCCAGTACATTCCATTTCCCTTTCTGCCACTCTTGGTTTCTGCACTGCATCATTTCCTGTATTGCTTCTGCACAAAGTGGTCTTATCAGCTGGAAGTGCAAAATAAAGATTAAACCACGAGTCAGCAGATGACACAGTCTGCGTCTTTCTTCCCCAAATCCACGTGCCCTTCTGGGAAAGTGGGAATTAGTATTTCCAACAGCTGAGTGACCACCAGCCCTTGAAGGGTCTCTTTATTCATGAGGTAGGGACAGAATAGAAACCTAGGCAAAACAACAGGGCACTCTCCAAAAAGCAGTCTGGCAACAGTTTAAAGGAAGTTGAGTATTACCCACTTATCAGACACTCTCTACACATCCAAACCCATGCACTTTTTATTATGCATTCTGTCTGCTGATGGATGAGTTGGAATCAACAAACTTCTTTCAAATCCCAATGTTGTTTTATTTGTCTTCCTTCACTGCTGTTGTCTTTTTTTGTTATCTTTGGATTAACACACAAACCTGTACGCAGCCTATGAAAAAATAAGTGAGCATTATATTTTTATATATCTGTTTGGCCAGCCTTGTGTTTAAACAAACATATTCAGGCAAAATACCTAAGACTGAAGTTCTATTTTTCTAGCCCTCAAAGAAGAGATAGCTACTCCGTCAGCAACATGAAGCAGACAGTAAAATATTCAACGAGACTGCTTTCAAATTCCCACAGGAGATCCCATAGGAAACTGTCCCACTTTGCATAAATGACTGTTTTTGATGGGTGGAGAAAGGGTTTAGACAATTAGATGATCCTCTCCCAGAGGGGTGGATGGGGGAGCAAAACAACTTCTAGCCCAAGTTTCAGGCAAACAAGAAGTGACTCTAACTCTCCTACTAATTTCGTTATTTGTATTACAGGCTCAGTGATGCAGGCAAAAAGGATCCTATTAAATATTTTTAATATATGCTTAGCACAGTTAGACATAAAAATGGGCAGGAACCACAGTGAACCACAGAGAAAACTGTCTAGTCTATGACTACATTTTAAAAATTCAATTTATCTTAGTCAACATACCTCTTCCCAGCATCCATTACTTAGTAACACTATAAAGAAATAACAAGCAGAGAGATTTTAATTTACTTCTTTAAAAATATTTAGTCGTTTACCTGCTCTGAGAGACATATATTTTTAGCAATTCATGTATTCAGTACAATATTTAGACTTTTTTTCTTAAAAAAAAAACCAATCAAAAAACAGATTTTGGCATAGAAGCCAGGGAGCTGTCTCTTTATTCTGGCAGGAACTATCTCCATGTACAGTTTTTATGTATTACTAAAAGGCACAAAGTCTAAGCAGCTGCAATGGTAGAATGTGTAACAACATATTGTGCACTAACTTCATCTAGCTCCCTATCCTTGGAGCAAGCAGCAGAAAGTTTTGATTTCTTTCTTCAAGTAATGTGCTTTGTGAAACAGAAAGTCCAGAGTCTTCTGCTGAATTACCCTCCTTTTAGTCAACAAATTCTTTCTTTGCACCTTCTTATGGCAGAAGATCAGATCTTGCTCAGCTTGGAAAAATGCACTAAACCTGGCAGAAACCTCACTGAATTACAATACACATGTAAAAAGAAAGCACATTTCACATCACAGTGCTGTAGAACTCATTAGAGAGCCTGTACAGAACCTGACTTGGCTTTCCTTGTAGGTTTGGAAAATGACAAAGAGAAAAAAGAAAAAAATTAACTATTTTATGTTCTCTTGGAAAGGTAGAAAGAACTCAAAAAACCATTGAAATAAGCAATCCTGTGTTCTGATATACAACATATCATTCAAGGAAAGAGGAACACACTGGTGTTGAAAATACCTCATCATACCTAACAGAGTAGGCAGGGTTTTTCCTGACACTGCATTAGACTCCTTTCCTTACTTAGATCCAGCAAGGGCCAGGAGGATGGGTATCTCCAGCCTGTCCTGTGAAGTAACCTCTGTAACAGCCCAAAACACCCAGTCTGCATCAAAACTCCTCTTGGGCCATCCATCCCTCGTGCTATTTGGCTGAGGGATTGCCCTTCCAAGAAAACCTCCCATGTACCACTGTACAGCCCACAGGGAAAATCCTGTCAGATACCTACAAGCACCCTTTAGTTCAGCAGGCGGGGGGAGAGCAAAATGAAACCGCAGGGCAATGCAGGATTTACCAGTGGAGGGAAGGAGGGCAACAGTGACCCAAAACCCACAAACCCCACTGCTCTGTTAGTCCAGAGCATGAAGGGATAACCTTACACTTTCAGTATCTGCCAGCTCCTTCCCAGTGCTCCCCACAGTTCAAACCAAGAACACGGTGTTCGGCCAGTTTCTACAGCGAACCACAGCTTTCCTCCTGCCCGCCTCCCCACTCAGCTTCTGGCACACAAGGCATTGCTCCTTGCCCTTGAAGTCTCAACTATCACGACTGCAAGAGTAAAACAATAGCAAATTCTTACAGGTTTTCTGGATTTGAAGGTACCAGATTTGAAAGATTTATGGTAACTTCACTGTTGCTTCTCCAGAAAAAATACCTGCTTTCCATATGCATTAGAAACCGAATCCTGTGTTACAATACAACTAAAATGGCACAAAAGTCTTTCTAAGCTAGTATATCATTGTGAGAAGAACATGGCAAAGGTTCTTTCCCAGTTTTAACAGACATGCATAACAATTAGATTTGTCCTTGTCCTGGTTAAGAACATTTCTTCCCAATACCTTTGCTGTTTTTGACCTACTGAAAACCATACTCCTGAAAACAAATTTAAACACCACATCCTTCATGAGTTTTATCTCCACCTTCATTAAAGCACAGCTCCACCATGGTTACAACACTAACACTCTACAGCCTCTTAAGTGATCACCAGATCCTCAAATCCTGCCTTTGTCACCAGAGATGAAAAACACACTGCTGAATTTTACTCTCTCCTGCCTTCAGATGCATGTGAGATTCCACAAAGTCACAACACACCAGCTCTTCCTCTACCACCTGCAGGTCTCCTTGCCGTGCTTATTTTATATAAATTTTATATTGCCAAGACTACAGGAAAAAACTAAAACCAAGTTTGCCAAGATACTTGGTCAGGAAGCTGGGTAAGCCTGGTGCACAGCAGAGCTAGTACAAGTAGGATGATCAAAACGTCCACCCAGGTGTGGACAAATCCCTTCTGGTGCTGGCGAGCAGTCGGACTGAATCGGATGTGCTTTCAAAGACTATCTCTAAAACCACAGCCTAGTGCTTTAACCAAGGTCAGGAAGGAACTGTAACTTGATGATTCAGTCAAAACTCTGCCACAGATGGAACTGCAAAATATGAACTTCACTAAAATAACCTATAAGATGAATACAAGGAATCACAAAACTTGCCAGAATAGTGTTCATAAGGTGTTTTTTTCCCTAAATGCTATGAAGGAAGACACTCTTCATTCTTCCCTCTCTCCAAGCTAAAGGCCTCTCAGAGAAATCCTCAAACTATGACAAGACATTCAAAAGAAAAACATATCCAAAGAAACAATTGTCAAGGAACAGAATTAATTACCAGCCATCACAGTGGGTATTGTGCATCTTTGGGGCAGGTTTATCCATTTCACTTGTGCTGTGGAGTACTTAAACTCCATGCATTGTCCTACTAGGAACTAAGAGCACTCAGGAGTACAGAAGCAGCCAAGGATCTCTCAGTCAGCATTGTTAGATGACACAGACCAAGTCCTGAAAAATGCAGAAGAACCTCTAAGACCAGTCTGGAGCACTGGCTATGGCTTTGTGAACATCCACAAAGATGCCAGGACTAGCCTAGCTATTAAAGTAAGTCAGAAGTCCTCTTCTAAAAGGTGAAAAAGCTGGGGAAAACAGATTTTTTTTTTCCCCTTTCATCATAAAACTCCCGTATAACTCCCTTTTTCCACAGAGACCATTCCCTTTCCTGACTTTTTGAACTGTCTTTAGAAAACAGGTGTTGTTTACAACAATAACAAACACACATCTGTGTGGGTGTGTTAATACACACAAAGGCAGGATAACTGAAACCTCTTCCTATATTTAGATCTGTCTGGTCAGCTCTAATTGCATAATTTAATCAAAACCCTCTCCAACGGAAACACATCCATATTCATCACAGGCATCAAAGGAAACATCTTTACAAACTATATCCTTTTACAAACCAACACATGGTCCCACATCACTTGTCCAATTGTTGAATTCCTCCTTTGGGAAGGGCATGGAATTTTATTTCTTTTTATCAGCCGAAAAAAGCATTTCCCTCCAATTCATCAGCAGAGGGTGGGAGGAACTTCCTTCACAGGTGAGATGGGGAAAATTTACTGACATGTCACTTTCAGGGATTTTTTTAGGCAGTTAAAACATACATCTGCAGCATAAAGGAAAATCTTTAAAACAGAAAAGGAAGAAAAAATGTCCATCACCACTCAGGCATCAAAATTTTTGAGTGAAGCTCATAAAATGCAAGATGTGTTTTGTCTTCAGAGAACAGCACAGTCTAGCACAGACTGCATGAATTTAAAAAGGGGTTTGTCAGCCCCAGCCAGAGCAGCGCTCCAATGGGGTATTTTTTAAGGAGGGGAACCCCACCAAACACACTCCAGTTATGCTCAGCTGAGGCAAGTCACTGCTCCTCCAAATGATTCATTTCACCAAGAGCATGCACCAATACAGTTACATCAGCTGCATTAAACCACTTCTAAAGACTGTGACCCAGACTTCATTTATCAGAGATTAAGTAAAGATGTTAAATTACAGCTCAAGAGCCTCAGCTTTAAACAGAATCCTTCACCAAAGCAAGAGATGACAAAAACTGAGAAGAAAAATTACTTACTAATAAAAGAGTTATTGGGTCAAGCCTCAGCAAAGCAGAACAAACTGATGAAAATTAAACCAAAAAAGTAATGCTGTTAAATGAAATGAATCTTTCCACAAATTAGTCCCCCACCCACCATTTATACACCTGAAATAAGAATAATCAGTTTGCCAGCACTGAAGACATTTCAGTGCATTTCATGAGATGCACGCTTTACTCTTTTTAAAGGATTCCTCCAGCTTTCCTGGTTTCTGCCTTATCTGTAAAAACTAAAGAGCTATTTTTTCGCCTTCGAACAAATTTTAAAACACTGTACCTTCTCCACGGCTTTAAAATGTCTATGTTGAATTTCGTCAAGTGTCCTGCAATTCACAACTACCATTCGGGACAGAGAAAGTGTTTGAAGATGACACAGCTTTCCAAGCCAAGTTTATACAACTCAGACACAAACACCAATATTTGCCAGACTTCTACAGTCCAATGAAACATTATTTAATTACAGTGTGCCATGAGTGGCCTTCTGAAAACCGGGACTGGACTTCAGATGACATGAAGCCCAATGTGCTCCAGGTCCTCAGGACAGGGAGCAGCAGCTGCACGACCCCATCACAGCATATACTCCCTGGCAGTTCCTTGGTATTTATCAAACCACCCTAAGTCACAGACCCTTTATAAATGGAAGACCACAGTGTTTACAGATGGCCCTTCAGCTTCCATACAGGACAATTAAACTCTTCAAAGATTACAACCTACAGGCAAGTACAAATTTTTAGGGATCCTCCTGAGACCAAATCAAGGGCACTCTGGGTTACCATTTAAAATACACCTGCAAACACATATGTAAGGTTGATCGTGGCCTTTACCAGCAGGTGAGGTGCAATTCTGAGTGTGCCTACACTAAAAACAGACCCAGAAGTCACAGACACACCTTTCCCCTTCCAAAAGGGCAAAACAAGGGTGCAGCCATACACGAGGAGTCAGAGAGATACAAAAAACTGTGGGATGAGGCAAAAGCAGCTGTCACAGCCCTGTGCCAGAACATCTGCAGAATCTCACATCAAACTGTTTTCTCATATTCCTGAGATCAAGGCTTTGGAGCATTCTGTACAAAGGCTTCAACCCACAGATAGGAACTGATAGTTAATACAGCAGTTGGGAACAGCATAGCTTGAAAGGAAGTGGGAGATATCCTCCTACACCGCTTACTGGGAATACAGAGGTTTTACAACAGGAGAAAAGGGCTGTAATCTGTCTGTCTGATCCCCTCGTTATCTGTAAGCTTTTCATGATTTTTGGAAGAGGAACCAAGTCACAAAAAGAATTACTCAGTACCCTTTCCTTATCTGCAAGCTTTTCTTATTAACAGAGCCTGTATGACTGCATATGGCAATAAGGCAGCCTATTAATCACTCCACCATAATTTTTCGAGACCAGTTTGAAGTTTCAAAATTCAAATTTGGCAAAGTTGCAAGTCTCTTACAGCCAAGACACCAAAACACGGCATTTTCCAAACAGCCCATACTCTGCAAGGTCAGCAGCAGGCTAGCTTAAAACAGCCAGAAGGCTTCCAAATTTTCCACTGCTGCTGCTGCCTGCTACTGAACAAACAGTCATAGCTGGCCTGGTACTGAGGATAAACAGAAGAACTCCAAGCTCCAAAGTCACAAAGTGAGGCTGCAAGGGTGAACTTCCAGCACTTGTAGCTTTCCAAGACTACTTACTTCTAGGCCACAAGCTAGTGCACAGAAAGAACACACAAAGATTTCGGATTCTTTGTCTTTAGCTGTTAACACAAGATGCTTTTAATTCTGGGGTTGACACCAGCACTCCCCAGCTCCAAAGATAAGAAGCCTTTAGCCTCAAACAACCCTGGCCTGCTGGCTGGCTGGAAGATTGAGAGCCCTCATGTACCAAGTCAGTGAAAGCAAGAAGGTAGGCAAAGGTGTGATGGAAAAAATCAGGAATATGAGACTTGAGCCAAAGCAGCCTGCCATCAGCACTCCTAGTTCACAAACCACAGCAGATGTGTCGGGTCTGACCATGAGCAAGAATCATTCCTGATAAACTGGTGGGGAGAAGGGCAAAGGGAACAGTTATCCAGTCAACTGCAGTAAATAGCCCTGGAGCATTTATGCCAGTTACGGTGACGATTTCTGCAAAGAAGCCTCTAGCCAAGCCAGAGATAAAAATTAAAAAGATGTTACAGTCAGATTCCCATGATCTGGAGAGTTCCTCAGCACAGCAGAAGGCTACAAGGGAATTCAGTGAGTACCTTGCTCCAGCACTAGGAAAAGCAGTAGCTCCCACTACTAGGGAAATACCTACAGTTTGCATTTTAGATCTGTAGATAGTCTAATTCCTAAAACTTAAGAAACATACTACAGCGATGCAAGTAACAAGAAAGAGTAAGGGCTTTCAAACACATTTACTATATAACACCAAAACAAATGCTTTCTACATTTCCTTTGAGGAAAGTGGATTGAAACCCAAAATGTGAAAGTGATTTATGCAGTGGTGCAGTACCCAGGAAAGCTACAAACAGTGCATTGGCTCACACCACAGATCAGCTTCAGGTGTCCTAACTATCTTCACTGGCAGCAATTTCTGGTAACACCAATCTACTTTTACAGAAGGGGTTTTAGGGGATTAAGTATTTACCTTTTCTCTGATTTCTTGATAATGCTGCTAACTGTACCCAGTCTGCCAATTGTTTCAAGTTCTTTCATCCTCTGAAGAGGAAAATAAAGTTTCTACTACCAAGAAGTTAAACTCGGACACTCTTTTCCTCCTGAGGAAAACCACTTGTCCTGTCTCACACAGGACGAGCACTAGATGTGTTCCGCTCATCTGCTTGCACTAAACTAGAAAACATCTCTAAGACAGCTTGCAGTTTATACCAGCAAAACAACACTTGACCAGAAAAGCTTGTTTAAGTGTTGCTCTCCATCCGTCCTCCCTCACCCCCAATAAAAGACACTGCACCATTAATCACTGTCGTTTTGCTGCCAATAGAGCTACACTGGGGCTTTGTGGCTGACGTAACTTTTGGCAGTCGAGTCCCTGCTAATCACCAACATAAGTATCTGGGAAAAAAACCCTGTAAATTAGACCTTTCCTTGGCAAGCGTATTAAGGAAGTCTTCATCTGGGAGTGCTACAGCACTGTCCTGTGACTGGCTACCTCCAGCAGCTGCCTTGGGCCAGCAAGGTCACAGGTCCACAAGCCAGTGAGCAGCCCCAAGGGCTCACTCCCACCCAGAGAGAAAAGGTTTCTCTTTACTCCCTTATCCCAGCCTCGGTACTGCAACATAACTTTCCTCTACCTGTCAGTCAGTTCACCTTCCTAACCTGGCAAAACCAACATAAACCAAAAAACACGTTCTGCGGGGTCAGCTCAGAGCACCAAAGTCACCCAGCCAGCCTATGCGAAGAAATCCCTGGCTGGGGCTGAGAGAAGCCCAACTCTTAAGAGTTCTTTGCATCTTGGGGAGCTGCCACCCCCAAATTTTAAGTGATATCCAGGTCAAAGATTAGCTCACACTCAGACATGAGTACTTCAGCTTATTTGCAAAACCTGCTCTCATCCCTAGGGCAAGGCGCCCTGCCTTGGCTGGTTCTGAATAACCAAACACTCCAGCAAGAAATTCAACCCCCCTCTAATGCCACTGCCTTCTGCTCTAGTAACTAGACTGAAAACTTGGGGGAAAAAAGAGTGATTTCATATCCATCTATCCAAAAATACCACACAATGCAGAGTTTAAAGCCGAGAGCATCTATAAAGTATTTTCCACATGAAATATAATACGACACATTACAGAAACTGTAATTACTTTATCCTAAGTTTTTAAACTAATAAAGACAAAGACTTTTCCTTTGGCTACTATATCCAAGAGAAAGCACTTAACACTGACACTAGCCAGCATGGATAATAAAGGGCCTGTTATTAAATATGCCAGACTGTAAAGCCAGCAGCAGGCAAAAATGCAAAACAAGAAACTGCAATAGTCAGGATGGCAACCTATATGTAAGCCAAGTTTTCCAAGACATTCAGCAAGGTCAAAATCCACATTTTTCAAATCAGTATAGTTCATCACTGCATTCACCAGGTAATTAGCAGAACTAAGATGATGACATAACTAAGGTCTGCTCTTTCTATCCATCTACCTATCTATCTATCTATCTCTCTCTCTCTCTCTCTCTCTCTCCTTAGCGATGAAAAGACATATCTGACAAGAGCAAAGACCAAGAGAGAGTTGCAATTCTGGTCCTGAATGTTAGACTCATGGTAAGACCTCAGTAAAGCCACTCGAGTTGGGTCTCTGTCCCTCTCATCTCCCTCTTCCCTCCCTGTACAGGGAAGCACACGCTTTACATGCGTTTGGGATTCCTGAACTACACACTTGAAATTAAACCAGCATCATGGCATTATGTGTGTAACAATCTCAGAAGCCATCATGTACATGTTGACAGGTCCTTCAGATTCAAATAAATTTCAAATCTACTTTATTCACTGTTGGGAAAAACAAGAGCAGTTGTCACACAACTGGAAAAACAGAAGTCATCTGAACATGGTCCTGGGCAACCTGTGTGGCCGTGACTGAGGAGGAGGCTGGACCAGATGACCTCCAGGGGTCCCTTCCAATATCAACCGTACTGTGATTCTGTGAAGTTCTCAAAACAACCACCTGCCAATTAATTTGATCACATCAGAAAAGCAACTGGTTCAAGAAAACTGGGTAGAACTCCGCTTGCCTCGGCACAAGAACAAAATCATATCAAGTGCTACTACACTGAGGCAGGGACTGAGCTCTGTTTGCTGAGCATAGGCAGAGGCACAAGAAAGCTGCTTTCTCCCTGATTTTGACCACTTCAGAGAATCCAGAAGCCTTCTGAGTTGCCTCACTCTTCCTCCCTTCATGCTTCTACCCCTGAAGTGTGGCTTCATGTATGGCTCTGTTCCATTAAAACACAAGTCCTCATCACTGTCACCTTGCTTTGCATACAACCCTGGTTAAGAAACCACTTTTCCACCCCATTTTTCACTGCTTGTGAGCTACTGGAAGATTCTGATCTACAGAGGTTCCCATCCCATGCTCATCACTATAGCTCCAGATACCTTAAGCAATCATGACTAAGCCCTGTCATGTTCACATCCCATTTGTCTCCCAGCCTATCTGCAAAAGCACGATGGACTATTTTATTACACAGGGAATTAAGTCAACAGAAAAAAAAATCATCTTGTAGTTTGCAGTTTTACTAACCTGAATAAAGCCCCTCCTAGGTTAAAATAAATCCAAACTCGCCTTCCCCAAAGTATATTTCAGCCTGGAAACCGTAACAGTGATAAAAAAATGTCAAATTTCACACCAGAGCATTTAGATATCAAGAGAAAGACCCTTCATCAAACAGGACTGTGTTTTATTGACAAGCCAGTTTCACTAACTTTTCAGGACCTGGGAGCAGAATCTATACTCCTAAGCAGGTGCTAGTGTGTGGCCTAACTTGAAAGTAAATTTCTTGCTTCATGTAAGACAGCTTGGAAACCCTTGAAAAAAAGACAACTGGCCAACAGTGAGCAACGGTGTTCTGCCAACTATTCTGTCCTACCAAAACACTAGCAGAGTTTGTTTTACAACATTTTGGGAGGGCTAGAAAGGAAAGGACGAGGAGTTAAAAAACAACGGAGAACAAAAAAACCCAACCCATATATTTTTTGCTATTCTTCAGCTGTCTAAATTACAGGGACACTCCAGAGAATTAAACCATCAACTGAAAGAGCAGGAGATGTCAGTTTCACACCACGTTCCACCCTCTCTCTTACACACACTACCATGTTTATCTTGACAGAATTTTGGGACCCTTCTTTCCCCCGTCACAGAAAATATGTCCAGTTACAAGCTACATATATTTTCCCTCAACAGATCAGTTCAATCAAAGTCCTTACTAGTAAGATGCAGGTAAGACAACCAGGGCGTTTGATTAATTCCTCCCACGTCAATATTCAAATGAAACCCAGCAGATACAAAGGTGAAATACACTGGCAGAATGAAGTCAAATATGCAGCTCATTAACAGCATCTGACCAAACAGCAGATGTTTCCTCCTTCTATCACTCTTAGAAACACATTTAAGTGGAAACCACAATTTGTTGCAACATGATTCTCCAGTTATTTACTTCATCTTTAACCAAAACTGATTTTAAGCTTTTAAGCATTTAAACAGCATTTAAGCATTTATATATAAATAGTTATTACATACACAGACCTTGATAAATGTACAGACTCTTCTCAACTATATATAGGTGCAGCCTACCTTCCTCTGATTCAAATAATTTAACTTTCAACAGCAGTGACTATTATTTTAGGTATTAATATGTCCACACACACATATAGCATACCTATCCACTCTGAAGGGTCCTATATACACACCACTGTAAGAATAAAATATCTTTAAGAGTCTCATGTCCTGGTTTCAACATGCTACACCAGACAGAATGCTGATTATATTTCCAATTCCTGAAAGTGCTTGAAATCAGAAGTCTGAAATTATTTACAAGAAAAATATCTCAGTAATTCAATCTTTCATGTAAACACAGAAGTATGAGATACCAGTTGGCAGCTGAGCAAA
This sequence comes from Corvus cornix cornix, assembly GCF_000738735.6. Lineage (NCBI taxonomy): Eukaryota > Metazoa > Chordata > Aves > Passeriformes > Corvidae > Corvus > Corvus cornix. Next base: position 15,078,726 of record NC_046334.1, read on the forward strand.
GTGAGAAATAAAAGCAAGTAATCAACTACGGTCACTGCATGCACCAATCAATATGAACATACGAGGTTCTCTGAACTCACAGAAAACTTTTCAACCTGCTACAGGAGTGTCAAGTGTGTGCACATATGCTTTTTTTGCTTTCATCTACTCAGACACATCCTTAAACATGTACATCAGTCTTGCCACCTCTGCAGAAGAACCTCTGTAATGCTGTAAACCCTGAAATCCAAGTTCTATTCACGGATGAAATCTGTAATGAGAGGACATATTTTCAGCTGCCCCTCAAACAATAGTTCCAAGTACTGAAAGAAGGTCCATCAGTCAAAACTGGAGGGCAGATGTGATTCTTACACCCATGCTGGGGAAAGACACAAGGACACAGACAAAACTCTCATGATTCTGTCTATAACCACTTCAGCACTGTAAAAACTTTTAATGGGTATCTTATTTTCAAGTTACCCAATATTGGATTGATAGTCCATAGATCACTTTGATGTGGATTGGCATTTTAGTAGTTTTAATGACAAAAACATGCAAGTGATATACTTCTGAATACCATTAAGTGCTATAATTCAGACTGTCTACACTGACTTAGACAGTCTCATCTGCTGCCATGTTGGGAAGAGTGTTCCCTTTACGAGTACAGAAATATGAAATAATGCTTCAGAAATCACTGGTGAACCACATTAATGATTTGCTTACATGCCAAGTCAACATAATAGTTGGGTTTGGATGATACTGCTTTGAACAGTGCCTAAATATAATGACTTATATAAAGGCATGTTTAAAAATAATTTGTTTTCCTCCTTGTACTCTAGACTTCGCCTGTGCATGCTGGAGAAAGGGTGGGGGAAGAACCAAACGGGAGAGACTGGTGACATCTGTTCTAATATCCTTCTCCTGAGTGGATAACACATATTGGAATAAAAGTGACATAGTCCAGAACAATCACAGATCTATATTAGAACGACCAAATTGTGCAAGTGTCCAGAATAGCTCTACTGGTCAGACACTGGCAAGTCTAGAAAGGGGAAGAAAAAAGCTTCAGCTCCTGATGTAAACTCAGCTTCTACACAGTCTCCCAAGACAGCAGTCCACCAGAAGAGTACAACTGAGCAAAGCAATCCGTAGAAACCCTTGTAGAAAACCCTTTGGAATCTAATGACTCCACTCAGCTGCTGTGTGGCACTATGGTCACAGCCCTACAACCCTTCCACCAGAGCAATCCCACGACCGCAGCTCCTGACACATCCTTCCTCCTTTCCCAAAATAAAAAAGTAATAAAAATGGACCCATCTCCACAGCTCGGCAGAGTTCAGCGTTCTGTGCATGGAATACTTGACCTCACACACACTAATTAGGAGTAGTGTGCTCGCCCTTTGTTCCTATTAAACTAGGACGAACTTCCAGTGCCAACACATGCAGGCGTCAAATGGATGCAGGGAGAGATCCCGTATGATCTGGGATCATTCTAGAAAATGTTTTCATTCCTTGAAATCAGCCCATTTTACTAAATGCTTGCCTTCTCTATCCCGTTAAAAAACAAAGGCGTCCCCCCCCTCAAATACACAGCAACCCGAAAAGCTTCTGTAATGCAAATTACCATTTGTCTGAGGATGAGGATAGAGATCTTTGTGGCAGCCATTAGCCAGCCAAGGGTGTTCTCACTCCTGAATCCACTTTCTGTAAAGCCCTCTACAAAAGGCCCAATCAAACATTCTCTCTGGTTATTTCAAATCTTGAAGAATAGCAACATTCTAATGGAAACACTTATACCTCAGACTGCAGGGAGACAACACTAAAACTTTTAAAATATCAATTCAAAATTACTTCCTTCCCATCCCAAGCAAAACCCTCCATTCGATAAAAAAAATCTCTATGCTGTTCTACAGCTTGAGCAGAAGAGCTTGAGAATTGCAAGATGCCTGTGTAGATGAGCCTGTAAGTCACCAGCATTTCAAACCTCGCTTGCCAACTTGGGGTCTGTATTTTAAACTCGAATTTTCCACTCAGTACATTTCAAAGGAAAGCTTCTAGGAACTGCATATCATCTTTTAACTATTAAGACTGGTATGCATGCAGTTTTTTGCTATACACATAAGAAAGGCCAGTGGAAAAACATTAGTCTGCTGTTACTACAGGGAAAAACAGTGAAGTTTTTATGGGCAGAATAGACTTTTCCCTACTCTGAAAGCAAAACTGGGTGAGTTTGTCATGAAAACCTAAACCAGAAATTAAAAAAATAACCAGAAACAAAACCAACAAACCTCCCACACATCGGTAGGATCGCTTCGTTAACCATAAAGCAATTTGTGCAATCTGACTTTCATTTTCACAGATTTTAAGGTTCTCTCTCCAATACAGTGGTTTCTTCATCTGCACTGACACAGCAAAAGACAGATCCACATCCACATTTTAAAAGCCACTGCACTCCAAAGTGAGTTTTAATTCTTTTATCTGCCTCTCAAAAAGCACCTTAGCTAAAGCACATGCTGTTGGGGTGCAAATTAACCTGGAGACTAATAAATCTCTTACCAGTAGTGACCATTTATTTTCTCTGCTTCACTTGCATGCCTCAAAATTTTTTTTTACTTACATTTATGACTAAAAATAATGTATGTTTCTTTCTTGGCTGGGAGAACCTCAGGAGATTAAAAATTCACACCAATTCAGGTATGAGGAGTTGGTTTAAACACTAACAAATGCAAAACCCTCAAATCCCCAAGCAGCACACTGCCTAGCAGAAAGAAGAAAAAAAAGTCATTTTTGCAGGATTTTTCCCAAAACACATCATAGTAATTTTACCAGCAGAAACAGCAAGACCTAAGATGCTGAGTATTTAGCAAACATTTTACTACCTGTGGCACGCTATTTTCTAGGGCTGTTAGAGGAAAACACGAATCTGAAGCCACAGTTGTCTTCACTAAGAAAAGCACAGTGACCTATGCCAACTCATATTCACAATTAGAGTCTCTGTTCTAGAATAAGTTTGGCCATATAGTTCAAGCAATGACTAAAATGCTCTGTCCTATACAAGAACTCAGATCTGCAGGAACATTTCAACAGGCAGTTACAAACTTCAGTAGGCTAGAAATACTAGGGGGAAAAAAGCCAAACAATTGGATTGTTTTCCTGTTTGTTCCTTTGATATCTGATAGCACAGTCTGCAGGTAAAGTCTAGTTGATCCTTGAGAAAGGATGTATAAATTTCAGAGATTCACTCACAGCCACTTCCCCACACACACATCCCAAAGCTGCACATTCCTTCATCTATTTCAGCTCCTAATGACTGCAAGGAAGAGATTGAGAGTCAGCCTAAATTGGTTCAGCTTTTACTCTTCACAGGGCCACAAGTGTTAATTTCAACTTATCTTTGCGTAACTTAAATAATAAACACGGTGCTCTCTTTATTTGATTCTTAAACCAGCCGTATCTGAAGCACAATGGGACATGTCACAGACACTTGCTTTGCTGCCCTCATAATATGGTTTAATTATGATGACTGAACTAACAGGCTCACATCATAGACTTTTACAGGTTGACCCTGTGTCATCCTGATGTATCATTTTGCACCAGTTCAGTGCTGTAAATCAATTTAAGATCTCCAGCAGGTTGAAAAGGCTGGTAATGATGCTTTCTCTGCAGTCTCTGGGGACTCCACATTATACACAACTTACATTATTTATAAAGCTGAGATGATGCCTCCATTAGGCCTGTAAGACTACTCAAATGAGCTTTTATTTTACACACATGGCTTGGGCTCCACAGAGCAGAACACTGGCAATATGTAATATCCAGTGCATTCATGCTCTAATTTTAAAAAAACCCCAAACAGTCATAACCCATTCGTTTTTAAAATTTAAATCTTTATAGCAAGCAAAGAAACTCATAGTTCAATCTGAATAATTTCCCAGTACTCAGAAACACAAGTAGCACTTTTATTAACCTTTGTATTACTTTTCTTTACATTCAGCTCTTTACTTTTGTGTTCAAACTACAGAGGAAAAGCAAACACCAGACTCATCAGCTTTCAAATATTTGATTTGATAGTTAATATTTATACCAAAACAGAAAGATCTCCATCTGTTTACTCAGTCACTTCTCTCAAATGTATTGGATCATCACATCTTTAAGGGTACACAAAAAAGCAAGTTGAACAGAACAGAGTAGGAAAAAAATGTATTTGATTACATACCCAATGCTAATGGGGTCAAAACAGATGCAAGGACAAATCCCTACCCTTAGGGTAACTTGATCATGCGTTGAACTGATCCTTTCTGGTAGCTGTGGAAGGCTTCTGGATCGCCCAAATCAAGCGCCTATGTACAGTCTGAAGTAAATTGCAAGACTTCATCCCTAAGACCACAGCAAGAACTTCAGAAAGGGCCAGATCTCTCTCATTTTCTTACTGATGTTCTTCCAGTTACAGTAGAGAAGTGAGCACTCAAAACCTGCACTAAAATCCAATGAGAATCTTGAAAAAGCTTCATAGCACGGCTCTCTGGTTCAAGGTGGAAATTAAGTATTAATCAGCTGCGACTAAAAAACTCATGTCCCATAATTCAACCAAGTCATTACTCACAAGTAAAAGAAAAAAATAAGCCAAACTTAGGTTCCCTCACATGATTTGCTCCTATTGTTTGACAGGACAAGGTGCATGCAGTCAACCACATGAAGAATTACAGACACACACCTGCAAAGAAACGTGTTCTCTGTGGGCTGGGCAAGCTACAGTTTTTATTCTTACTCCTGAGTGCTGCTTAAAAACACATATAACTATTGGAAGAAAAAGTATTAAACAAGTTTTCTTTTTTTGACTTCCTCTCTGCGTGCAAAAGAAATACAAACTATCAGCTATGACAGCTCTTTCCTAAGACACGTTATTTTTAAGGTGTAGTATCTTTGAACACTGACATCCATTAAACACTGACATGTTTCAGGCAATGATCTTTTCCATTTGCCTGTATCTGAAATACACATCTACTTTTATTCCTCCCCATCTGGCTCTAACAGTACTGTTTTTATTAACTTCTGTTTATAATACTTCCCCAAATAAAACTGTTACCTTTTAGACAGGCAGTAAGCATCATTTTATCCTAAAATACATCAAAATAACGATTAATTCTCAGAATAAGCTGTTCTTATCCAGATCTTGTAAAAGCAAACTGTAAGGTCGGACCACGTACCTTCTTCAGATTGATCTACTAACAAAAGAGCAATCACAGCAGCCCTGCCTCGGTCAGAACTCCCTCTGACTTCAGTTTATATTTAAAAAAAAAAAAAAAAGTCAGTATTTGGCCCAGATCCTTTTGAACGCATGACTGAATATCTCCACGCCAGTAAATTTTAATAAGCTTTAAAGATCTATATTCAGGATAAGATTATTTGGCTGTACGAGTATATGAAGCAATTATACTGAGGAGGGGGAAAATCTCAAGCATCCAAACCCTCTAACAGGGAAAAGGAAAAAAAAAGTGAACTTTCCTTGACCTCTAAGCACAGATTTGTCATTAAAGAAGAAAGGGGAGGGGGGCAGGGGGGGGAACCAGGAAGGGAAGGGGCTGTTGAAAGAAAGAAAAGAAAGGAAAGGGGGGAAAAGAAGAAAGAAGATAAATTAGACAGAGAGGGACGCGGCTGGGCCGAGGCGGGAGGCGAAAGGCTGTTCCCGCACACACAAAGGCAGCCCCTGCCCCGGCCGGCCGGGGCTCCGCCGCGTCCCCGCGGGCCACGATGGGGCTGGGGCTGGGGAGGAGGCGCAGGACGGCGGCTTCCCGGCAGGGAAGGGCTTTGCCACCCGCCGGGCCCGGCGCGGCACCTACCCACCAACTTGGAGCCGGGAGCGGTCCCCGCCGGGCCGCCGCAGGGACGCCATCATGCCGGGAAGGAGAGCGGGAGCGCAGCGCTGCCCAGAGCCGCTCCCGCCGCGCCGCCCGGCCCCGCGGCCGGGAACCACCGCGGCAGCTCCGGGCAAGGAGCGAGCAGGAGGAGGAGGAGGATGCGCGGGTACAGCCGCCCGGCCCCGGGGGCAGCGAGCGGGGAGAGGCGCGGGGAGACGCGAAGTTGTTACCGGCTGGCGGGCAGTGACGGGCGGCCGGCGGGCAGCTTCTCCGCGCCGGGATCGGGATCGGGATGGATGTGGCTCGGCTGGCGTCAGGCGGCCGGAGCCGCCCCGCGCCGCTCACCGGCACACACACACACTCACACACACACACACACACGCACCGGCCCGGCCAGGGATCCTCCCCAAATTCCCGCCCCCGCCGCCGCGCCGCCGGGTCCCGCTGGGAGCGCTGCGCCCGCCGCCGGAGAGCGGCCCCGGCCCGGCCCGGCCCGGCACGGCCGCTGTGTGCCCTGGCCGACAGCCCGACCCCCGCCCCGGCTGTGAGCCCCCTCCGACACCCTCACTGGGGCTTAAAAGGCGTTACTGCACCGCCGGAACGGCCGGGGAGCTCCGGCAGCGAGGCTGCGGGGACAGCGGCAGATGCTGTCGGAGTTAATTCCTGATCGAACAGGATTATGTCCTGCCGCTTGGCACGGGTGATTCAGCCTTGACTTGGTCTAGTCTTAATACTGAAGTAATTGCTGTAATACCTGCCAATGATAGAGCACTCTCTATCCGCAGGTGTTTTACACGTGGACGTCCTCCTGCCCGTAGGTATTGCTGCACTTACTCCTCATTCATGCGAGTAAACCCATTACAGTGCGTGAGGCTTCTTGTGCAAGTCAGACGCACAGTAATGAACCCTCACGCCGCTGTCCGTCTGAAGCGAACTTGAACTCCATTTGGAGCTGCAAGTGTCAGCTCCGAAGTAGAACTGGCTGGAAGTTTGGAGTCCACATGTGGAACGGTGGAACAGTGAGCTTCTCCTGCCTGCTGTGTTTACGGGGATCTTTACAGTAGTCAGTTAAGTGTTGCACAAACAAGATTGAACTGAAACTGATTCTTTAACTAATACTTTGGCTTTTATCCAGTCATCATTCCTGGAAGGAGCTATGAAGCAACAAGTGCAAGATGTTTCTACGTGGCAAAATACTCTGATACGCCTATACTGGCACAATTACATCCCTATACTTAGGCCAGTAAAGTTTCACATGTATAGGCAGTTCTGGGTATGGCTTTAACCTAATTTTAAAATCCAGCAACACTGAGGCCCAGAGGACTTAAGGCCCTGAGAGTTTTACTGGGTGAACAGTGGTCCTGCCCACCTGCGTGCATTGTGAGTCTGAAGACACAGAACTGGAATGGCTTGCCCAAGGTCGCAGAAGGAGCATGATGGCAGCAGTAAAAAATACCCAGGTTTATGCCTGTAAGGGTATCAGCATTTCTTTTTAACTTCATAATCCAAAATTCATCCATTTCTTTGCCACATAAATACCACATAAATGGCAAACAGGTGAACTGTACTATGTTGTTAGGTATTATGCTACAATAATAGTAGAGGAACTCCCACACAGGATGAGGCCATAATATTGAAGGGGGAAGCCTGGAATAAAATTGCTATTTTACTGCTTAAGTTTTGAACCTTAAATGATTTAAGATGAGTGAACTTCAATAATCATCTTTAATGTGTATTTTGTGCTTGTACTGTACACAACTACAGTTAGCAAGTAAATTTTTTGTGTGCAATCACGGATGCAGTGCAGCACTGGGCTGCAGATACAACCAGTAAAGTTTATCTCAAGAAAAACTGAAAGGTCTTTAAATTTTGTCAATGTAATGAAGACATTTGCAAGCAAGGTACAGGAGAAACATGAAACTGATAGTGGTTTTTGTACTGAGGTAGTGCTTAATCCGGAGCCAAGTGTCCTGGATCAAGAGTGGTGGATGCAGCAGAAGTATCTGCCCCAAAAACTTGGCAGTCTCGGTGATCCAGTCTCACACAGAGAAATACACAGAAAAGGCCTTATGTGTGCCTGAGCTCTGCTCTGCTCTGCATGCTGACTTGGCGGGCACAAGCTCCATCCACTGGATCCTGGTTGCTCGAGTATCAATTCATGATTCACGCTAAACAGATATGACAAGGAGATAATTAGGGAAGCACTGCAGTTTGTCAGGTGTCTTGTTAAAACCACAGTTTTACTGCTTTTGTTGTTGTTAGAGTTGACTGGTTGGTTGGCTTTGGCATGAGAGAATTAAATTACTTTCTACTTACATTGAGGCTTGGGGAGGATCACATTAATATGCTCCTTTTCCTAAAAAGGGCTATAAAACAGCCTAGGAGAGTCTTCTGCTGATGTTTAATAACCAGAGTGGTTATCCTGGAGAGGGCCGGTTAGACCTGGCTTCAGACAGACCAGTGGTGTGAGAAGGCATGGGGACAAGCAGAAACAGTGTGCCCTGGTCAGATCTGCCTCGAGGCTTTCCTGGCTGTGCTGTTCTGGCACACAGCTGAGTCAAACTTCAAGTCTGCTCCCTGCTTTAGGATGTCCAGTCGGAGTTGACTGTCCAAACCCATTACTCTGTGGGTGAGCAGTATCAGCAGTGTCCTATTGCACACTCACCACTTCTAACTCCATTGGCTACTTTAATACCCTGAATCATTAACTTCTTCCTGGCTTTTCTGAATAACATTACAAAACTGAAAAAAGGCAATCAGAGGGGTATGTACATCTGGGTATCAATCTTGATGTTCCTCTGCACTGGGCTGAATAACTGTGCTATCTCAAGAGGCAGCAGAGAATGGGTTTTTTCTCTTTTTGCTCTACAACTATATGATCATTGAAACTGACGTAAGGAAAACAGGCCATGAGGCTGGGGCAATGAAGAAGGAGAAGAATCATTCCTTCTGTAAACAGCCTCGCTTTTCATCAGAGTAGGTGCACAATCTGATGACACCATCAGTCATAAGGCATGTGAACCTGAATTTTAATGGAGTTGGGGCACTTATGCAGATCAACTTCTAATATGATTCTCAAAGGAAACTTTAATCTCAGAGACACTTTCTAACATCTCACCAAGCACCTTTAAAATCTGTGTCTCGGAAACAGATTATCAGAAGGCTGAGTGCTAAAAGACATTCATTATGCTGCATATTTTATACTATTATGTAATGAGTATTTAAGAAATACTACTATTACCAATACTGTGGCTACAACAACTATTAGCTTTCGATCTTCCTCTAAAATCCAAGTGTGTATGTAGATTATGATTTGGTATTTCTTGTTAACTTCAGCCAGGCTTCATCTGGCTTAATCAAGAGGTTCCAGCGATGCAGTGTCTTCTGGAGACAGTTTAGCTCCAAAGTCAGTAACTTTGCTTCACCTTCATGTACACCAGGTTTCTGCCAGAAATTAAGAGTTTCATGGATAATTAAATAATTAAATTATATCAAACACCCAGGTTATTATTTACATTAAAATCACTGGAATAATTTTCTTTTCAGCCATTACACTGTTGCCCTAGCATGGGAAAATACCAACAATATTTTCAGAGAGAAGAGGCAGTTCTCTCAACAAGAATAATAGCTTTTTAAGGATACTGGATTTCATTATTTCCTTCTTTCTTGGTCTGGCTGGTAAAATTTATCACCCTCTGTCCTTCATGGCTTGTCTGCTTCATCTTTGAGTAGGTGAGGTATTAAACAAGCCTCCCACCTCAGCATTATTAACATAGGATATCCAGACTGCTTAGCAACTACACAAATCTGTTTGGGAAAGGTGCCTCAGGCAGAAGACAGCATAGGGAAGAAGGTAGGGAGCGTTTATAGGAGGTCATCATAACTGTGCAGTGCTACATATGGTTTTCAAAGCCCATCTGGATACAAGGTCCTGTCTAGCCACAGTACAAGCACAGGAAAAAAGGAACTAAATTGGGAAAGGCCTTGAAGACTACAATTGTGACATGAGGGCTCTCTATAGTCCTGCTTTGAGGTGTCTGGCCATTTTCTGGAATGAAGTGTACTCCTGCATGAGTTTGTAGAGTCAGATATCTACTTGGGACCTGCCTCAGTGTTCTGACTCACTGTCATAGGCAAAAGAACAAAGAATCCATTTCACTCTTAGAAGTTCTTCCTAAACTGGCCCACCATGATTAAGTGGGATTCATATAGAATAAATGTAGAACTTGATAATTTTACAAGGTTATTACATGTGTTTCCCTCTGTTATATTAAATAAGGCTTCTGCCATAAATCTCTCTGCAGATACCAGAAAGGTCTTTGATCAGATTGAGTAGTCATTCGTCTTTTCCACTGCTGAGATTATGGGAATCAGACCAAAATTCATTACTTTCTTAAAATTAATGTACCCAGCTAAAGCTGCCAAGATCTTTATTAAAAGTTACTATTCCAAAAGGTTTGGGCTGAAAGAAAGTATTAAGCAGGGCACTCCCTTATCTCCTTTACTGGTTGTTTTCTCAATAGACTCTGATGTAAGGACTTTGCTCCAGCAGTGTTACATTTCTGGTAAAGAAGGGAGATTGCCCTCTGTTCTGACAGCTCATCACATGCTTCCAGGAAGCACAGTATTCCTGCCCACTGTACTGCACCAGTATTGTACTTTCTAGAGAATTAAATTCTCCCTTTGGATCTTGTCTGCATCCATGTAGAAGCTTTTGAAGGTAGTTTCACTTTCTCCTGCCTGTCACCTCAGCAAGAGATAATGGACTCGGTGTAATCAAACATTATCGGTTCTTTGAAAATTAAATTTCTCTTCAGTCATTCAGCTTAAAAAGATTTACATAACTGGAATAACCTAGCTCTATTGCTGGTTTCTTGGAAGACACCGCTAAGATTAATCTTATCTCCCACTTTAATGACTGTTTTCAAGTTCTTACAGTCCTTGTCCCAGTTACATCTTGTTGCGAAAACCACCGGAGAATGATATATTAAAATTTATTCAGACAGGTGGCAGAGGCAAAATTAAAGCTAATAACTCTATGAGAAAAGAAATCAAAGGTGGTTTGGCAATACTGAGGTGTTACTTCTTGGTCCCTTGGTTGCCGTGGCTGCACAAGCAGTGCCCAAATGCCTAGGCTGTGCGAGTGGCTGTGTGCCACAGCTTGCTGGCAGGACTAGGGACTGCCATGGTCACACAGCTGCACTAGCACCCATGGGATAAGGAGCCTTGGAGCAGGACTGCTTGTGGCAATGTGCAAAGGCTGGAAACACCATGGTAATTGTCTCAACAGAGGGGTCTATCTCATTTATACCCAAAGAGGAGATGACTATATTACACCATTGGAAGACTAACAAAATGACATATACTGCATCTAAATGCATCCCTTTACTACTACATTTGGTTGATATTTTGTATACTCGGCCCATTTTATATAATGATAAAAAACATAAAAGGAAAAGGTTCTGAATTCTAAGTCAGGTTGCCTGAGCTCAGTGTCACTCTTGGCTGAATAAGTCGGTGTGAAACAGTCCCACCCTCCCTCCTACGCAAGGGCTGCTCAGCCCTAACCCCGTGTCACCCAGCCGCTCTGTGCTGGCACAGTTGTTGTGCAGCTGCGAGCTGAACAGGCCTAGAGAACTCAGATGGCTGGGGAGAGCAAATGTTTCAGGGGCCAAGCTCGTTTTTAATTTGGATCAGTTTCCTGATCTGGCTCACTGTGTGGTTGTCCAAATCCTTGTGCTGCTCTTGCTCAGGGGCAGGACTGAGGTAGGAGGAAGGGTGAAACTTATCTTTTTTATTGTGTTGTTGACTTTAGCCAGTTTAAGGTGGTTATGAAATGGTGATAGACTAAGCAAGCTTTGTTTTAACCAAGGAAAAATGCTTTAATTTTGAGCATAACCGCAAAGGTGGTTTTAGAACTGCACTAACCATACAAACAGGACTCACTGGTGAGTAACAGAACACATGGAGAATGTGTGACTGGACTGAGAAATTCAGTGAGCTGATGTGATCACTGCATATTAGAAAAGGCAGCTGTTGGACATTGCACTGCATGGTAAAAAGAAAAAAGCCTGTTGCTCTTCTGCTGTTCATGAACCAACCAGAGACCAAAGAATTGCAAGGATCCCACCAAAAATTCTTAATTGACTCTTCAAAAGACAGAGTGATTCTCATCTGACTTAAAAGAAGCTGATAGCTCAGCACTGGGTATGCCTGCATTCCCACAGGTTTTTTTCTTTCCCGTATTCTCCAGAGTTTTCCTTTGCTCTTTGCTTAAGGCGTGGAAGAAACTGAACTTTGGAGAGTAAGTAAATCAGTGTTTAATTAGTCATCACAAGGCAATGGGCTCTTAGTGAGTCCTCAATAGCAGACAGCCCGGACAATGAATGTATGTGTGTTACATTAGTTTCCGTTTGCACGTTGAGGAGGAAATTACCTTGTAGGTTTCAGGGAACCGGGCAGTCCCACAAAGTGCTGGAAAAGGTTGCCCACATGACAAAAGCTTTTAGACCAATTTTAAATGCCACTCTTTTCTTGCTTGACCCAGAATAGTCAAATTTTTAACAAAGAGGCTCGAGCAGCATTTAAATAAAAACCCTCCACATTTCATACAATGTTGCACAAATCACATCGGTAAATCCTCTCTATAAGTAAAAATTTTTTTTTAATTAAACATTTGAAAGTTGCAACCAATCAAAATTAGTGTTGCTAGTATAATCTTAGTTAAGCACTCAGTTTGAGTGCATCCTTCTACCTGTCTTTAATTGAGTGCTCATACATGTTCCTTCCTAAAGACCCTGCCTTATTCAGTGAACAGAACAAATAGTGCTCAAATAATGGGGAGTTATTTTGTTTTCTCCCTAGGTTCATGCTGGAGCTAGCCATTATGAACACTGGTTTTGCAATATTTAGTTGTAAAACTAAGACTGGCTTGCAACTCACAGCTCATTTCTCCACACAAAATTCATCTTTCCTTTCCCTGCCAAATTGAAACTCTCTTCTTGAGTGAACAGGACCACTAGAGCATCTCAAAAAAAATCTCTAGTATTTTCAGCCCTGACAAATAAATGCATTAATTTTTATCCTGTTTTCAGATATACTTAAGCTGTTTCACTGACATTTTCTACATATACTCTGCCCAAAGCACACACAAAGGACAATTAACATCTGATGGTGTTCTAAACACATAAAATCAATATAGTCTCAGTGGGGAAAGTACTGGGCAACCTGAATTACAAGTGATGATCTCAGTCCACTAATAATATAGTTTAAAGGACCCAAGCACCCTATGCACAGACAGAGATCCTGTTATTGTCGGAGGTGTCAGAGAGAAGGGAAAGGACTACATGGCTTTAAATACCACAGTCAGTGGCTCTTTAGAAAGGGAGTGAAAATGAAAAAAAAGATAAATACAAACACATTTGCCTCTTCAGTCAACAAGTAGCTTTCAGTGTAAAGCATTTTATCTGGATGTCTAAAGGTATCATATTTACAGACAAGGATCAAACGTTCAGTATGGACATCTCTACAGAAGGCCCCAGAAGAAAACTGCACGTAGCAATGCTGCCTTATTCTCTCTGAAAACCTGCAGTCGAAGAGGCCTCACAGTCAGTGCACAGCTGGTCCAGCTGCTACAGTGTCTAGTTGCGCAGAACATGAACCCTACATCTTGGGGGACCCTATAGCTACTCCACCCTGCTCCTGTGCCCAAGCTGGCAGCACCTGGGAGACAGCGCTGATGGACCACATTCACTTGTCAAAGAGCAACCAGATGGAGGATTGCAATTTATGGCCTGCAGTTAGGCAGGCTTGCACTGTGATCTAATCAAATCTTGCACAAAATAGGTCAAGGTTGGTCAGTGTTCAGATGAGATACACTCTAGGGAAAACACGGATACTGCAAGAAACAGTTTAGGATTTGGACTGAGGATTCATCTGACAGAGCTCCTAAGGCATGGTCCCGATTTTAGGCTAGATTCCCAGACGTCTGAGGTACCCAAACAGGTCCCTGGTCTGTTATGCAGAAGGGGCACTGTACTGCTGGAACCACATTTCTCATTTTTCAGACAGGAAATAAAATTACAGTCATGCCTTATGATTAATTAAATAAATCATTCTTGTCTTTGCTTGTGGACATGACATTTTCAGAGGCAACATAAATGGAGAAAAGGAGCTTGTTTGGTTTCTATGAGCCTAGTACAACCTGCTAGCCTTTTCTCTGCAAGATCCCATTTTAAAGCTTTTCAATACTAGGGCACCAAACCCAAGAAATTTAAATTCCTCTAAGACTGCAAACACCATGAGAACTTTTGAGCAAGACACATGCAAAATAAAGCAAATTATGTAATCTGTCCCTTTAGAGATACATTCCTTTTCCTTTACATTCACATTTCCCATCCATTCACACTCCCACCTAAAAATCTTTACCTCAACTCATTTGCCCAGACGCTGGTCTAATGTGGTTTCATTTTTATGATGATTTTAAGCTCCTTGGTTACAATTCTGTATATTTTTCTTTGTCTGAAAAATACAGTATAATAGTAGAACTTTATGGGTAACTATTATACTCAAAAAACCATGCACATTTTTATCTCCAAATAATGAAAGATGATGACAAGTATGTTGCTTGAGAAATTAAGTAGTCAGAATGTAATTAATCAAACTGAAATTTAGCCAGGACATTGAAATTAAATGATGGCCTAAACAGAAATATGATCCTCATGGATTTTGGTAATTTCAAGTGGTCAGGACTCGCTCTGCTGTCCAGTTGCCCTCTCAGCAGAACACCTCCTGCATGCTGTGTGGTGCAGGATGCTGCAGAGTGAATGCTAAGGCCAAAATGAATTTATAAAGCTTGCATTCTCTCTATGATTGCATTGCTCAGATGTATCAGTTTATCAGTCTACAAAGGAATTAATTTCTAGATTTCTTTAGGCTGAGAAGCATCCATATATTATGTGCATTGTTTTGATTTTTGTTTTTCTTTGCCTTATGGTCATTCATCTTTGCTGAAAGTGAATCAGAGGAGCAATGCCTGCCTTATTGTTGGTTTGTGGTGTATAATCATGTTAAGGACAGATCACTGGTCTCTTCCTTACTCCAGTGCCATTTATAACAGACAATTACCCCTGCATGGTGCAGTTGTCAGGATCTCGGGATTGTAAATGCTCATTATCAGTACGGAGACAGCTGAATGCAGTGTGTTTCTCTTTAAAGCTGCTTGGATTTTCCAGAGCTGTCTGTCATCCTGGAAGCTTTTCCTAGCACAGCTCAGTTTTCCGACAGCCAAGTAAGGTCCTTTAGATGTGAACCATGTGGGGCAGAATCTGGGTACTGCTCCCACCTACTCCAGGGAATGACTATGGTCCGGAGGACAGAACATCCCTGTCTCTACACTGGGAGATCTCCAGCCAGTGTTCTGTGTTTAGAGAAGCCCTGTGAATGGCAGTGACCATGTGCAAATGCCAAAATAAAGGGTGACAGGGGGTTGAATGCAGTGGCATTACCTACAAAAAGGAAACATACCAAAGCACTCTAGTTGGTGTTAAAATTAGGTGGAGAAGATGCAAGGAGTTCTAAGTCTTAATGACCTCAGTTCTGCAATTTGCCACTAATTAGATCTACAATGAGTAACTGGGAACAAAACAAGGAGTGACAGACTAGGTCAGCCAGTGGTTTGCCAACCCCTTGTCTTGTGTTTCCTACTGAGGCTTTTATGTGATAATTCTTGATTGTGTATACACTGTCTTTTACTAGTAATCAGGAGTGAAATTGCATGTGTTATACACTGTACAAACATGCACTGAAACAGTGCACTTGCTCTTTGGTTCTGGGCAGCATGGCTGATATTTGTGCAGCTCTTTCTAGTGGGCATGCACATGGCTTAATTTTTACCCTGCCAACCATCTCCCTGGCTCCTGTTGTCCTAACCCAGTAAGCCAAATATTTGTTTCTTCTGTGTCTCTTTCTGCAGCTTACATTGTGTTTATGCTCTGGAGCTATTTTTCTCTGTGTATTTACCTCCCTGATCTTATCCCTAAAATTTTGTTCTTTCTCTCCCTCCTTCCCACACAATGAAGACCTCATTAATTCCGTCAAAAAAGTATCTTATTTACTCCATTTACATTTGTTCTGCAAGTTAGCTTTTCTTCTCAGAGCAATCCATGTATACACAGTGTGCTGAAGAAGGATTTCTGGAAGCCTTGAATATTCTATCACTCCCAAATGCCTCATCTCTCCTTAAAATCCATCAGGCTTCCTCAGACCACATAGGATCTGTGCTTTGAGCATTCCTGGACATGTTATGCATTTCTGTATCCAGAGCAATTGCACATACCCCAGTTCAGCTTAACATATGTCATAAGCAGTCAGTCAACACTGAGAAACTGCAACACTATTGGTTTGCTGAGAAAACTGTGGTGCACAGCTCCCACATCATCTGGAATTGTTTTGTGTTCTGCTTGCTAGGATTTGCCATTTAAGTTTATCTTGGAGGGAGGTGCCTTTGTGTGCCTTTTTTTTCCTTTTAAAACTCCTCAGCTCGGTGGCTACCAATAACATAAATGCTCTAAAAAGGATATTAGGAGCACTGTATGTTATTACATCACTGGGGATCTGGGAGATGCTACCTCAGCGTCCTTCCATTAATAGACTGGATAGAGAAACATCCCAAACCTAGACCACTCCACCACCACATATTATTATTAAGGTGTACAACCTATCAAGAAGACAGTACCCTGCAGGTATGCAGGTGTTGCTTATGCAGGGGTGGGGCACAGCTCAGCAACAGCGTTTAGAAAAGGAGGCCAAGGCTTTTAAAGGGACCATGCTCCTCTCACCAGTGAAACAGCAAAACCCATTAGTTAGTTAGTCTTTTTTTTTTGTCCATTAAAGGGATTTCCGTAGGTAGGAATGCTGTAGTTCTCTTCACACCATTAGTCTTTATTTTATTTGTGATAAGTGCTTTGATCAGCAGGCACCTGTTTACCAAGCAGTGGGTAGCTGGGAGGACTTCAGCCCCTTCATCTGGCTGGGCCAGCAGTGGGCATTCCATAGCTCTCCTTCCATCCCTGTGGGGATTAGTCCCATGCTCCCCCCCACCACACACACATTTTAGTAAGGTTAGAAAAAAGGCCAGCTTAATTCTCACCTACTGGCCATGCCTACAGAGGCACACATGCAGTACACACCCTGCTGACAGAACTTTTTTCCCCTTTTGTGAGGAAAGCAGCGGTAACCTTCTAGCATCAACCTGTAGGAAAGTAGACTCGGTTACACACTCTAACCAGCAGATCTTGTGAACCCAGAGCCTTGCTTTCAGCAAGACAGGCATGATAAAATCTTCCCTCTTTCTTCAATAACATGACTAATAAATGTAGAAATTCCTTTCTCCTCTCTCCCTTTGCCAATATCTGTCTTATCTCCGGTTCTTCCTTAGACATAATTTCAAACATGAAAGACATGTCTATACTACGGACAGGCAACCTTGATTCTGGCATGAGATCCATGGCACACTGCAGCTTAGTGCTGGAGAGCTGCAGCTTAGGATCTGGCATCTGCAAAACCTGGTAACTGGAATTTCTGCTGCCTGGTGCAATCCTGCGCCTGGGGTTAGCCTGCTCTGCCTTGTGAAAGCAGCACCAGGCTCCACTGAAAATTTCTTTCCAAAGCAGGTGCACAGCTGAACAAACATGGCAAGCATGTATGAAATGAGCTCGCCATTAAACACTCTATCCAGCAAGTAAAGGGAACCATCATGAAGCCTTCCTGGAATTTTGGCAGCATTTCCAAGAGATCATCTGCAAATTGCTCGAGATGTGTGCTGTAGGCAATAAATAAGAGTGATTTTAAGGGGCAGTGTATATTGACAAAGTAACACCTCTCAGAATAGAACACACTGCTGGCATAAGCAGCAAAGACACACTAACAAAACCAGGATCTAGGGAGTGTCTTAAATGTGTATCTGATAGCACAAATACCAGATAAACAGCAAAGTCCAAAGAATGCAGAAGGTTACAACCACACTAAACCCACTCAGTTAACATGGTAGTTTATTGTTACTAAAGATCACAGTAAATATACCTTAACTTAAGCATCCAGAATGCTCCCAAACTCCTGGATGTGCAACCCAGCTACATTACAGCCTTATCTCGGAGTGAGACAGATGCATTCATCAGGTTCCCACTTTGCCTTTCACCACAGGGGGATAAACACAGGCACACTAGCTGAGGGGGAACCATGCTTTGGCCAGATCCCTGGTCATTGAATTACAAACAATAGCAGTCTACTCATATTTTGCCCCCAGATCTGAATTTTGCAAAAACAAGACTGTTTTGTTTTGTTTTGTTTTTCTCTACACATTTGTTCCTCTGACTTTGTCTTTTTGCTTCCAGTGCAAGTGGCTACAAGGAAGAAAAATAATCCTCTGGCACTGCCTTAAATGCAAACACTGAACCTTTGTTGCACGTGGAGGAAAACCTGCAGGCAAAATTCGTAAGTAGCAGAAACAAAATAGCTGTTTCCAAAACCAGGCATGAACACCACAATAGTGTGTGTTGTGACACAAGTCATAGAGTCACAGAATGGATTGGGTTGGAAGGAGTCTTTAAAGGCCGCCTACTCCAACCCCCCAGCAGTGAGCAGGGACATCTTCAACCAGGCTGTAGAGAGCCTCATCCAACCTGACCTTGAATGTTTCCAGGGATGGGGCCTCCACCAGCTCTCTGGGCAATCCTTTCCAGTGTTGTACTACCCTCACAAATATGTCTTCCTTGTATCTAGTCTGAACCTACCCTTTTTTAGTTTAAGACCTTTACCCCTTGTCCTGTTGCTAGAGGTCCTATTAAAAGTCTCTCCCCAAGTCGTGATCATGGGCCAATACTGAGATTCTCTGTGAGGAGCCTGGTGTTTATGTGCCATGTGAGGAAAGATTTAGGGCAAATGTTACAAGACAGGTATTTGTCTCAAGGCATGATAATGGCAAGGAGAACTGTACTTCCGGTGCCATTTTCAGCCTGCTTCAGCAGGTTATGACATTTCTTTTGTTACTCTTTTTCAAACCTGAATCAATTCCTTTCCAGATTAATTCCTCTTGCTCTGCTCCCACAGCCAGTAGATCATTTGCTGGGATACTGGCCTAATCTGATAGATCCATTCAGCATTGGACAATGTGTATGTAGGGTGATCTTTTGTAGGTGCAGCTAAACAACCTGTTTTGTGCAGATGAAAATTGCTCCTACTCCATGCTCCAAGCTGAGCTGAAGCCCTTCAGCTTCATGACCATGATCCTGAGCTGGAACTAGTAAGAACTGCTAAAAGTGCCAAGTTAGGGCAGCTCTGTAAGTTTGCTGGCTGGTGGACAGCAAAAAGGCAAATGCCTGCAACATTCTGTGTTGTGTTTGAAGCCTTCCCACTGAGAGTGGGATGCTTGTGCTTTTTCAACATCCAGTGATATTTGACAAAGGTGGGAAGACGCCTACTAAACTCAGAAGGATGCCAGAAGGGACTTTTGAATGACCTTCACTAACATAGAATCTTTTAAAATATACTTTAAAAATTTAAAACTAGCTTTTTCTTTTATGGGAAAGGCAGTTGTCCAAGCTAAATGAGATAAGTTTATAGCTAAAAATAGCTTTTAAAAGTGCATGGTTACCCAGCCCACCCCAAATTTTAAAGCATTATGCAACCACATTACCCTACTGTGAATGACCACTAGCTAATGCCAATTGACTGCAAAGCAGATCTTTTATTTTGTACTATCTGTTTATATTAAACAGAGTTCAACATGTAGTTCTGCCAAACCTGGGGTCATAGCAGAATGGGAATTTGGTAAGAATTTTAAAATGGATCAAAGGGAAAGGAAAGAGAGATGTGAGCATTCAGAATTTGGCCAGTGACAAAAGAAAACTAAAACTTATTTTCTGTTGATTGTTTTGCCCTTCCAAGCAGAAATAACAAGATGAAGGTGGAGAGGAAACTGGTTTTGCAAACTCTCACAGATATAAAAAGTCATAAAGTCTTGAAATTCTGCTGTCTCAAGACTTTTTTAACCCAGTCTTGCTTTTGTCTGTGAATTAAGATTACTCTCCTTGCCCAGGAAAAGCAATTTTATGCTAGAAGAGGCCACAGATGGGGAAACAGTTTGATCAATGTGGGAGGGATCAGTCCAAAATAACAGTAAGATATATTATGCCATCATAAAATGGTGTGTCTGGATGGAAAGTTTTGAGCACAAATTAATATTGACCTTAGCCAGAACAACTTGCTCTCTTCAACATCTGCAGCTGTGTGGTTACTAGGGAGTTATCTGGCATCATACGCTTTTTCACATCTGTCTACTAAATCAGAGATAGAAACACAAAAATCTAGCACAAAGGGACATTATATGGATTTGTGACACTCCCAGAGGGACTTAGAGTCTTTAAACTAAGAAAGATATTACAATGGGACGCAGGTAGAATATTGGACTAATGTTGTGTCTGCTCCATTGTGAAATGGAAAAACTGTGTCTATTTTCCTCTGATGAGCTCTCTGAAACTTCCAAACATGGATAAACATGAACTACAGTATATATGAGACAATAACTTTGGCGTACATACATGAAACTTCATACTTCTGGGATGAGCAAAACGAATAATCTCAATTTATATTAATTGCCTTACAACACCATGTGTGAGGGAAAAAGACAGTGGGAACAGACTGAGACAGGACAGAGAGATTCACAGTTTAGTTCATATGGTATTTTCATCATTCTTCATCATTTTCAACCCCACTAGCAACTTCCAAGGACTAAGCTGTGAAGCCTTAGTGGAAATGGATATGACAGGGTTATTCACAAGGAGTAACAACATTTTTCAGCATGTTGCATGTGAGTTAGTGAAATGAGTGGTATGTTGTATTTTCCCTGCCTGCATCATCTCAGGTTATGTTATGGTCCAGTCTAAATGACAAGGTGGTGAAATTGCATAGGTGTAACATGCCTTTATTTCAGCAGCATGCATGACACAAAGTACTAAAATCCCTGAAGTATAACAGTCTTGAATAATATGGTTCTAAATTTTCAGGTGTCAGTGGGGTATTTGTATGTTATTGCCCCATGCTTGTAAAATACGGGAGTTGTTCTTAAATTATGTTCTGAGTGAGTATAAAAAAGCTCAACCAAATAAAAGTGCATTAACACTTGCCCTCATTTTGAATAGTGGAACTTTTAATTAATAAAAGAATCTGTATTCTTTTTTATCTTTATTATAGTATAAAACTACTTTCAGGTTTAAAAAAAAAAAGGTGAAATTTCAAATGGGCAGTGCAAATTGATGCAATTTGAATTTACTAAGAAATTTAAGGACATAAAGCCATAAATAGGTAACCAATATCAAACAAATATATGCGTGAACAAACATAAGCAAAAAAAGTCAATTTTAATTTATAGTCATTAGGCAAGATGAAGAAATGCTGTGTGATTTCCTCTGGAGAGCCATCAATATAACTTGAACCTTACAGAAATGAAATAATAGAACCATAGAAATCACAGAATCATTGAGAGGCTTGGGTTGGAAGAGACTTTAAAGATCATCTCATTCCAAACCCCCTGCCATGGGCAAGGACACCTCCCACTGGATGAAGCTGCTCAGGGCCCCATCCAACCTGTCCTTGAGCACTTCCAGGGATGGGGCATCCACAGCTCTCAGAAACCTGTGCCAGTGCCTCACCATCCTCACAGTAAAGAATTTCTTCCTAACATCTAATTTAAATCTCTCTTCGTTTAGTTTAAAACTGTTCTCCCTTGTCCAAATAACATTTTCATATAGCAAGAAGAATAGAGAAGGGGATTGTAGACACAAGGTAAGCAAGTGTAGTGGTGGCAGATGTTAGTAGTAATAGAGATACTCCTTATGTGGCAGAAAACTATTGAATTTACTTTCTGCTGGACTAGCATAATGGGGCAGCTCAGACAGATGTCAGCACTAGTGCAGAAGAAGGGTTGCAGCAGCAAAATTGGTTTAGATGACTAAAAAAAGAGCTGCTGCTTCAAAGGAGATGCTTTTTAAATAGCTCTAATACCATGAAGTATGATGTTCATCACTATCATGAGTAATGTGGCAATATGGTCCTGTCTTTTGATATTTCTTTCTGGAGTGAAAAAGTTATTTTCTTCTTGCTTCTTACCAGATAATGGACTTTGCCCAAAGATGGCCTGTTCCTAAAAGCATTTTATAGAATGCTAAAAATCTGCATACATGGCCAGCCTGGCTCAAGCTGACACTAAATGGAATGCTCATGGAATGAAAACTTTGGATTTGGGCTTACTTGCCCCAAGTTTTGACTGATTTATAATAATTTCTTGCATTTGGTGATATGTATAGCTCCGACTCTCATAAAATACATCTTTAAAATACTCTGATCTCATCTAGTGTGTCATTCCAAGGATTAATTTGAAAACACACACATTCAATTAATGGAGCAGATTACTTAGAGCAAGGGAACTCAGAAGCATAGTTTCAGCTCAAAAAAAAAAAATTACAAGTCTAAAGTGAATTCAGATTTTAAAATTAGTTTTATTCATCATTTTTCTTGACGCTTCTTTTTTCCCCATGAACACTGAAGCTGCTTGTGCATACATGTATACAAGAAAGCAAATTTCAGTGTCATGCAGGAATGGCAGCAGAAGCTCAATTCACTTTCATAGGTAGATAGAAAGAAAATAGATAAAAGAAATTTCCTGCACATTAAAATAGCATACCTAGCTAATAACAGCCAGCTAAACACTGCCATAAAACAAATAATAAAGAGCTTTTTAAATGTGCAAGCAATGCAGTAAAGATTCTGTACTGTGGAAAAGTGAGGGGGTTTTTCCCATTCAAATAGAAAAGTAGTTGCCCTAAACACATGTAAACAAGGCCACAGCTGGAGTGAGGTTTCCCTGAAGGAGGTATTTGGTGGCAGCCTCAGTGTAGCCTCTCACCCTCCACATCACCATTATTCTCTCTCGCTGCAGCCCACCAGGACATCCCTGCAGGTTATAGCCATACAGATGTTTCTTTCAGGGGCCCAGCTGCTGCACCATTCCTCCTCCCACCTCAGTCACATTATGAGCATTCTGTGGGGCAGCTTATCAGGGCTATTCTTGAGGAAAAGTGTGATTGTGGATTCAGCCCTGCAGTCGGTGTGCGGGCTACACTCACAGCATCAGTCCAGCTTTTCCATTTTTGGCTCTACGCTCCTTTGACTTGTGTAATCTAAAATTCAAGCTTTTAAGCTTCAGCCATTACAGCCAATGCTAAAACACATCCAACAACTTCTTAATATCTATTAAGTTCTTTCAAGTAAATCCAACATTTTTTGAGAAGTTAAATCTGGTTGTTTTTTGATGATTTGGAACTGAAAACAGACAGCCTGGATAACTGGAACTTAAAAATGCAAAATCAACAGTGAATCCAGTTTAGGTTTTGGCATTGTATTGTGTTTGTCTCAGCAGTAACAACACTTATTAATGTTTTAAAACAAATATCTAGCAAACAAACAGGTCAGATGTTGTTCAAAAAGTGAAAGGCTGTGTATTTTTTTCCACTTGTTTGACAAGGTGATTCATTTACATACTCCTTACTAAATCACAGGGTGATTTTAATAGGAGGAGGAATTTGGGGTTGCCTGAGATGGATAACTGGGTCAAGTTACCCTCTGGAAGAAGTCAGCGAACAAAATGTGAAACAGAGGAATCCACTGCCTTTGCCCTCAGAGCTTCATGCAAATCTGCTCTGGAAACTCGGTTATGTCTCATTTTCTAGGACTTAACCACAGTAGCAGGCCTGCAGGGATGTACTTTCACCAATTCCTTAAGCAGCCTCTGCTGCTGAAATAAAACTCCAGAATCTTTTCCCTTCCAGTCCCATGCCCCACTCTTCTTGCCCCCTTGCCACTCATCTGTGAAGCTGATCTTGTTTAGAGCTGAGCAATGGTTTGGCTGGTTTGGCTTTGGAGCCTGGCACAGTTCATCAGCTGGCTGTGCAAGTGCTGGTGCTGGCACAAGGAGGGAGGTAGGGGGGAATAAAAACCGAGAGCTGTGTGGGACTGCAGCAGGGTTAGCTCTGCTTGCAGCTACATCAGGCAGCCAAGCTGATTTACTAGCTTGCTGCTGCCAAAAATATCAGCCCTACACCCTCCTTCCTGCTCTCGTCTACACCTGTCTGCAGCTGTGGAGCCAGGTCCTTCTTGCTTGTGCATCCCTAAAGTCCAAGTGACCTTGCACTGACCAACTCAGCTCATTAAACCATGGGGCAACTGTTGTTGTGTTTTAACTGCATTGGAGCTGGAATGGCTCACTGAAGGATCAGAGGAATACAGAGCCGGGGCAGGAGAAGTGGAAGGAGTGCATGGCCAGCAGCAGGGAGACAGGCTGAGGAGAAGGACAGAAGAACCTCCTCCTATCAGCAGCAATGACCTGTTAGTTTGGCTCAACTGGATCTTCTAACTTCACTATTGCACTGTTTTGGGCAGCAGTGCTGGCTTATGTCTGCTAAAAGTGTTGTGAAACAACATCCTATGTCTCATTTCAGCTATGCAGGTAAACAAGACTTCACATACCTACAGTTAAGAATATGCTGATACACATTTTGCATCAAAGCCCTATCTCAGAAGCCACATATACTTTCACAGGAAGCCCAACAAATGGCCTTCAGAGATGCTGATCTGCATTTCAAAACTGTGGACCATTATGCCAGTAGTAGTTCTCTCCTGAATGATAGCTGTAAGCACTTGTTATTGATTTAAATTTTGAACTAGTTTGTTTTGATTCAAAACATCATTACACCTACAACTTCATTTGTGCTGAGTTACTGTCCAAGCCTTCACATAAATTACTCCATCAGCTTGCCAGAAGTCCTAAGGCTGTGGTACCCTGTGCAGACACTGTGGCTGCAGGAACTCCAAGCTTTCCCCTTCTGTTTGTCCCAACCTCAAGCTGCTGCATCCTGTTCCTTCAGCTTTGCCACTTTGTGGGGCTATGCTGCAAAGTGGATATCCAAACTCAGGCACAATAAAAATGTTCCAGCTGCCCCCTTTTCGTTTTGGGGGGAGGTAGTGCCTCAGGCTGTAGTTTCAGCAGTAATACTGGCTTATTGTGTAGCTGAACACCGTAATTTCCCCCTCACACACATACGCACAGTTTATACCTGTCCACATTTCACTTACAGCACCCTTTCCCTTGTGCCAGTGTGCACAGCTGTGCCTGGGAATGGGAATAAGGGACCTAATCAAGCTGTAAGAAAGAAAACCAACTAAAGGCACTTTATTCTCTTCTCTGGTTCACAGCAAAGGTACACAGATAGTGTGGTATGCTCATCTGACCGAGGCCACAGTTAAACAGATATTTGCAGACATTTTCCTTACAGAAATCCCCACTGTTCTTTTCACTTCCCTCCAGCATATTCCCATCCTTGAGCATCTTCTTGCATTGTGCCAGAACACAGGCAATTTGATTTCTGTGTTTAAGTCTATAATAGCAGATAGCTCTAAGAAACAGAAATTCTCCATCCACTTCATTATTTATGCAAGCATTTTGTATTTTTAAACAAGCCAAGGTTTAAAACAGTTCCAGAACTCACCCAAACAGTCACAAAACAATCAATGGCATCCAAATCTGTAGCAACCTTCTTAAGAAGATCATCCAGCACCGAATAGAAAAGCTACTGAGCAAGAGCAAAGCACCCTCTGCACTACCAACAGGCACAACAGGCTGTCCTGGGTGCCCCAGGCATTATTGGCTTTGGCAGAGCAGACCATGCCAGATCCAAACCAGTCAAACTGGCTCCAGAAGCACCAAAGGAGCCCAAAGGCAGGTAGTTGTTCACCTGACTGGGATGGATACAGAAGTAAAATAGTGTCAGAGGTTCTTTCCCATTGCTGTTGTCAGTTTTGATTATTGGGGTCGCTGGGCTGACAAATACGACTGGAAAGTGTGTGAGCCATGGAGATGGCAATTCTGCCATGTCCAAATATCCCAGCCCTGATGCAATCCGCGCTGTGCTAGGGGCAGGTTCTGCCTAGCACTGCTCTGTCCACTGTGAGAGCTGAGTACCCTGACGATGATGTGGCCAGCAGTGTTTTGGCAGTGCATGTGAAGTGAAGGGATTGCAGTTATCCAAGGAACGCTGCTGGCTATGTTGTGTCTGTGATAGTTTTGCTGCTGATGAAATAGGGTTCCTGGTCTGATAAGGAAGAGGTGGGGCACGTAATTAAGCAACCAAGTAGCTGGGAGCAAGTCTTGGGGTATCTGTGTAATGGTTCCTTGGGTGGACTGTACCTGTTTGGGAGAAACAATTTCTGCTCTTTATTAAAACAACAGTAAAGATAATTTACGTGTCAACACCGTTAACTATTTCAGCAGTAGGGAGGAGATAAAGTCACAGACCTGCCCAATTAACTGTGAGCAATGTCTCATTTTGGTGCCACAGTTCAATAATATTTGGAGTTACCTTGATTTCTGTGCCTCTGAAGGAAGAAGTTCAATGGAACTCAAAACATATTCAAGCCAAATCAAGATGCCCAAGCAAGCAAAGCAGCAACTCAGCTTACTGCCTTTTCATGACCCATGTGAATAGGGTTCAGTTTAGAAGCAGGTCTTAAAATAGAGTGATCAACTCATCTGTGGACTCCATTGCTGCCAGAACAACTTTGCTTTATTAAACCTTCCAAAAATGTTCAATGGAAATGAAGTCCACAGCTCACCACTGCTGGTCACCTGGTCTCCCCACTCTTCTCGCAGCAGCATGATCAGCCTCTTTACCTGCTGTGCTCCTCCGAGCTTGTCAGACCCGTTTCCCAGGCCAGTTCAAATCAAGGAGAAAACCAATCAAGGAGAAAAGGGATCCAAGTAAAAAAAGGAGGTGCCTAGACTTTTTCTGGGCAAGTAGTCTGAACAAAGAGTGTAACAGCGTGCAACATACATCAGAAGTGATTCAAAAGTGGGGGCACAACACACATTTGAGGGCCATGGAAGGCAGAGTTAGTTTCCAATAATTATCTTTCTACTGTGCAGAGCCCATTAAGATTC
Organism: Corvus cornix cornix; assembly: GCF_000738735.6. Classification (NCBI taxonomy): domain Eukaryota; kingdom Metazoa; phylum Chordata; class Aves; order Passeriformes; family Corvidae; genus Corvus; species Corvus cornix. Next base: position 15,105,609 of record NC_046334.1, read on the forward strand.
CCCCTTCTCTTTTTATCACCTGCCCCGAACTAGTAAAGTTTTGTCTTCAGTGAAATGATAGAGTGGTTATTTTGTTGCCAATTGATGAGTGAACTCTAACACAGCCTAAATTTCAGATACTGACAAGGCAAATTTCATTAGCATGGTCATGGGATTAGATAATTAGGCTGAAGCTAGCTAACATGTTCTCAAAAATTAATATTTTATCCAAGCCTAGACAAGCACATCTAAAGAGTGAGGGATTCTTTGCATCCTCACACAGGCACAGTCGAGAAAGATGGTATTAGAAAGTGATTACTGAAGGTGAGAAAAGCAATTTGCAAATTCAAAAGAAACTGATGCCAGTAAAAGGGAAGAATTTTGAGGAACTTGCAAATATTCTAACATAGCCACTGCAGAATAGTAATTTAGGACCCTAAATGATACAGATTCACAGAACTATGTGGATTTTGCAGAAACACGGGCATTAAGTTTTCCTCTGCTCCTGCCACTGACTGTTGCTCCCACACCACAGTAGGCCACTGAGGCAGGTGGGAGGGATATTTGATCTGTTTTAAGTAACACAAATGCAGGTCTTGTCAGGTATTCCAAAAAGCTGCATTTGTTCACTGAGCTGCCTCACAAGAAGGAGGGTGTATTTCCTAACCACTTCATATCACAAAAGACAACCTTGCAATCAAGACAAAGCCATTGCTAATATTGGGCAGCAGGACACATTGCTTACATGAAAGGTTTTATGTCAAAGTACTCAAAATGACCAGACATAATTTCTGGAGAAGCAAAGACACAGGAAATTCTTCCATCCCTAGCTAGCCAGAGATATATTCCACTTTTCAGTTAAGGTAACTGTGGACCGCTGGTTTCTTTACCTCCGGCCTTGCTTCCCAAAACAATCTTCACAAGCTGCTAAAGCAAGAGAAAAAAAGTTCAAGGGTTGATACAACCTTTAAGTAACAACCAGTTCAGCTTTGGGAAGTTTTCCAACTCCTATTTGTTTTTTAAAAGTATTGTTCACATTTACAGCCCTTTTGTCATCCTTCTTTGTTCCATTCCTGTTTATTCCTATCTCCCCTTCCTTGCCTGTACCCCAGTTCTTCAAGTGGAACAGTGCCCACCTTCTGTTCTCCCTGCCTCAAGTCTTTGCATGAAAAAATACATAGCAGTGTATGTGCAGGCTTCATCCAGGCAATCCTGCTGCCTATGTTACAGCAGGAGCCCCCAGCACCTCTAGCTGGTTCTCTGCACTCCTCAGAGCCTCATCAAAGCACTGCCTCCGGGCCCTTCCCTTCATTTCCCTAATACCTGCATCTTCTGCTTGCTAAGGCACCTCCTGAGACAACCACCTCTTGCCCTACAGCCTTGCCCTTCAGAGCTGCCTTCCACAGCTGCCGTGCCCAAACTGGTGAGCCTGGGCTCTGGCAGGAAAGGAAGAACCACCAGGCTGCCATGGCAGCAGCGTGGCTCACCCTGGGCCAGGAGAGGGAAGGGCACAGAGGAGGAGAAGGAGGCAGTGTTTTGGATGCTCTTGAAAGCAAAGGCTTTTTCTGTGAGCCATGTTATTCCCCAGTTTCAACTTCCTATGCTATCTACTGCCATACGCTCTCCAGTCAGCTGCTTTTCTCTCTTCTCTCTTCCCACTTCTCTCCCAGGATATGCGTATTATTTTCTCTCCCTCTTTAAAGCTTCTTCAAATACTAGGCAGACCTCCCTGGAGAGGTGATACCCTGGCCCAAAAGAAGTGCAATACTGAAATACACATAAAATCAATGTCCTGCTGGGAATATGCATTGTTACCCTTAGCCAGACAGTGGCCTGGCACTTATATCTATGAGATTTGTATCACTTTGTTACAATCATTTCCCTTTTCTTAGCAGAAGAATATCCTTTTAAAAAGGCTCCAGTCAGAATCTGAAAAACAAAATGGTAATACTACTTTCAGTTACTACAGAGTTTTCACTAAGCCAGCAAAATAGTAATTCTGTGCTGGGTGAGTGACATGGAAATCACCCACCTGGAAAATGCAATTGCTTCTGAAAACTCAAGAGAAACACTGCTTTTAGCAAAAAATGCTATCTACAGAACACATCTTTGTTACAAACTCACTAAATATACTGGAGTCAGACCCCTATATTTCTTCATGGGTTGGAGGAGAGATGCTACCACAAGATTTGAGACCATAAAGGTGAATGCCAGGAAATGTATCAGTAATTAATCTTCCTTCCTTTCTCCCACATTACAATCTCCCCTAGTTCTTCTGTGTCAGCTATCTTTGTGATGCTCACAACAAACTTCTCCCTTGGTTATATTTATATGGTCCTGTAGAACATTAACAAAATGTCACACTTTTCCTGAGAACACTGTTAACAGTTAATTACTCAAGGTAATTACTAACCGGCTGAAGTGTTTGCTTTACTAGACCCTACAAAGATACATTTTAAATGCCTCAGGATGAGCTAGTTGCAAAGAGAATTTTGTTGTTTGTTTGGGGGCGCTTTTTTATCAATTCCACAGTTTGGATGCTGTGGTATGCAATTAGGCAGATAGGTTTAGTCTGGTGAACATGGAAAACTTGACTATTCCCATTTCCCCTACAAATCTATTTTTAAAGCAAAGAACTATGGAATGTTATCTCTTGTTAGAAATAATGGATATTAACTTTAAAAAAAAATCTTTGTAAGTAAAAATGAATAGTATATGCTCCCATTTTTCCAGCCCTATGACAGTATTTTTCACCCATAACTGCCACCAGTGTTGCTAGAAATCACAGAATTCTTTTGCATCCTGCAGAAAGTTGCTCTCATAGGGCAACACTTCACAACTCTTACTCTGCAAGTCACCAGTCCCATCCTACATCAGTCACACTGATATCAAAAGTGTGAGTAAGACGAGCTTGGCTCTCCTACTAAAGACAAAAAATCCCACAGGAAACTTGTCAACTCCTTACCGTTCTAGCTCAGAATGTATTCCCAAGTCTCAGTCCACTGACATCCAAAAATGTTCTCATATATAATGATATTGCCTGTAATATCTATGGATAAATTTTAACCATTTTTTAACATAAGGAATATTCTTACATGAATCAAAACTCACACACAACCTCATCATATGTTATTCCTGGGGTGAGATGCTATAAATACAGCAACTGAAACAGAAAGACCAAATTATTCAATTAAATTATTTTATTCATTAAATCAGTTGCAGAGCTGGTATTGGAAAATAAGACCTTCCTGGGTCCCAAAAATGTGTCTTAATTGCAAGTCATGATGACCTGCCCATGTTTGTCATGTATGAATGATGTAACCATTCAGGTGTAGGAAGTGACTTTAATATGACTGCAAAAGAAATGGAAGCCAAACTTTCTCCAGGGAGTTTCAAATCACGGAAGTTTCCTGGTAAACCTAGTAATGTCTTTTATATATATATATGTATATATAAAAGCAAAAGAAAAAGCAAATAAAACACAGTGTATTGCTGTACTATATCAAGGTAAAATTAACACAAACTGCATTTTCAATGCAACAGAAATACAGTTAACACAAACCTCAGTCTGGTCACCAGGCTATAAACTGGTGCAATGAAACTAGATCAGATTTATTTTCTTTCTGCTTTTTAAAAATTATTATTATTATTTTATTTTTCTATATGTCTGCCAAGTATTTGGCTCCCTCTCTAAAAACGTTCTGGTCTTTTTGGTGTATCATTTGAAAATCTCTCCATAATAACCTCTTGAATTTCATCTATTTCTGCTATGCTTTGCAATATAAAAAACCAAGGTTTGCAGGAAGAGGTAATGTCTCTTATTAGAGCAAGTGTTAGGGATGGGAAAATCATCCAAGTTTCACATATAAGACGGGATGTCTTTTTGATGTAGACAGTATTAAAATTGAGCAAAGGCTCCCGGCTGAGTATCAATGAGTTAAAGAAGGAATTAGAATATGTTTGTTTATTGAGAAGCCTTGAATTATGTTTTATTTTAGAAAGTTTGTGTTTAAGCAAGTCTTCACCAAAGAATTAAGTAGTGTGAACTTTACCAACACTTTTTGTTAAACGCTTAATCCACACCCACATCACAACAAAGACAGATGGCTGAGCTCTTTACATATGAGAAGGTGACTTTTCACACATAGCCTGAACAGTAAACCTTTTGCCTTTTTTTCACGGAAATACTAAGCTCCAAGATAATAAAGTTGCCTTAATTTGCATTTCTCCCAAGAAGTGGAAATTACAAAACTACAGACAACAAACGTTGGCTAATCAGTCTAGGGAAAAAGGTCCAAAGGGAAAACTCAGAAATGGGTTTGTTTAAAAGCTACAACAGGCAGCAAGGACCTTGAGCTATGAATGCTTTTGTTTTGCTAATCTACCTAATGTTCTATTGAAAAAAAGAGAAATCCTTGAATGAATGATTCTGACTTTGTTCTAGTGTGAATTGAGTAGCAGCTTCTTTAAAAAATTCCAATAGTTTGTATTTAAACAATTCTTCCTGAAGACCTTTTCTCAAACAGGTCTTTATATGGGAAAAACAACTGTTGATTTTGTAGTCATCATGTGAGTAACTTTAATAAAAGTCAGCAGGGCCTTGCCTACTGTGAGATTTTTTTTGAACCTGTAACCCTTAATCAGGATTGCTGTCAGCTCTAGAGCCTGAGGAAGGTGTCATACAGACAATATTCAAATGGAGCTGTGTTTTTCCCACAGCGCTGTTGGAAGGAAACCCTTTTTTGTAAGCAAAGCCTGAGAGACATTGGGATCCTGAACTGGAAGCTGAGTGAAGAAGGGTCTCCCAGACCGATAAACACTTTCCAAGTGCAGTGTGTCCCCAGAGCTGGAGCTGCACACCACCAACGACTGTTAAATATCTTTCCCAAATATAGGTTAGAAGTGTTAAGAATTTGTGGGAAAGTTTTCCTTCGGAGTAGACCACGGCTTAATGTTTATTCATACGCTGTAGTAAGCAAATGAGAAACTAAGCACTTTGTAAATGCTGCATCATTTTGACTGCTTGATCCACTCCACTGACAGAACAGTTTGGCGTAATTGCTGGCATACATAATATTTTCAAATGACAATTCTCCAAACAAGTCAGGGCCTGAGCTAACACCAGTGAAAGGTGAGGAGATGCTGCCTACATATTGAGCTGAATTCTAGACTATTAAATGTCACAGACAATTAAGATTTATAGTTGATGTTGTCCACAACATAAATGTATTCCCCTGCCTTCAGTACTTTCAGTTCCACAGCAGTTACTGGTATCTGTCTTCAGCTGTAGTTTTAGATGTGAAAGCTAATTTCTCTGCTCAACCCTTTCCCTGCCATTTGACCACAACTGTTTTGAAACAAGCCCCAAACACCAACAGTGCTGCCTCTACCTGCAGTTTTGATTTAACATTAGTAGTACCACTCATGCTGTTGCTTCTGAGTTATGCCAGGAGTGGAGCAGCTTCAGCTCCATGCTGCTGAGTATCTTCTCATGTAAATCAGGCAGGATTACACATAGGGTTGCCTTGCTAATGAGAAAAACACTTCATCAAGAATGAGTGGCAGGAAGCAATGGACAGCACTTTGAAGAAGTTCAAGAGACAACAAAGTATGGCCAATAATAAAGGTCTAGGGCTTTCAGCAACCTTTCAGTACTAAACTGATGCTAGGACACTGTTATAGGATTAGGATGGAGACCTTACATTTTCAAACATAGCCTATTTTGTTTTGGCATCTCAGTGTTTGTCTATCAAATTCCCAACAGTTAGCTGCCACCACAATTAAAGGACATCTTTTTTAGAAGCAGTCAGAGAAGCAAAGATACAGTGACAGCAACAACGCTGATGGCAAGAGGGATCCACAGAGCAGAATGAATGGTCAATACAGCTGTAGTGCCTGCAGATAGTCTGGCTCAGAAAAAAAAACCCGACAGCTGAGTATCAGCTATGAGCAGCTTGTAGTTGCATGAGCAGCAATGTGGAGCTGTTCAGAGTCCCTGCAGGGATGAGTTGCACAGACACAGGGGAAAGATATCTGTCTGTAATAATGAGCCTGCGCAGCAAAAATGATGAGCTGTTCTTAATGTGTCTGCTTATACCTGGTTTCAGAATAAAAGCTTGGTACTGAAAGTATTTTCCCTATTGCCAGAAAGAAGCACTTTTCATTTTCATCCTACATCTTCCAAAGGTGTACTGCCTACAAAAGTTGCCAATACATAACACAGGTTCTGAAACCTTAATTTTTTTCCATAGTAGGAGAAGATCCAGCTGTCCTGTAATGCTGTTTGGAATAAGAAAACCTTGTAACCGGTGATACCATAACACCATAATGCAACACAGAATGTGATTTCAGGTCCTTTGAATGTTTGACCTATATTACATAGGCCAGCCAGGTAGTTACTGTCAGTGCTTTCTGCTCCACCTGGTCAAACTGCACCGTGTGTTATACGGAGATTATCCTTCCTGATACCTATTAGGGAGTTTGCCACATCCTCCTGCTCTAGTTGATAGCATCACAGATTGCCTTCCCAGCAAACCCTGTGGCATACAGCTATGTTTTTCTCTCCAGATCTAAGTTTCTGACAGAGAACCACAAATAACCTACTAACTCTCAGAAAAAATCTGTGACCTGTCTTCCACCTGAGTGATTTTTTTAAGTCATGCTGTATTTTCAAGGCACTCTTCATAAGGAGAAAGACCAGAAGTATTTTAAAATCTCTTTTATCTTCCAGGCCTCACAAACTGGAGAATATAGGCAGTCACAGGCTTTGGGAATCTACAAAATGCTAGCCTTTACTTCCAGCTGATAATTTGTCTTCCTACTTTGACTACTAGCAAAGGTAATAGCAGTGATGCTAGTTGTAATGATTTTGCTGTCAGATGAAAAAAGCTTCCACAGCAGCACATCCAGTTTGAAGACCAATATGATCTAATCAATAACACATGAAAAAGATACCTGTATGGCTAAAAAAAGACTAGGACTGACAGCTTTCTAGAGATGTCTTCCAGACTGTATTTTTTCTTTCCCAAATTACAATTTAAGATCATGCTGCACAGCCATTTCTCTTAAATAAACAGCCACTGATGGTGACACCTTGAAAGGCACTACCAGCACCCCTATATAGAACTCACAGCATGCACACACCCTCTTTGTTAACTGCACACCCACTGTGACTCTTAGGATTTAAGTCTAACAGAAGAATCAATCGGATGCACATGGAGCGAGCGTACTCCAGATGAGCAGCTGCTTGCTGGAATCCTGATACCTCCCACCTCAGCAATAAGACATCTCTCCCCTCCCTGTGGTTACTAAGCTAAAAGGCACAGTCTGAGAATGGGAGCTTTTTGTTTTACCCCAGTGATGGAATTCTGGTTTCAGGCTGAACCACCCTCCTCATGTAAGCTGCAATTATTTTGCGACAAGGCCCATTTTGGAGAAGGTAAAGGACAGGCCTGTTGCACTAATACATAAGAGATTTTCCCTTTATCAGTAAGAGTTTTGGAAAGCTGAAGGGTTACTGAATTCCTTAAGAATATCTAATAAAATTTCTCTTTATTTTTTGTCCTAATGGAAACAAAATCATTATAATCCCATTGTCTCTCTGCATATCTTTCTCTCAACCTGAATACCTTTCACATCCATGCAGCTGGATTTGATAAAGCATAGAGGTCTCAAGGCAATTAGATTCCTACAAAGTTTTATGCAGAAAGGGAATGCACTAAGGACAAAGACTCTGAGAGTATTTATATATGCCTATCAGGTATGTGTCAGGGAAAGGCAGAAGCATAAAATTATTAAACGTCTTGGAATACACAGGATCCTCCTTTGTGGACATTGCCCTGAGACTATGAGAAAAACAAAACTCAGGCAGACCTTCACATTCTTGGACACTCTGTCAAACAACAAGATGCAAACTGACCGGAAAACTGAATACAACCCTAGACCAGCCCATCTCATTCTAGCACTTGGCCTAAATAACAGAGTCCTTGTTTTCCTGGGTTTCAACCTTGAACAGTCAGGTTTATCTTACCAGGTTCCATTTGGCCTTGGCACACCAGCTGTCTGAAAGAATTTCCAAATCCAGTATACGATGACTCTGTTTGTCCTGGCACATCATACCCTGACCTAACATCTGAATGGGCAACCTGGGTGAACTGTTTAGAATGCTCTAGTACACTGCTGCAAGGGTCACCTGAATTTCCAGCTCATTTTGAACGTGGTGGCACAAAAGCTCAGAGAATTAACAGGCAGGTAGTACTGTGTGTTGGCTTATTTTCTTTATCATAAGCATTTCTGACTGGCCACTGCTGTTCCAAAATGGAAGTTAGGCTACACGGATTTGCCTGTCTAAATTACTTCCTAGCTCTTCATCAACCTCTAGTTTTAACAACACTGTCCAGAGTCTGTGTCATAAGTTGTGTCCAACTCTGGGTCCCCCAACATCAGAAGGACATGGACCTCTTGGAGTGAGTCCAGAAGACAGTGATGAAGATGATCAAAGGGCTGGAGAACCTCTCCTGTGAAGACAGGCGGAGAGAGCTGCGGTTGTTCAGCCTGAAGAAGGCTCCAGGGTGACCTCATTGCAGCCTTCCAGTATCTAAAAGGGGGCTTATAAAACAGATAGAGAGCAACTTTTACATGAGCAGATAGTGATAGGACAAGGGGGAATGGTTTTAAACTAAAAGAGCTGAGACTGGATGTAGGAGGAAATTCTTTACTCAGAGGGTGCTGTGTCACTGGAACAGGTTGCCCAGAGAATTGTGGATGCACCATCCTTGGAAGTGTTCAGGTGTTGGATGGGGGTCCTGAGAAACCTAATCTAGTGGGTGGCATCCCTGGCCATGGCAGGGGTGGGTGGAACTAGAAAATCTTTAAGGTCTCTTCTCCCCAAACCATTCAATACATAATTGATACATGCTTGATAAAAAACAGTGTCACTGTATGTGATGGTGGAGGTTAGGAGAGAAGCACCCTTCCAGAATGTTACTGTTTTTAAATGACCTAGGCTTTGAGCTAATATTTGTTGCTAGCATAAAGAGATTGGGAGTTTCCATTAATATCTCTCTTCCTTTTAAAATCTACTTTAAATAAACAAGTAGAAGCTTTTAATCAGGCAAGGCAATAAAATGTGGGCAAAACATGGACAACACTGCAAGACTGCATGGGTAAAGTGAATAGTGCAGCTATTCTGGAATGGTGGTGTCAGCCTGGAATGACTCCCTGCTGAGACATTTTTATTCCACAAAATCATTGATTTATTTTGGATGACAGTACACATATGCACCATTATTCTGAAGAGCTATTCTGGCCAACAACACTAGGCAAGCAAGCATGAAGCATGATTTTCAGAGCCATAGGCAATTTTATTGCTGTCTGGGTCCCTTCAAAATATGTGGGAAAATCATGGTTTCAGCCTGTCAAATCCCAGCACAAGCTAGAGCAGCATGAAGTATTTTCATTTATGTTTGTAGAATTTTATTTCAGCTTCTTTAAAAACATAAAAGCCCTTCTTAAAACCTATTGGTTTTTAATGCAGATTAAAACTGAGAAACTATAAGATGGAAAACATTCATAGATTTTCCTCTTCATATTTTAACCAGCTAAAGAATTAATAGAACTTTGATAAACTTCCGTTAACGTTTTATACTGAAAATAAAAGTGATTGTGTCTGTGCATGTGTGAAAGAGTACAGACTTTCAAGATAATCTTTCTGGCAGTTTTTTAAGCAGATCTCTGAATAGGCCTAGAACCTTGAACAATTTTCAGCTGCTGAGCCACAAAAATGCAGGAACTTGTGGAATTCAAGATGTCTCTGGGTGGCTTCCAGAGGGTCACAGAGAGATAAGGAATGAAATGAAAGTTTGCTGGTCAGATAGCTGCACAGCCATAAGGAATGTTTTGTGAATCTGCAAGTAGGGAGGCTGATCTAGACTGTTATCAACAATTAAAGAGGAACCATCTGTGCCTGTACAAGGTCCATGTACAGAAATAGCTGGAGAAGTTTGTGAAGTCATTGTTGTGTGTTGGCCTTGAATCCTATCAGTATCAATTAAAATACCAATATTGTTAAAGACCTTATCACTTTATCAGTTTTAGCTGGGACATAACAAAAATTTTTCCTGCTTATTCAGGAAAGTGAACATGAGTGTAGGTTAAGTGACTTTAACCTACAGGGTTTCTTCTTTCTGAGTTCTAACACCATATAGACGATGAGTTTTAAAAGCAACATGATTTAGTTAAGGCTTGAAGAGATAAACTAAACAGGAAAATGCCTGTCATAAAGAACCTATATGCTCATGTTCTCTCTATATATATAATCTTCTCAGAGGCCACAGCTGTATTTATACCAGAATTTCTGTGACTAACAAACAAGTTTCACCTCTTTCACAAATATTTGTCTTCATTGGTTTTGAAAAAATGAAATCAAGAGAAAAAGTAGTAGCAGATGCCAATGCTACAGCTAGGTGTAAACTCCTACTGTACTTGGGAACATAGCTTTAAAACACTAGAATGGTTATATTGTTTCCATTACCTGTGGCACATAACCAAACCTCAGCAGTAAGGTTAAACCTGCGATAGCCAACCAGATATTCCAATATTTTTAGATGCACAAATGAATTAAAAATAACCTTTAAAAGCTCTTACAAACAAGCAAAAAAAGAAAAAAAGCACTATCAGGAGTGTGAAAGTGGATTTTGCACAGGATTAACTGCTTAGAAAGGCTCAGAGTGAAAAGCATATTAATTGTAATGTAGCTGAGAACTCTGTCTCCTATTGAGCAAATAATTTAAAAAACCTCTCTGAGATTTACTGCAGCTAATGACATTAGATTTAAAATGCTTAACTTTATAGTCAGATTCATATTGTTTTCTGAATTGGCATCATTGATAGCGAGGGAATTTGTTCAAAAAGGAGAGAAACAAACCCTATAATCTTCATGGATGTAAATCTTGTCTGCAGCTTACCTTTCACTTGAACTGAATAAATTGCAGAATAATCCAAACCTTATTTGTGCAACTATTGAAAGTGAGCAGCAGTATCAGAAACACATATCTAGAGACAGAAATAGCTGTCATTTAGCTGTGCCATGCAGAACTCATATACATATTATTTATATTTATATACGCACACATAAATATCTTTTTCATACTGATAAACATTCTTTGAAACTGCTTGTTTGCAGGGCAAGAGGAGACCTTGGCCCTTCTGATTCCAAACAATTTAAAAAGCCACTAGACTTTGTTTCTAGTTTAATGCAGGCACAGGAATAACAATTGCTAATAATCTATTATACTAAAATCTCTCTTGCAGCCACTTTGTGGTATTTCAGTCTCTACAGGACTTAGATACTGTTTTAAGAAAATTCTTAGCTATTCTGGTTTAAAGGAAATAACCACAATATGAAACAGAAGTCTGTATTTTGGTTGTTTCCAGACTTGTCAATGCAGCTCTCTCCTCAGCGTAGTTCTTTTTGTAATAAACACTTTAGATCTTTATTCTATGGCAAGTATATTGTTATTCTTAAGCAATTATGTAAAAATTAACATTAATAAAGGATACTGATAACTGAGAAGCGTACCCAAGGAACTGTGTACTACTGCCTAAAGCCACCCTAGGCTGAGTATTGGCTCTAAGTCTCAAAAATTACATTACCAGTGTTTGTATTTTTACAAGATTTGTTATCCATTGATTATCTGGATAGAGCTGGAAGCCACTAAAAGAGGTGCAAGAAAGAAATGTTATTACATCTTGTGTAACTCATCAACCTCCACTTATCCCTGTATCTCTTGACATGCAGACCACTGGAAAAGGCAGTCCCATGGAAGACAACTGAGATTATGTACATGGCATGTATAGAGCAGATAAGCTGAAGAATGATATACTACTCTATTCAGAAGGGAAAAAACCCCAAAACATTGTAGTACCTAGACAAGGTAAGTTTTACAACCGCAGATAACATACACCCAGATCTATGATACACCTGAACATTTGTTGCAGGTGCAACAAACATTATGTTTGCAAGATAGAGAAGCTCCATGGAAAATTCAGTTTCTAAGTGACATAGACTAAGCACAAAAAAAGAAAAAAAGAGAGAGAAAAAGTGTAGTTGTATGGAAAAGGTGGTACTGCTAGCCAAAATGTGTGGGGCTTGTGGTCTTTCTAAGACTTGACACAGCAACAGTGGTGTTAAGTAGGGGGCTGAGCAAGTGTTCCCCATCATGTACAGGTTACACTCACACTCACCAAAGTGACCCGATCAGAGCTCTGGCTCTCCAGTGACACCAACCAGGGTCTGGGTACCTAACACGGGTATCCTGATGGGATGACCACCTGCTTTCTAGGTGTTGTAAAGGCTGAGCTAGGCCTTCACGGCTAAGTAGACATCCTTTAGTATACAAGAGACTGTTTGATATCAGTTAAAAGAAAGGATGTGTACGGATGCATCTTTTCTAAGTGACTCGTATATACAGCAAATTCTGGCTTAGCAGAAGTGCTCCGTCTGTTATGAATTCCAGTTATTTGTCTCATTCACTAAAGTAAGCTCTTCCTGTTAGCCAAGACTGATTTGCAAGATAGTTCCTTATATCACAGAATTCCTTGAAGATGTATTTTTACAGTCTTTTTTCAGAGTAGCAAAATACAATAAGGAATCAGAGAATGCCAGAATCAATTGTTTGGAAAAGACCTCTGAGATCATCGAGTCCAACCTTTGAACACCACCATGCTAACCAGACCATGGCACTTTCCTTAAACAGCTCCAGGGGTGGTGATTGCACCACCTCCCTGGGCAGTTCATTCGAATGCTTCATCACCCTTTCTGTGAAGAAATTCTTCCTAATGTCCAACCTGAATCTCCCCTGGTGCAGCTTGAGACTATGTCTCAAGTTTGCCAGGTGTGTTACAAGCAACAATAACATACTTGCCAGTTAGCTCAAATATTGTCATTCTCTCAAAGGATTATCTGCTCCAAGCACATGATAAACTTAATCTCTAGCCATGTTCAAATCTCGGTAATTATCACACAAGAAGGGAAATCAAGGAAATAGTCTGTTTTGTTAAGGACACCTGGAAGATCTGTCATAAACAAAAAATCAAAAAGCAAATTTTGAAGAAAAGCATTAGACTGATATCCTTAAGGGAGGCACATTTAGTAAGCAGCACTACCACTCTCTCCTTTCTCCTAACCAGTAGGCCTCAATTATAAAGATGAAAGCACTTAGCACTCTCCCAGACTCTAGTTACATCTCTCTTCTAACAAAGATTGTCCTCTGATGCTAGAAAAAAAATGTACCTTGTGTTCATGTGTAAAAGGCTCAACTTTCTTAAAACTTAAGCTTAAAGAGACTTTATAGAGAACTTTATAGAGATAAGAGATTGTTTCAGAGATACTTACTGGGCTTCCCTCACAGCACCAGCTCTGTCGTTCCACCCTCAACTATAAAAAGTGCTGAGAGTTGTGTCCTGATCACTGCTCTGAAAGTAAGGCCAATAAATAGCCCCTAGCATTGGGTTCCTGATGAGGTAAACTGCTGACACACAGCAGCCCGCCTCTCCTCACACTGCTGGGACACACTCAGACGGTGAGGCAAAGTGCTTTCAAATAGCAGCTTTATGCTCACGGACTCCCTGTTTTCCAGAATCTATTTTCCCTCAAGAATAATAATTTTTTAAAATACTTGCAGCTCTTCTACTTTAAGGAGAGCATCAAGAAAGTCTGTCAGCAATTTACTGCGAGGACAGAGGGGACAGGAATTTGATGTTTCATAGTAGATTATCACCAGCTATCACACACTTTATGTGCCAGCAGGTATCAGGCTGGAAACAGATTTGTGTTACTTTATCACAGACCTCAAACTCAATTCCTTAACAATATGGCCACACTGATGTAGCTGCTGAATAGAAGACCATGATTTAGACTGTGCTTATTAGACTTTTATATTGAAGTAATTCAGGAGAATAGGATCAAAAACCTGCTTTCTGTACAGTTACTTGGTATTAGCAGCATCTATGCTTACAAAAGAGAAAGTTGGCAGAGCAGTAAAAGCATATCTGTGTACATTATTCATGCACATTTATCTGTCAGCAGATACAGTCAAAATCCTCTTGATAACTACTTTCAATATTGATTAAAATAGTGTGCATGTTTTACCATTACTGGAGACACTATTTTATGCATTCGATAAGCAATGCTTGATAACTCAGTGAATTAGCCAAGTTTATTTAAAAGACAGAGAAAAATTTTGGCTTCCTTGAAGTTTCTTTATGAGCATCATAGGAATTTTACTTCTAAACTGTAACTGCCAAGGTGCTGCAACTCTATATTGACAAGTCTCCTAATTCAAATCCACTAGACTGTATTTATTTGGTGTGCTAAAGGAGACTAATGGTTAAAGCACTCACGTCTCTTTGTGGCTGAAGAAAAGCATCAGAGCTCTATACTTCACAGATTTCTGGGAAGCTAGTAAGATGTGTGGCTGAGGCTCTAAGCCAAGAAGTGGGCAAATGGCAGCAGAAAATAATTTCAAGTTACTTCAGGACCTTTGCTGAGTCATATCAGTTTCAGTGTCTGAGTGAGCAAGTCTGTGTGGATTCCACATCACACTCAAAACTACCAGAAGGGATTTTTTGCCTGCCTTTAATATTTTTATAGCTAATTTACAACATCTGCCTGAAAAAACACCACAACAGATTGAAAAATATAGACTCAGATGGTGTGTTTGAACATCTCATGTAGCCATGATTTGACAGATCCAAATCCAATTACCTTGCACCACTACTGAAAAGAAATGTTCTCCTACCAGTCTGTCTGGTAGATGGTGAAATTATCATCAATACAGACAGAACCACTGTAATATAAAAATTCTACTAATTCCTTTTCATTTTTTGATGTAGTAGCTGATGAGTCTGTTATTCTCATCCATGCCTCACCTCTTTTAGGCCCAGAGAGTGGCTCAAGGCACTTCCCTTCTACAAGGTGGGTGGGCAGAGTACAAACTGATTTATTTATCAGACGAAGCACTGAGAGGCACTTTCACACAGAGAAATGAGTTCTGGATCCCATTTTTCCTCCCTGCTCTCTTCACTGCTCCATGAAAGGAAAAGAGACCATACCTACCAAGCAGCAAATTAAAATGACCATGCTCAGCTCAACAGTGTTTTATCATGGATTTGGTGGATAGATTTGGTCAAAAGGTCAAACTATTCCCATGGAGAACAAAAGTGGCAGCTCTGTATCACCTGTAACAGACACAGACACAATTCTCACCTTAGCTTTGCCTGCTTCCCGTGGGCCAGCATCGCCCCAGACTTATCTGTAGGTAGCTCTCACCTGTACTCACCTTAACCAGACAAACTTTTCCATGGTGGGAATTGGAGAGGGATAAGCCTTGACTTCACTGGCATATCAAAGCAGACTTGCAACCTACCTCTTTTGCTGCAACGCTTTCAATAAATTCCAGTTTATGCAGTTAATGGAGGGACAGAACCAGCTCTGTCATTATTATGGCAGAGATGTGTTATGTGGTCATTTACAATTCCAGTTCTGTAGGACTTTTTCTTTTGCCATGAGTTTTTCTTTTAAAAACAGTATATTGAAAATTTATACTTGGAATATAAACCACTTTATGTGATCGTAATTTTAACAGACCTCCAAAATAAAGTTTTGCTGATGGAAAAGATCAAGTCTGTCAGGGAGAAATAAATATATTCTCATGCTCATTGCTACCATTTGTATTGTCAGGGAGCTTCCTGTATCCCTAGATCATAAAGACTTAGAACAATATAGCCTAGGAGTTAGTGGTAAAAAGATTTACTATGTCATCCTACTTACTACAACAGCGTGCTTTGTTCAGTCTAGATGCTTCTTCCATTTCACTCAGAATATCATGTGAACTAAAATAACTCAGAGTCAAGAAAAAACACTAGACTGTATGCTGCAGTTTATCCCATCTGTTTCTAATTTAATCATACTAATTAGCTGAGCTATCATAAATACATTCTCCTTCTGTCATCACTGTTCACATTCTCCATATTTATCTGCAGATGCCAGGAGCACTTATTTGTTCCTGCTACACGGTAAACATTGTCATGTCAGGAACCCTGCTGTGATAAAACTTCCCTAACAAACAGCCACCCTCCGGGAAAAAACCAGTGCCCAGCTAGGTAACAAGTAGTAACAGGCTATCAGGTGGTGACAAACACTCCAAGATTTTACATCTAACAGTTTGTCACACTTCAGCAGTTCAAAGCAAAGATTTTCAGGAGCCCAGGACTAATCTTAACTATTTTTAAAAATCTTCATTAGCATATTAGCCACGTGGTTTAACTCTGTTATCTATTACGTGTAGGGAAAGAGCAAATGTAAGAAGGAATGTGATTACATACGGTACTATTTTGCAGCCAGGTAGAGAGGAACAATGCCCCTAAACTCTTGGGATCACAGACAGGAGGTGCAGCCAGTCCGAAAAAAAAAAACAAAAAACCAAGAGTACTCTTAAAATTTTGACACTTTTTAAAGTATTTGGGAGTTTGTTTAAAATCACAATTCAGTGCCATTCAGTTTCTATGCAACACCTCTTAAATCTCTTAAACATGATTTGTTTGGATACAGCAGTCACAAAATTTAGCTCGAGAAACTTTGCAGGAAAACATTTAACTTCTATTTCCTGTTTCTCTGTTGATATTTCATAAACTATAATTAGGTTGTGCTTTTTAAGGGTGCCTGTTGTTATAAACAGATAAATAAATAATTTAAATCAAATGTTCAATGTCAGATTTCAAGGTTTTATGCAATCCAACTGTAATCCAGGTCATGGATTTAGAAGATACACTTTCCTTACAAAGAAGTAGATTCTGCATAATTCAGAAGAGTTTTACACAGAACTGTATTCTCAGATGGATAAAGATGTGTAAATTCCTCAAAATCAAAGAGAACTGATACCCAGGAGGGCAAAGCAGACAAAACAGCCCATCAGCAACTCAACCACATGAAAGACCACAAAGAAACTCCAAAGCCACCCACGCAGCTGCCTGAGGAGGCTGTCAAGGAATGAGAGGCTCTTGTTCAGCTCATGTTGCTGCTGGAAATGTGTTTGAAGAACTTGGCAATACATCTGGATTTTACAAGTGGCACACAAAGATGAGAAAAATGAAATCAGATTGAATTATGTGCTGCAGTACCCTGGTGGTGTCACATCTCAGCTAACTAGAATGTAATTTAATTTACAAGATAATGGAACGATCTCCTGCATTTGTTACTTTCAGAGGAGTAGCTGACAAACACTCACAGTGTAAGCACAAACTTAACTAGACAAACTTAACTAGACAGACACCTTAAAGGCAAAGAAGATAGGATCCTTTTTCTAGTATATTAAACTGTACTTATTTTTTAATAATATCTATTCTAGATACCTAGAAAGCCTCCATTTCTGAAAAATTAGTATCAGGCTTTGAAAATCAGAGATCTATAAAACCAGAATAGGAATGGTGAAGAATCAATCCCTTTTTTCCTGCATGCTTCACAAACTACCAATATGTACTGGTAAAAGAATAATACAGCTATTGTATCATTTGCTATTGATTTCTACCTCTTTGGCCTATATAAAGCTGACAGAAATGCCCCATCTTACTGTCTTTCCACTTACAAACCTGAAGATATCCCTTCTCAAAATTCTGCTTTCCTCAGTAAGGAAGAAAGAGAGAAGACAAGAGACTTAAATTTTCAAAGTATTTGTCAATAAACATTCTGAACAACATATCTTAAATTTTGTTCTCTACTACACCAACATAGCTAGCTGCATTGAAATATGAAGAGCGTTTTTGATGAGAAAACACTTATTTTAAACAAATTGTTTTAGATGCCTTCGGTTTGCTGCAGGGAGCAGAAGGGAGAATGAGACAAAACCTGGAACACTGAAGGCATTTGTCTTCAACACTTATTAAATGCTCCCTTGTTTTGTTCATGTTGTCAATCTGTAGTAAAATGAACAGAATCTTAAATACACATGGTGACAACTGCAAACTCCTTATTCAGCCTCTGTTTAATCTTCCACAACACTTTTTGTTTAAATTTGTGAGTGACTCATAGCAGTGGCTTCAGCCAAGCTTAGCACAGACAGACTTTGTGCATGCCCACACAAATACTGATGAGTCTATTCCCACTGTTGGCTTGTAGGATTCCCACTATCACTATCTTGAGCTTTTTTGAGGAGAGATTATTCTTTGCATAGGCCTCTGCCAAAGTGTCTCATATTCTGATGCTGGGAATAGTTGGAGACAAAAGTTTCTTTATGTTCATTTTCATTTATGGCCTAATATTGCAGGTTACTTTCTACATTAACTCAAATGAAATATTTGTCCTGTGAATTATGCTTTTATAGGCTCCTGCATAATTTTCTTTTATTTACAGTGCCTTTCAAAACAAATTTATGTTGCAACAACATTCTCAAAATAAGAATCTATTCACATGCTATTGCTCATTGTTCCACACAGTTAGGAGACTTCTGTGACTACCCTCCTCATCAGACCTCTGCTCCAGACCCTTCCCCAGCTCCACTGCCCTTCTCTGGACACACTCCAGCACCTCAATGTCTTTCTTTAGTGAGAGACCAGAACTCAACGTGGCACTCGAGGTGTGGCCTCACCAGTGCCCAGTACAGAAGGACAATCACTGCCCTGGTCCCGCTGGCCACATTATTGCTGATGCCTTTCTTGGCCACCTGGGCATGCAGTGGATCATGGTCAGGGGCTGTTGAGTACCCACAGGTCCTTTTCTGCTGGGAAATTTCCCAGCCTGTTGCTTAAAAAGCCCAAATGATCATTTCATGATCCAAGAAAGGGTTCTACTCCACCTCACTTTTCTGTGATGGATTCTTTTCTTCTTATGACATGGTTTTAAGCCACATCAATTTTGTCATCTGGCCTGTTTCCTGGCTGCTCAAATGCCTATGTCAAGCCTGAGGGAGGATGTGGAAATGCACACCTTGGGGCAGAATAGGATCTTTCCTTTTGGCACCACCCCTGAGTTTAGGTTAGTGCAAGTGATCTCAGCACCACACTTGAGGATTCTGGTGGCCTATTATTAAGTGCACCAGCAGTAGTGAAGTGTAACAGGGTTTAGTTGTGCTTGAAGTTTCACAGAAGTTTAGTAGAGTGCTCTGAAACACTCTTGTATATTTAAAGGTCTAAGAGCCAACCAATTCTTAATCCTGACTTTTAAGTCTTTAAATATGCAAGACTGTGTCATATATGATGTACACTTTACTGAGGCACCATAGGAAAGCATACAGAGTTTAGGATTGGCATAGGGTTGAATTAATGAAATTTGACATCAAAATTGAGATGGGGAGTTGGCTATATTGGAATATCATCCTAAAAGCTTTTGCATTAGTTTTGATGTAAACCCTGTGCATCTTTTACTGGCTTTCTATTGCATTGAGCTGCATCTGATAACAGGATAATTTTAGCTCAAGATCTGCCCCACAGTGAAAAGCAGACTTGTTGAGCTTGTATTCAGGGAATGAATTGAAGCCAGGTGTTTTCATGAAGAAACTTGGTGGTGACAGCTCTGATTTCAAGTTACACATTTCAGGACTTTTTCTAGGCATTTATGCAGGTAGACTAGGGCTTTCCTTGTCTGTAAGGAGACTACTATTACCTATGGGTCCTACAGTGGACTTGGAGAGCTGAAAATCATGTGTTTAGATGCAAGATCTAAGGTAGGTAAATTCTGAATTGGTAAACCCTAAACTCTGGTCCTCACTTCACCTTATTTTTAAAGAAGGCATTTATTTCTCAGACTTCACATAGGACTACTATAATTTTCTCTGTATCTACAAAGTCTTGTTTTTAAAATCCAAGTCATTCTAGTTAACCTTAGTTACAATTCTTACTTAAAAATCCTGCCCTTTGATTTCATAACTAAATTAGGCTGATCTAATCCTTTTGTGTGCACAGCTGAAAGACTCCACATGTACCAAGAGATGCATTTTACAATTGACCAGCTAATTAAGATCTTTGAGTGTACAGTGTCAATAGGTCAGCCTAGACCTCAGGGCAGCAAATATGCCTCATTTCTCTTCTGATTATATCATACTTTTTCCTGTTTCCAGATCTATTTCTACAGCAATCTCATTGACAAATTGATTAAAATTTGGGGGGACTTGGCATTACGTAAGTAAGTTTAAATACTACATAATGTACCATAATTTACAGGCAGTGACAGGAAGAGAAGTATCTAGAAAATCTGCTTAGTTCCTCCCATTTATCGTAATCTATAATACAGTATCAACTTGTAAAATGAGAGGTGGAAGATACTGCTGCCCAAGGATGGAAATAATTCTTCTGTTCATATTCTGGTATAACCCATCAAACACCAGGCTAGAACTACAATTTAGATGCCTTTCACTGCCAGCTGTGTTTGATGATGGTAGCCAAAGTAGTTAATAATTATCCAGTTCCTTTCCTATATGTTTTCGAAATAAATTATCTTGCGGATACTTATATCTATCCATTTATCTAAACTTTTGATGAAATTTGACAGCTTCCACATTCAAGCATCCTTCAAGCTTCTGAGAAGACTGGAAGAAGCTCACAAAACTGTTTGCTGCTAACGCTGTAACATGAAATAATCTGGGCTTCACATCAGCTGTGATGTCTCATCACAACAGTGGGGCCTAGTGAACGAAGAAAGAAGTCGTTTCAAATAATATTTGGGTTCACAAGATCCGAATGGCTACCAGATGAGGCTCTGAGCTGCCTGGGGATCTGCCTACGGGGGTCGGAGTTGCCCATGCACGGTGCAGAGGGATGAATGGGCTCTCTGTGCCCCCACTGCCCCGAGTGGGAAATCTGGCTGATCACATCTGGTGAGAGCCCTGAGGTGGGCCACTGGAGTAGACATCAATAGGGAACCCATGGGCAGAGGGGCTGACAGTGCTTCCTAAGCTGTCAAGTTGTTCCTCAACTGTCTGTTTTACATGATTTATTAATTCTCTGGTGTTGCTGTGACCCAGGGACAGTGTTACTCTGGCATTAGGCAGCAAGCTTTGAAGCCAGAGAGAGGAGAATATTTTCAGTAGCTGCATGGATTTTAGTGCTGTTGGCTTCAAAAATCCTTTCTCAGCCAGAAGTTAAGAGTTACAATGAAGGGAACATGAAATGAAAAAAAATAACTGAAATGTATATATTTAAGTTTCCAATTATCAGAATATGTCATATAGATAGGAAAGCACGCCAGATTATTTATCTGTAATACAAGGAATTTTAACAGTAGTTACAATATTTGTATTTTTGTTGTATTGGGTTTAGCCATGTATCACACAGCTAAAAATTCAGCTAATTTTCTGATACTTGAAATATTTGTTCTCACAGATGGCAAATGGATGTTTGCAATGAACTTAAGAATCAAATACAAATTTATACATCACGCTAAATAAAATCTATAAAACTTCCTCTCTACAATTCATACATTAGTCATGAATCTCAATGATAACTCAAAGCTAATATTCACTCACAGCTTTTGTGTGTGAAACCAGCTGTTCTTATAAGCTACTTCATTTGGAAATTAATTCTACTTCTCTATTATTGCACAATTTAAAAAATATATTGAAATTAGAAATGTGATAATTTTTAGCTTGTAGAACAGTATTTAGTGAGTTGTTTTGTTGTTGTGAAATATCTCATTAGGTGTTTGCTATTTTGCTTCTTAGAATGTATCTTCTTGTATATTCATACTAGTGACATGGGGTCAAGAAGTCCATATAGTACAGAGAAAACATGGTGGGATGATTTGCAATGATTCTTAGGTGTCCTAGAGAGATGGTTGAGAAAATTGTTTCTTTCTCTGATGAATTTTAATTTCCTTATGGTGAATACCATTGCATGACTGAGCTGGACACTGTATCCCTTGTGTCCTAGCCCAGTGGATTCCATGCATGTAAGCATGATACAACTGGTTCCACACCAGGAAAAGAGACAGCCTGTAGCACTCTGTGATTGAAATGGAAGATGCAGAGGGAAAATCTGGCCTGGATAACTGCATTCCATTGAGCTGAACTTCGCTTCTCTCGTAGCTCTCCCATGGTTTTGCTCTGCACTGATAACCAGTAACCATGATTAAGCCCAGAAGTAGCTGCCTTTTAACATTAACTGTGAAGACACTTCATGTGTAAGTACGGACTTATCCTGAGTACTGCGAGCACTGAAACATGAACACAAAAGTGTCTGACTCTTGTGGTATGTCGAACCCAAATGAAACAAGAAAGCACTTAAGTCATGCAAGATGTTGAAGTTTTCAATCTGATTTTCAAACAAAACCATTTAGATTTACTTCAGAAACTAATTTAAGATGGATCCTGACTGAAAAAAAAAAAAGCTGAACTCATAATTTTTATGCTTGAAAGAACTTGTCCTCTTTTTATAGCAACATCAGAATTCCAGTGACTTACCTTCTTATTTGGACTGTCTTTTACTATATGCCATAAGAGGCTGTAAGCAATCTTCTAAACAGACAAATTACTCCAGATTGCATGTCAGATACTTCAGTGTCAGATGCTCCTAAGGAAGCATGTTCTCATCACATGGTTCTTGCAAGTCATTCACCAGTTTATTAAGCATTGACTCAAAAATTTCAAATCCAGAAGGAAAAAAAATCCCTTTCAAGGATTGCTGCAGAAAATTCAGCTCTGAGAGAGGAAATGAGGCATGGTAGTAGATGCTGAAGCATGAGTGAAAGGTACAAAAGCAGCCTGACCAGTGTCTCTGAACACTCTACTTCTACCCTTTTACTGTTTACTTTACATTAAAGTAAATACTTTTCTTTCTATTTTGCATGCAATCCACTCTTCTTGGGTCTGATTTTTTAGTGAAACTAAGAAAATCTAGGAAACAAGTGCTTTTTGTAAAAGATGTGGAAACATCATCCCTTTTCAACAAAGAAATTTTATGTGTTTTTCTTACCTGCTGCGCTATGGGAAAACAAACTTCCATTCACTTTGTGCAAACTGTAATCATCTGTACTCGTTTTACTGTGCCCATTGCTGCAATTACAGAAATTTCACATTCCCTGAAGAAATATGTTGTAGTTAAAAAAATACACATATATACGTACATACTTCTGGACATTTTTCAGGCTGAGAGAGAGGAAAATTACTCACTGGCCTGTCCATGTAGGGGATACTTTCACTTGGTGTTGCACTGCACAGAATAAAACTGACCTGTTCTAGAATTTATAGAAATATGCCTACACAAGTAAAGACGAGACACAAACACTGAGAAAAAAAAACACTTGGACAACTGAAATTAGTAGGAGGAACCAAATATATTTTCCTCTATTCTGTCTCATACTATGGAATGGAAATGTTTATTTTGTTGGCTGATGTTTATCCACTAAAAATAGCAACAGAGAGAAATTTTATAAGATGTGATATATTTGTATGAAGGTTGAGAGTGAGCTGAATAAATCAATGACTAATATAGTGATGAGGGACATAATGGCTTATTTCTACCCATACTTGACATCATGCATTAATTTTGTAGAATTATTCAGGTCTTGAAACAGGGCAGAGGAACAATCTTGATGCCTCTCAAAGGAAATGGAGAGGAGACAGCTAGGAGAAAGAGAGCTAATAGAAACAGAACATAAAAAATGTTTATGAAATGTGTCAAGGCAAGCATTGTAGGGTCCAATTAGTAAATCGAGAAGAAACATTCATATCCCAAAAATTAAAGTTTAAAATGTTTTGTGATGGAAGTGATAGAAGAAAGATGTCCAGTTAAGCATAAGAGAGGAAGACATCATGTCACTGCATTGCAATGAGTCCAGTTCAAATTTTAGTAAGCAAAAGAGAATCTCTACATGTAGGATCACAGAATCACAGAATTGATAATGTTGGAAAAGACCTCTAAGGTCATCAAGTCCCACTGTTAACCCAGCACTGCCAAGTCCATCACTAAAAAATGTCCATAAGTGGCACATCTGTATATTTTTTGAATACTTCTAGGGACACTTCCACTACTTTCCTGGGCAGCCTGTTCCACTGCCTGGAACCACTGCCACCACCCTTTTGGGGAAGAATTTTTTCCTAATGTCCAACCTCAGCCTCCTCTGACACAACCTGAGGCTCTTTCCTCTTGTCCTGTTGTTTGTTCCTTGGGAGAAGAGGCCAACCCCCACCTAGCTCCAAACTCCTCTCAGGCAGTTGCAGAGAGTCCTCCTAAGGTCATCCCCGAGCCTCCTTTTCTCCAGGCTAAACACCTCCAGCTCCCTCAGTTGTTCTTCATCAGACCTGTTCTCCAGACCCTTCATCAGCTCTCTTGCCCTTCTGTGGACTCACTCCAGCCCCTTGATGTCTTTCTCACAGTGAGTGGCCCAGCTTCCACTAATGCCAGTTGCTGGTGCTTCATTCCCACAGATAACCCCAAGGATAGATGACAGTCCTCAAGGAGCTGTGGTACCTCCTAGGCTGAATCCAAACTGGGAACTTTTCTGTTAGCACATTCCAGCCGGGCAAGTCCCGAGGCTGGTGCAGACCTCAGCACAAATGTGACAAGCTGCTCCAGTTTCCAGCAGGAGGCACCTGGGAAGAACTCTCCCCAGAGCTGCATATCTGGGCCACCCATCAGGCCAGCAACTCACCCACTTTATCTGCACACACAGAGACAGCACTGGCTCATTCCGTGAGGGGACACTGGGAGCCAGAGTGCTATGGAGAAGTCAAGGTGGGCTGGGAGCTGGGTCAGTGACTGTGAGAATGGGGACACCAGTGTCAGCGTGGGAGAGCCTGAGGGGGCCATCACTACCCCTGGAGGCAAACTTCTCAAATCTGAAACGGTGTAACTACTGCTTACACAAGGGTTTGCCTGTGTACGTGGGGGCACACATATATAAGTCTAGTTTGGGATTTGTGATGACAGGTTGTTTAACTAAGAGGGAAGATCCCAGTGTTAGGACCATATTTGGAAGAGGAATGGCTTTGAAGTTTCTTTTGCAATCCTTGACGTATTTTTAGTTCAAAAATTCTTATGAAAATTGACTTCTCTAACTGGTTTTATGAGTACAGAGACAAAACACTGAAATGAGAAAACTTTATTCCTACTTAAATGAGAAATTTACAGTTATCCATAGAAACACTGTTCCCACAGACACACAGTGCCACCACAAAAAGGGAATCTGGTCTGCTATGTTCAGCTCCTAGTACTGCACTCAGCAAAACACATAAAAACACGTGTCATTTTAAACACATGCTTAACCCTTTCCTGAATCACAGCCTAAAATGTTCCCAGTACGCCTTCCAGCCCAGTACAGTTATTGGATTAGATGCATGGAGAGAACAGCGTAAGGGAATGTGCCTATTCTATGGGAGAGTATTTATTTTAGACTTTCTATACACACTATATTCTTCCTTGTCCATTCCCGCTTCATTAATATTAATAAAAACTTGTGCATTCAAGACATTTGTAATAGTGAATTACATTACTCAGTGGCTCTAATTATGTTATTTCTTGAGTTCCAAATTGACTCCCAGCCGTACTTATATTACCAGGTATAAATAAGAATATGATTCATCATTTACAGAAAGCACATTACATAAGTCAGCTACACAGTTGCACAACTGGGCACACAGACTGTCTGCATTGAAGGTACAAATAGGAACAGGAATGGAAATAGAGAAGATTTTCTATCCTTAGTTTGAAATCAAACTTAGACTACTATACTAATCATGTGAGCTCTGGCTGAAATAAGAACAGAAAACATTCATCACATGTTTTAGCTGTTTCAAACTAATAATAGTCTGGGACCGGTTTTCAAAGAAAGACGTAGCTGTGCTTAGGAAGTGTGTGAATCCCAAGTACAACTGCTGTGAATAAAAGCTTTTTTTCTTTGATTCTGCCGGATTCCTCATGAGAAAAATTTACTCCATATGCAGTACATATAATGGTTTTGCAATTCCAATGAAAAGTGTTAGCTACAGGCAGATGATACAGCATCCAAACTCTGCTACATTCAGCAGTGTGCTGTGGCCTACAGATGTGGCTCCAATAATAGTAAGTGAGCTCATCGTTATTGTGGAAGATTATTCATTAGGGAGAGAATAATGTAAGTGATACGATCATTACATCACCTTTTCCTGTACATTATTCTCACTACAGCTGACAGGGACAACATTTCTCAGTCTAAAGTTACATTATTTTCAAATTTTGCAGAGTCTAGATAAAAGTGGTGTTTGAAAGTATATGTAAAGATTTATTTGATAGCAAAGAAGAGCTAGTGCTGCAGGGATGAATTGCTTGTTCATGATTTCTATCTCTTTTCTTCATACAAAATAGTTATTCCATAGTGTTACATCCCATATCTATCAGCACTAGCTATTTTAATTTGTAAAAGATTTTAAAGAAAATTTTTAAGAAAAAGGTTTTAAAATCTATATAATCACAGAATCACAGAATGAGGGCTTTCAGTTGAAATAAAGGATCAATCTGATTAGTGTGTAAAAGAGGTCTTGATATTAAACTCAAAATTGCTAGAAGTTACAGACTCAGGGAGAATTATGTTCAGATTACAGCAATAACATATTTTGATGAGGGTAGAGTTAGCGAAGAAATATGAAGAGATTTCCTAGCTTTTTGTGTGCTTTTGATAATAATGGTTCATATAGATATAGTCAAGGATGAGGAGAAAACCACATTCACTATGATTGAGATGGAATTTATCATGATAGTGTGTTTACTGATACTACTGTATTAAGAAGGGTAACAAGGTAAATCAAGAGCAGAAGCCTTCCTAATTTTGAAATTATGCATATTTTGGTCTTATTTTTCCAAATCATGCTGCTGTTCCACAAAGTTCTCGGCAGCTGCCATCAGAATGAGAATTACTATCAATAGTTTGTAAAAGCCTTAGCCTAGCCTATATTAGTACAGAGATGTGCATTTGTATGTCATGGCCTAGTTTTTCAAGTTTCCACTAAATAAGGACATTGTGAGGACTTAGAATGCTCCCGTGCAAATCTTACCGAGCGTTTCTAGAACTGAACTGATGTAGCAAAAAAATACCAGTTTCAAAATGCAAACACTTGTCCTATTTGTGCAGCAGACATTCTTCAGACAACTAATAAAGTTTTAAAAGGAAACCCATTCTCTCCATTTAGTGTATTTGATTGAATATTGAGGTGAGAAACAGGAACAGACTTTTCATTCAGTTCCGCTGCTTTCCCTGGTGAGGACCTTTTTGCATAACCACTTGCCACTGTCAGTGTTCATAGAGAAGAAACATGTTGTTGGCTTAAACACAGGAGAGTGCAACTGATCCAAGTATCTTGCGTAAGGAAATCAGCACAAAATATTTACCCTGGTTTTGGCTTCTTTGCTATGGTATCTACCTCGTGCACTTGTTGCATTCAGAAGGATTTCCTGCTGTTGTGTGCACCAAGCTGGTTTACTGCATGTGTTTCTGCTTCTGTACTATATTGTTTTTCCTGTCCAAACAGTTACCAAGCAATGCAGTCACTGTGCAGTGTAAGTGCTACAACACCAATAGACGAGTCTCCCAAATGCAATTAAATTAAATTCTGGAAACCTGCTCACAGAGAGAAAATTCTCTATTTCTCTCATTCCTCTCATTCCCAGATGTGAACAGAATGGAAAATGTTTTCTCTTTTTTTAAACTTGGGTATTTCACACTTGATAACTATGATTTACAAGTTGTCTTTAAATGGAAGATTTCCCTGAGACAAAGCATTTAAAGATTATTACAGTGTACAACCAGTAACAGTCTGACTGCAAAGGGCTCACTTCCATAGTAAAATGGAACAAAATAGCAATAGGTATTATCTATATAATCAGGATGCTTTACCATCACCTCTCAGAAAACCTGTTAGATATGCTCCCCTAGATAAAAAATGACTTTGAAAAAATGCTTGCCATGAGCAGGGACAGGAGCTCCTGGATGCCACTGCTGCTATGTCATGAGCAGAGTGGTTGGTGGCTGAGGGCTGCTGTGGTATGGGAAATTTCACCCAGAGTAAGGGTTATGTTTTGCCAGCTTACAAACTCATGTGGGTGCACAAGGCAGCTTTGCTTGGAAAACTCTGTAGTGTAGATGAGGCCTGAGGAAATGAGGCTTGCTGGCTCCAAAGCAGCTTCTCACGCTGGCAGAGCTAAGTGCTTCCAGCCCCCTTTCCTCATCCCTGATCACTTCCACGCCTGTGCCCGCGCCCTGTTTGTTCTTCTGCGATTGTCTGTGGAGCTGAATAATAAACCAGAGCAGAGAGCTGATCCAACTTTAAAGGCACTCCTCCTCCCCTCCCCGTTTTTTTCTGGTTTTGAGGACATGCTGTTGAGAGAAACATCCACAGAACCAAGACCTGAAAAGCTAGGAACCAGATCCTTATAACATCACTAAGAAGCCCAAAGGAAATTAGATACCTAATTAAATCTGTGAATCTGACCTTATATGACCTGTTTAGAATTGTGAGAATCCAGCTCTTTGGATTCTGGCAGGTTCTTCAGATTCTTCCCTGGCACCCTAAAACTCAGTTAATCTTCTTTGTCATTTACTCCATAAATGGTATTTTAATCTGTTGTTTTCTAGATCCTGAAGTTACATTTCACAAATATTTCACTAATTTAATATCAGTGGATGCTGAAAAATGCACTAAAAATGTTGATTTAAGTCCTTGCTGAGGGATATGCAAATGCAACTGTATTCCAGAGATATTTGCATTAAAGATCTAATTGAATTAACTGTTCACACAGCTTCTACAGTCAGCTTGTCATGGCCTCCTTTCAAGCTTGACTACATCCATTTTTGATAGAGAGATTTAAAAGGTTTTCTCCTTTCCCCTGGGATTAAAGATAGGGATGAGCACTAATTAGCCACCTGCACCCACAGCACAGTGCTACAGCTTGTTTACCTTACAGAATCTGCTGCAGCCCTGGGGGGAAATCAGTGTGGTGGGTTTTTTCTTTTAAACATTTCAAGTTCAGCTTTTTCAAGAGAGGTTTAACAGTTTCCACAATTGTTAGCATTACTAAGAGAAGCAAGAGTCCCTGTTTCTCACAGTGCTACCTGGATTCTGTAGAAGAAATAATAAATACATTTTTTTTATCTTATCTTTTTAATTTTTCTTGTTTGTCACGCGAGTCACACATTTGGTGTTAGCTGCAGCACTTTGGTGCCCATAACATATAAAACAAGACTTTGAAAATAAAAGTAACATTTAGCAATCACAAGAGCTTTACTCATATTAGCATGATGTAGAATCCTCTAAATAGGCAATTAAAATACAGGAAAAAAGCCCAGAAATAAATAAAAGAAACGTCTTCATAAATCCTTTAATGTAGCAATGCTTAAGTAGTTTTTTTATTGGTTTCTTATTGAATGAAGCACTATTTAGGACTAGCAGCTGAAAGAGTTGCAATTTAAACTACAGTCTGATTCTTTTTTGCTGTTTTTCCTTTCCTTGGCATTTTCTGACTAAGAATGGTAAAAAGTGTTCTGCTTTTTTTGTCTTTTATAAGTTCTGACGCAGTGGCAGGCTGAGTACTACTTATGGGCCTGATGTAAAGCCTAGTGAAGTCAACTGGAATGTTTCCAATGACTTAATTAGACTTTGGATTGGGTCTGAAGTGCAGCAATTTACTCAACTCTGGAGCATAAATTACAGACATAAAAAACAAATTATTTGTGTGTTGCAGGATTACTGACAGCAAAATGTATGATGTCAGAAAAATAATAGGCAGAGATAGCCTGCACAAGTTGGAAAAGCCTAAAATACAGCCAAAGATAGGGGAATACTCTTTGGCAGCAATAGAGACAGTCTCAGTTCCAGTGCCAGTGCTGGAAAGTTGAGTAATTTGACAGACAATTATGTGATTAATCTAGCAGGAGAAGACACACTCTGTCTCCCTCAGTCACCACTCTGCTGCCTGAGCATTGGACTAATATCTGGATGAGATGATGGTCTGCTGGTCAGCAGGAAGGGCTCTGAGTCTGTAACCCCTGGAAACCCCTTTGGAAACGGTAAAAATTCCAGTGGCCAAGACTCAGAGCAAAAGTGAACAGTGCCAGCCGAACACATCAGCTGAGTTTGTTGCTAGAGTAAATAAGATAATGTTGAAGAGAATGGAATGTGAATGTTACCATGTTACCTAGCAAGAAGTCAAGCAATCTCCACCTGAAACATAAATTTTGTTGTAGAGAAGTATCTCCCTATTATTGTTCTTCTGAATTTCCATACTGCATGTCATGATGAGTTAGGAGTGACACAATGAGCTAGGTAGGTACTTGTTTCAGTCAAAATTTACTTAATTTCCCCTTGTTTGAAAACCTTGGGATGCCAACATCTTACCTAAGCTGCCCCAGAGAAACTAATGAAAATATTTGTTAGAAAGGAAAATACTTGTTATTTACTTGAACCACCTGTTCTCAGGTGAGTATTTTATTTCAGCACACAATAACCCAATCAGCAAAGAGTAGTTCTACTTTGGAAAAATATTTATTATTTTGGAGTAAACCCACTTTTTGTTCTGGAAGAGCCTATCCAAGCAAGAATCATTATCCTGGAATAGTTGATTATGCAACAGCTATGTCAATCCACTAGCTTGGAGTACATATCTTTAGCTTCCCCTTATTAGCAAATCAGGAAAGATTTTTATTTAGAGAAGTATTTACATAAAACAGTTTCTATTTTAAGAAAGTTAAAAGAAATATGAAGAAATGTGGGTAAAATACCTTTACATCAGTAGCTAATACTACATTGTAAGCCACATAACTGGAAGACATATATTTTATTTAAAAAGTTGGTATGCAAAATAAAATGGTATTTTTAAAAAGACAAAAAGATGTGAGTTCAACTTTAAACTAAGGTGTGTGTTTTCAGTTAACAGGTTTTGTCTTACACAAATTTAAATGCACAATTTATCTATGCTGTAGCATTTCCTCATTTGTTTTTAAGTAATGTTTTGCTATTAGAAGTCATCTCCCTCTCCCAAAAGCAAACAAAATCCTCTGTCAATAAGTAAAGAAAAAGTTTTAGCATTCTCTTTCTATTCAACTTTCTCCATATTTTGTCCCCATTTGTTTTCACCATTTGTTTTCAGAGTTGAAAACAGAGAATTGACAGAGAAATTGGACAGACAAATGGAAAATAAAAGTCAAGGTTTGGGGTTTTTTTTCTATTATTACACCAGATGACACAGTAACAAACACAGATAAGGTACTGAACAAACAAACCTTTCCTCAGATCACACCTGTGCCTTAAAGTATGGTCATTTTTTACCACTCTATCAGTCTAATAACAGATTCTCCTCACAAACATTTCCTCATTTACTGCTTCAAATTGTCATGGTCATCACATTTTCCAAAGTGCAACAGAAAGAATGGGAAAGGGAGAAGCATAGAGACAAGAAAACCTTTGAATAATAGTTGGAAAGAAAAATTTTTAGTAACTGGAAATGCTTGTCCTTTAAAAATCATTACACAAGAAAAGATGCCTTTCTGAGAGAATTCTTTCCCTTTCTTTTTATACTGGCAGAAACTGTTGTCCTTTTCTTGAACAGCCTCTGTTTTCTGCTGGGTACATCAATACAACATCACCTCACACACTCCTGCTTTGGTCCAGTAAAACATGCTCGACTTTTCATACGTATACTCTGCGTGAATTAGTGTCAACAGATAATAAATTATTTGATGCAAAAAGCTTTGTTTAACATTATTAAAACAATTTCAGTAGCATTCCCAGGCAGGATTTTATAGTAATTTTCCCACACAAGAATGGCAATTAGACGGTATGAAAAGTGACTTCCAGTTCCCAAAGTTTCATTTCATTTGGGAGCCAATATGATTTAGTGGCTAGACAAATTTAAAAGACAAGGAGCCAGAAGAATTCAACATTTTCAGGGAGGCTGATCAGTTCACTGAATCACCTTGGGCTACTCAGTTAACTGTTATGTTCTTTAGTAAAACCATCTGTAACACTGGGTGAAAACACCCCCACATCTCCCCAGAAAATACCCACCCTCATTGAGAAACAGATGCTTAAGTCTGGTTCTGTTCTCTAAAGCAAATAAATTACAAAGAAAAAAAAAATATTGAGCAAGACAAATATGGCACGAGAACAAGACATTCCTTTAGCAACCTTACAAGTCAAGCTGAGACATAGCTGCAATGAAAGCCTTCTCAACTGCAGTGCTGCATATCATTGAGTTAAAAGCCAGCACAAAATACACTCTGATGTCTACTTGATTATTAAATGCTTACTTTGAAAGTAGAAGACAAAACTCAAACTTCACTTATATAGCTGCAGCCTCACTGACTTCAGAAAAAACAGTGGAAATCCATGGACTAGCATCCTGTGAAGTCTGAACTCCATGCTCACAAAAGATACTTTTAAATCAAGGAACAGGCATTGCATTCTTTGCTCACACATGTGCTTACTTGAAAGCACTGTGCATTTTTATGGTACTTTATCAAAGAGAAAACAGTTGTCATGGCTATTGTTCTAATCTGGACACCAGCTCAGACTGTCTTGTGAAAAACAGCAACCCCACTATTACCAAATAAAGCTGTACAGCAAATGGAAAAATTAATGTGGCAGTGAAGGCACGAGAACAGAGATCAAGAACCCACCCAGGCTCCATTTCCAGATGTATCAGGCACTTCCTGGATGATCACATACATATTATCAAATTTTGCTGTTCCAGTTTCCTCATCTACAAAATGGATAGTAAAGCTCTTGTTCAAGAAGTTCTGTGCTTTGAGACTGAGATGAAAAAAGGCTTAAAAGGTCTGCAGTTAAGGAGGAACTGCACACTGTTAACTGTGGCAGCCTTACTCAGTTGTTTTCCTTTGCCGTTAATGCATTATTCAGGTAATTTGGCTTATCACTGAAAACATTCTGCAGTAGAGGCATACACAGTTTAAATGCCCCAATGTGTCATCATCAGCTGAATTAATTCTCTTACACAAAATGCACATGAACGTTGCACTTGAAAACATGCAGAAGGCCTGTATCCTACTGAAAAGCAACACAGCATGTGGGAAATCTATCATTTCAAAAAGCATTACTTGCAGTGACTGACAAAACCTAGGAACACAGTGGTATTTTCAGCAAAGCAGTGTGCTATCAGTGGCACTCCTTTGCATAATCTTAATCACAAGTAGATAACTGCAGTTCTGTCCCTGCACACATCAACAGTAGGACTTGACCTTGCCACAGCACAGGGAGCCACTAATGCGTACAAAGAGCCTCTCGTGGCATCAAGCCAACAAAACACCACATTTCTGTGCCTGTACACAGCTGGCAGAGGCAGAATAGGTGGGAGAACAACCTGACAACCCCCTGCTGCTTAATTTACACCTCAGAGTTGTTGTACTACAGTGGCTGGGGACAGACTGAGCTCAGAGAACTGGACATTATTCAGCCCTGTGTTCTGGAGCTGGGCTGCATCCTTCATTTTCAGTCAAAAATCTCTTTTTCTGTTGTGTGGTTTTGGGGTGTTGGTTTTTTTTTTTTTTTTTTTTTTTTTTTTTTTTGGTGTGTGGCGGGGGGTGCTTGGGGTTTTTTGGAGTGGGACAGCATGCATCGAGTGTACTGCCTGTGTTCCCTTACCCAAACACCAGTCCGAAATCCCTGCTGCGCTCTCTCACCTCATAATTGAACACGTCAGAAAACCCAGAGCCCAAAATGCCCGGGGAGCTACCGTCATCTAACGACCAAAAGCTGAACTACAACCCCCGGCCCCCGGCCTTATCAGCGAGAGGAAAACCACTGCCCCTAAACGCCACAGATTTTCACTTGTTCTGGGGCTCAAAACAGCACAGGCAACAGAAGGCTAGAGCTGGAATGCCAAAAAAATAAAAATTATTACTCAGCAAGACTGGCTCCTATAAAGTCCACCTCTGTATTTTTTTCTATTTACCACTAGAGCTCTATTAGTAACATGATTTATCCTGATTTTATTAATGAATATAATTTCATGCACTTGCACTTAGTTTAAACAAAGTTGATAGTGCTACGAACTTATGCTCCTTCCAAAACACATTAAAGAACAAATATTCTGCAGCAATATTTGAGATTTATGTATTTAAATGGTATTTTTTTCCTGCCTTGTTAAAAGACAGATTCCTCCAATCACATACCGCCTCTTTACACATGAAGAAAAGTACCTCGTTTCTGGAAGATTCTGATTTTGTGCTTGATTTAAATATAAGGCAAAAAAAATTGTTCTTGCCTGGTAACTTCTCTGGGTCTCTAAAATAAAACGATAAAAATAAAATCAATCAGGTTGGTTGATTTAAAATTTAATTTTAAATATGTTTGCTTTGAAAAACAAAATAATAATACTAATACTACAAAAGTAGCATTATTAAACAGTGTGGACTTTCTGTTCAAGCTGCTGAAGGATTAATCTTGGTTTGCTGAACTGTTGAAACAGTTTTTGACAAGCATCTTTTTCTGCAAGCAAGGGGGCAGTATTTCCTTCATTTCTGATCATTCAACCGGCTCACTTAAATGGATTACCTCTGCTGATTTTTTTTTCATTATTTCCATCCATAAATAAAAAAGAGGTGGAGATGACCAGATGATCTCTACTAGTTCTAACACTTGAAAGACTGAGCGATCAAACCAATCATGTTCTCTTCCTGCAAGTGTACTTCCATTTTTTAAAGAAAACCTTTTTCAATGCAAAAGATACTTAGACAATCTCCTTAAGAAGAAGGATCAAATAAATTTATAGTAATCTTATTCAACTAAAAGCAGCTATAAAAAGGGATTTTTTCCTCATTATTTTCTTTCAATTCCCATATTTATCCACTAGGAGTTTGGTATGAACCACAAGTAAAAGTGTAATAATTACCTAGAAAAAAAAAAAAATTAACAGTCCTCATCTTCCAAAATAGTGAAATGTATGTAAAAATTGAGATGTTATCTCAAAGTCTGAAATGTCTCACTAACTACACCACACCCTCTTTGCTAGCAAAAAGAAATGGTAAATTATGCATGAAGACCATAATCAGCACATTTTAATTGTTACCAAACAGTGAAAAATCAGCCTTTAAGACACAATATAACTGTAATTTAATATAAACAATCATTTAAATCAAAGTTTTCTTTCACTGACCTAAGATAAATTTTCATGACGACTGATTCAAACCAATCCTCCAAAGTGTTAGTGTTTACTCATTCCAAGCTACAGGAAATATTTTTTTCTGCAAATACTGCTGCCAGACTCCTGGATTTTTCTAGCTGCAGTCACACAGTTACTTCTGTAAACAGGATTATGGCATTGGTTCCCTTGGACGTGTGGGAAGCTTCTGGCAGCCTCTCATATAAGCCACCCCTGCGGCCCTCCTCTGCCAAGACCTTGGCACACAAACCCTACACAAAGCTCTGGTAGCCTAAAGAAACTGTGAAAGGAGCACATTTTTAGTACAATGTAACTACCTGTTCACCTTACCTAAAGTGATAGCCCCCAATTCACAGCCAATTACTCGCGTTCTATCTTTATACCACCAGAAACTCTATTTTAAATGGATACAGCTCTGCCATCTTCCTTCTGCGCTTAGAATACAACCATTCATGAGTTCTGAAAGCTTTAAAAAGACTCGATTTACCTCAAATACCTTCTTGCCTCAACTCTCAGCATTTCTTGACTATACAAATCTTCAGACCAACATCTTCAAGACAGTTTATGAAATGTTCCTCAGGGTGGAAGGAACAGCTTTTAGCACAACATGCTTTTTGTCATTTGTGTTCTACTGAATGGTAACCATTTGTCTAAAAAAAAAAAAAAAAACCAACCAAGAAAAATATTCTTCCCCAAAATTAGGGACTGCAATGGGATATTCTGGCCAGAATTTGAGGATACACCTTCCACAGCTGCATAAAAAATACTTCTGGTATAACTAAGAACTGTGACCATCGTGTCACACGCAGCCCTTTTATCCTGTCTTTTTCATTCTATGTGGGACAGCGTTAATTAGTTAATTAGTTAATTAGAATTCATTCCACAAACTCAAATCAGCCTTCCTTTGCTTGCTCTGTTGTGCTGATATACTAACCTGCTGCCTGTGCCATCAGTCCATCATATTTTGGGTGCTGCCCACCTGAATGTTGAGCACCTGATGTGGCATTAAATGGAAGGAAAGCCATTAAAGTAGTTAAAATTCTAGCCTTGACCAAAGCTCTCCAGAAGGCAAAATGTTACATGATCACTACATTTTTGAGGAATAATTATTTCAAACTCAAGCAGACTGCATTCTTGTAGTTCCCTGAGATGTAATGAAGGAATGCAGGTCCTTGGAGTGTACCACCTTTGGCTCATGCATAAAGCACAAAGATGCAGTCAGCTATAAATAGCATGCAGGAATAATGCAACCATTACTATATTCTGCTATAACTACACCACTATTCTGCATGAGGGACATGAAATCCAGGTCTATTCTTCATCAGCAGAATTAAATCCAAGCTTGTCCACACACACACATCCATTAAAAAAATATGGTATCATGGAGGAATTAAACTAAAACTTTTAACAGGCTGTTCAGATTTGGTTCAGAAGGGGTTGGGACAAGTCAAACTCTAACATCCTCAGTCTCTCAGGCTGGAGTTTGACAGGACACAAATCTCATCATGGACTACTAAGCAAATAGGCAACTTAAAATATTTTTTTCTAGCCAGATCACCCTCTTTTTTTTTTTTTTTTAATTGTGTTCCCTTAAGCATCAGGCTTTATCACCACTATTAATATTCATGCTAGCTAGCTTGAAATATTTATTTATTAATGCTCCCTAAACTCTTTGGCTTGATCATGTGTTTGCGTGATGATCAGGGAAACACAGAATCATGGAATGGTTTGGGCTGAAAGTGACCTTGAAGATCATCTAGTTCCAACCCCTCTGCCATGATGTCCTGGTTTTGGCTGGGATAGAGTTTTTTTTTTTTAGTAATTGGTACAGTGCTCTGTTTTGGATACAGTATGAGAAAAATACTCTGATGTTTTGGTTGTTGCTAAGTAGTGCTTACCCTTAGTCAAGGACTTTTCAGTATCTCATGCTCTGCCAGTGAGGAAGTGCACAAAAAGCTGGGAGGGAGCATGGCCAGGATAGCTGACTCACAGAATCATAGAACGGTTTGGGTTGGAAGAGGTTCTAGTTCCAACACCTCTGCCACTGGCAAGGGACACCTTGACTAGGTCAGGTTGCTCAGAGCCCCATCAAATGTGGCCTTGAACAATTCCAGGGATGGGGCATCTACAACTTCTCTGGAGAACCTGTGTCAGTGCCTCACCACCCCCAGAGTAAAAAATTTCTTCCTAGTATCTAATATAAACCTACTCTCAGTTTAAAGCCATGCCCCCTTCTCCTATTGCTACAGGCAATAAAAAAATCGCTCTGCAGCTCTCTTGTAGCCCCTTTTAGGTACTGAATGGTTGCAGTAAGGTTTCCTCACAACCTTCTCCAAGCTGAACAACCCCAGCTCCCTCAGTCTGTCTTCATAGGAGAGGTGCTCCAACCCTCTGAGCATGTCCATGACCCTCCTCTGGACTCGCTCCAACATTTCCACATCCTTTTAAAGCTGGGGACCCCAGAGCTGGATGCAGTACTGCAGGTGGGGTCTCACCAGAGTGGAGCAGAAGGGCAGAATCCCCACCCTTGCCCTGCTGGCCATGCTGCTTTTGAGTTCCCAGCCTGAATAAGCTTTTTAGCCAGGGGAAAAAAATCGAATTTGAATTTGCTACGCACTTGCTTACTCTTCTCACAATCTTCCCACTACTGCTTTACAAACATTTCATAGGTTTCTTCATGTCTGCTAGAGCATTTCTGAGGAAGAGCAATGGGATATGAGAATACACTCTGATTTTATGGTTATATTTCGGAAATACACACAATTACTATGGCAGCACGCACGTACCGAGGGCACGTTTCAACAACTTCTCCTTCTGGCAGCGCAACCGGCTGTGGGGTGTCCCCTCCGACCTGTGTGGCTGCGGGATGATCCCTCCAACCTGTATGGCTGTGGGATAATCCCTCGAACCTGTGTGGCTGTGGCGTGATCCCTGTGGCAAGCGTGACGCGGGGTGTCCCCTGTTCTATTCCACACCTGTTTTCCCCAGCTGTTACCTCACTAAGAGAAAAATGACCCGTCAGAAAAACGCTTAGAAACGTTTCCCGTTGCACTCCACAGCTGGAGCGGGATGCTCCCGCCGGGCCGAACAGCTGATGTAGGCGCTAACACATGGCAGCGCCCGCCCCTCGCTGGGACCTGCTGGGTGAGGGGAAGGAGAGGTTCCTCGGCTGTACCACTGCGAGCCTTGCGGGTGAGGACGACATGAGGCGACTGCCGCTCGCCTCGGCACCATCCTGCTCCTCCGAGCCGATCGGGGCCGGATCCCAGCGCAGCATCCCAGCGCTACATCCCGCTCGCTGCCCCGGCGCCCGGGCGCCCTCCCCGCCAGACTCTTCCCCCCCTTGGCGCCCCCCCGCGCGGCGAATGGTGCGAGCCGCAGGTGTGGCCGGCGGGACAAACCAACAGCGGGCGGGGGGGGATCGGCGCGGCGGGAGGGCGGGACGGGACGGGGCTGGCAGCGGGCGCATCACCGGGAGCGACGCGGGCGGAGCGGCCGCCGCGGGAGATTGAAGTGCCGGGGCCGCGGCGGGGCGAGGAGCGTGGGGCGGTGCCGCCGCTGCTAGCGTCGCCCGTGGGGGGGACAGCAGGAGGAGGGGGCCGGTAAGTGCCATGGGCCGGCGGCAGCGGGAGCGCGGCCCCGGCGGCGGCGGTGCCGGGGGGGTGGCCGGGCGGGCAGGGCATCGCGGGGCTGCGGGCGCGGCTCCGGGAGGCCGGGGGGCCGCCCCCGCCCGGGTGCCCGTCCCCGGCCTGCCCCGCCGAGCCGCCCGTGCCCGACCTGCGGGTGGGAGGAGGCGCGTGGCGAACCGGGAAAGGGCTCGCGCGAGGCGGGGGAACACCGGGCTGCTCTCCTCAAGGTTGCTGGCCCAGGTGTTGGGACAGGCAGGCCGTGAGCTGGATCACAAAGCCAATCTTGGTTTAAAGATAAAGTTAGATTTTTTTTTTTTTTTTTTTTTTTGAAAAAAATGTTTTCAGCTTGAGTCAGCTTCCTGGGCTGATTCAGGGTATGGGCAGTGAGAGGAGAAACTAAACTCGTGGCTGGAGCTGCTGCACGTGGTACAAGTGCTGGTTGAAAGTGTTAATAAAGCTACTTGCTAATTAGAACATCTGTATTAACTCTAATTAGAGCATCTGTAGGAACTCTAATCAGAACATCTGTAATACCTCGTGAGTTATAACTTGGTCATTCTTATCTTGGTTGAGCATTTATTTTAATGCTGAGGTGTTTCAGGTGCCTTTGGGTGGGTCCATTTCTCCTTGAGCCTTAGCAAATATGCGTATGGAGTAGATTTCTTCATTGAGAACTAAACCTCTTTAGAAATGGATTGATTCTTGTATAGCAGCACTTGGAAAAAAACTCTGTGGGTCACCATCACTTGATCAGCTTCAGGGGTTGATTGCAGGAAGAGAGGATTTTAGAAGACTGTTTTATGCAACTAGACGACTTTAATGCTCTAATTTTCTGTGTATTCACTTATGAGAACCACATTTACATCCTGTCACATACTGAGTGGCCTGGTGTGTATAGGCATTCTTGAGTCTAACAGATGTGATGAAAGGCATTTGCCCTTCCCCTCACCAGCCTTTAGAATCACAATGACAAAAGGCTGAAATATATGAGAAGACAGATTTGTTAAATATTAGAGCATAGCTCTGCCTCTAAACATGACAAATAGGGTGAGAAAAAATAGGATATTCCTAAGAAACTCTGTAACTGGACACTAGTTTGAAAGGTCTCAAAAGCATCTTTCCAAATCACTTTTATCTAGGGAGGAAGCAGCTCTCACATGCAGGACTCTGCTAGCCTGAGTTCCTTGAGTGAATGTGGTAGCTGAGTCAGTGGCAGCAACTGTTTATAGTTTAGTCTATAGATGACCTTTCCCATCTTCTGGGGAGAAGTTGGAACTTTCCCTCAGCCCCTCGCTGGTATTTTTACCCCCTTCCTTGTCTCAAACATCCATCTCCTTGCTGTCTCACTAGCTGGCTGTGTCTTGGAGGTTCGGCTGCAGATAGAGCTTTGCTTTTACTTCTTTCACTTTCTGTTCTCCTTGTCTATGTAGATCCCAGGAACTGGCATTTGTTTCCTATTCCTTTCCGGCAAACCTGAGCTTCTCTTAGGAAAGATGGTTTGATGCTGCTTGTAAGGAGCTGGTAGAGCACTAGACTTGGCCTGGCTTGTAACTTGTGCTTATAAAATAAATTATTTGTTATTATTACTTAGGGGATCTCAACTCAAATCACCCCCCTCCCTGGTCTTACTACTGTCAGCTGAAAGTGAAAATCATGGTTTCCATTATTTCTGTCTTCACTTCTCTTTCCTGCATCTGATTTTGTTCATTTAGGCTAAGAAGTAACTGATAGCATCTTATTTGTTGCTAGTGCTACTTGAGAGCTTTGTAGCTCTTCCTCCCAGGTAGGTTGCACAACCACAGTAAAAAAATAAACGCCTTACAAGTTTGAAGAGCGTCCTTTCTTGTCACATTTTGTGCATCAAAAATCCTGTTTACAATGCCAAGCAAAATTTAATCATGCAATTACAATACAAATGTTTGGGCTTCTTACAACTAAGAGTGGCATACAAAAAAAGTAATACATTAAAAGTATTGAATTGCTGTGGCTTTTTAAAATCCCTTTATAAAGTAAGCCCATTTTTACTATCTCTGTTTTATTTCCATCTTATTTCCTGCAAGTGGATGGAGTTAAAAAGTAATCTCACAATCTCATCTGTCAGGGTGGGAAAGCCCAGACCAAACAAAGCCTAACTAAATGCACACATTCCACATACTGTGGATTAGGTTTCAGACAAAGTCATAGAATGTGAAGGGGTTGGAATGGACCTTAAAG
Source organism: Corvus cornix cornix (assembly GCF_000738735.6). Lineage (NCBI taxonomy): Eukaryota > Metazoa > Chordata > Aves > Passeriformes > Corvidae > Corvus > Corvus cornix. Next base: position 15,146,558 of record NC_046334.1, read on the forward strand.
ATCATCTAGTCCCAGCCCCACTGCCCTGTGTGGGGACACCTCCCACTAGACCAGGTTGCTCAAGGCCTTATCCAACCTGGCCTTGAACACTGCCAGGGATGGGACATCCACAACCTCCCTGAGCAAGCTGTGCCAGTGCCTCGCCACCCTCACAGTGGAGAGTTTCTTCCAAATATCTAACCTAAATTTCCACTCTGAGCTTGAACCAGTTATTTCTTGTCCTGTCACTACAGTTCCTAGTCCCTCTTCTGCTTCCTTTTAGGCCTCCTTCAGATACTGGAAGTTTGTTGTACGATTTCCACACAGTCTTCTCTTCTCCAGGCTGAACAGCCCAAACTTTCTCAGCCTGTCTTTATAGGGGAGGTGCCCCAGTCCCCTTATCAACCTTGTGGCCTCCTCTGGGCTTGCTCCAACAGTTCCATGTCCTCCTTGTGCTGGGAGCACCAGAGCTGGACACAGTATTCCAGGTGGGGTCTCAGCGAAGCGCAGTAGAGGGGGAGAGAATCCTCGCCCTGCTGCCTTGTGCTGCTTTGGATGCAGCCCACACTGCTTTGGATGCAGCCCAGGATACATCTGGCTTTGTGGGCTGCGAGCGCACACTACCGAGTTACGTAGAGTTTTTCACCAACCATTCCCCCCCGTGCTGGTTCTAAAACTTAGAAGCTATGGAATGATCCTAACCGGGAGCAAGGCTGACAGCACGGCCCCGGGCGCTGTGTCCTCCTCCCGGCTCTGTGTCCGCCTCCCGCCGCTTCCTCCTCCTCCGGGACTACGGCTCCCAGCAGCGCCCGGGCTGAAAGTGAAAATAAGCGCCAGGTTACGCTCCTGTTTGCGCCCTCCCCTCCTTCCCTCTCGGCGGGCTGCACGTGTCCTTCCTTTCCCTTTTGTTTTCCGCCCGCAGGCCGGCTACGCGCCCGGGACGCGCCCGTTCCACCCGGCACCGGGACCCGCCGGAGCTGCCCCCGGCCCTCCGCGGCAGCCGGGAAGCCGCGGCAGTGACGGAGCTGCGAGTCCGGGCTGCGCAGGGAAACTTTGCCGCTTCTCTCCGCGCTCCCCACATGCGAGTGGACAACGTGAAGCCGGCTGCTGCTCTTCCTGCCGCTCCTGTTCCTGCTCCTGCTGCTCCTGCGGCTGCCGGCGGGCCAGCGCTGCCCCCCGCTCCGGCTGCTGCACCTGCGCCCGGCCCCGGAGCTGCGCCGCGGCTTCTCCTCGCCATGTGGGACTAGGAGGGGTGCGGCGTTCTCCTCGGTGAACATGGATGCGGCGGGCAGGGCCGGCGGAGGGGAGCAGAGCTATCCCGGCAGCGGCGGGGACGCCCCCGGGGACACGTCCATGGACCGCTACCTGCGATCTCAGGGCTTGTACAGGAAGAAAGTGGCCAAGGATGGGTCCTGCCTTTTCAGGGCTGTGGCCGAGCAGGTAACTGGTTACATAAACAAAGCTCCTTCTCACGAAGGCATGGGAAGTAGATCTCATTAGTGGGTGGTAATTAGTGTTAAAACGCGGACAGGTATAGGCTAAGGTTATGCAGTCACGTACCAGTGAAAAACATGACTTTATTACAATAATTTCCACCTTGCAAGGTGAGAGAAGTTCTGTGTGTACAGCTGCCTCCTGCCACCAAGAAATCCTTATCTGTTTTGACCTTCTACCGCCTCCTCAGAGCTTTTTGTCGGTGTAAGATCTCAACATTGGAATACAGCTGCTTGGTATGAGACTGGGAAACAGAATTTAGTGGAAAGAGCTGAAAAGCCATGTTCTTAGTTTTGTTAATTAGTTTACTATAAAATTAGAGAAAATGAGTAATTTATTTTGTTCTTCCTGTTGAATTCCCCTCCCCCATTTCAGTGTTAGTGTTAAAGGAAAAAAGCGACAGCGTCATCTTGTCTTAAGTACAAGCAAACAGCAGTGGGAGCTCTGGTGCTTCTGATTGTGGGAAACCAGATTCCTGTGCTAATTATACACAGATCACTTTTTTAAAAAAAATTCCTTTCTCTGCTGAGTTGATAAGTTCAGGCAAGTAAACACTATTGATTGGAAGTGGGTGGGGTTTTTAATCTCAAGGGAATATATATGTGTAATATATATTGCTATTCTGACTTTTTAATTAATACATAGAAGGTTTCTCTCACACTCCAGTGTTGATAGAACTTTTTGTCAGCTATTACATTTTTAATATCCCAGTCTTATTATAGAATCATGTAGATTGGAAATGACCTCTAAGAAAGTAAAGTCTTTAATTCAGAGTTATTAAGTGTTTATGTGCAAATGTGGTATAATTTGTGTACTCTTCATTCAGAAATACTGAACTGAAATTGGAAGTGATTTATGTTGAGGGTTGTGTGTAAGGACTGCAAGAGACACTGTGACTTAAATTGTCTGGAACTTCCTATGTTGTAGTGAGGTAGCTTGGAACCTGTGATGAAAGTCAGTTTTCCAGTAGAGATTTGAACAGGAGGTAGATGCAGGTGTCAATGTTGGGAACTGAATTTGTGGCTTCCAAGAGAGTGTTTGGGCAACAGGTCTCTCAAAATGAAGAGAAGGTAAACATGCACTGTGAGACTTGGTTGGATTTCATTTGAATGAATGCATGTTGGTAGTTGACATCCTCATCCACTCCTGCTATAACTTACTTCAGTTAACTGAAGTCCTTTACGAAGCAGGCAGTTAAAGATTAACAATAAATGCTATTCATTTGCTTAGTAAGTCCTCTTGAAATTGAAGGTTTGAATTTAGCAAACCTGTGAATTCTGCAGTTACTTAATTTTTTATTAAGTAATTGAGGTTTGACTTGCCTGAGGAGGTTGCTAATGAATGAGTATGCACATTAAATATTCTTAAAAATAAAACTAGAGTATTTCCAAACCTGTATTTAGACAGCAGTCATTAATTATTTGTGGCCTGTCATCAAAACTCCTGAGATCCAATGTCACCTTGTTCTCTTTCTCCCTTTGTAGGTGTTGCACTCTCAGTCTCGGCACATTGATGTTAGGATGGCTTGTGTAGACTATCTTCGGAAAAATAGGGAGAAATTTGAAGCAGTAAGTATTTTTGTTTTCTTTGTCAGCATTTAAAAAAAGTGACTTTATTCCTTCAACTTCAGTGTATTCTGTGCCTCCCTATGTTTGTGGCAATATTCATCATAGCTAAATACCAGTTGATGCTCTTTAAATTAATTAGCTCATATGTGGTGGTAACTCATTTTCATGAGCCTGGAGAAACCTGTGTACTCCTTGGACTGGAGTGATGTGGGGTGTGAGAAGTTTTTAATGCTCATGAAGAAAGAAAAGCAAACTTACTTAAACTTTAATAGTCTATAGTGAAGCTACTAAAATCTGGGATTTAGTTTAGTATTATGCCTACTTTAATAAAAGTCATAAAATGTTCTTGTTCTGCTAATTAATTGCTTTTCCAATATATAAGGGATTTGACTGATGAGATTAGTGAAATTTGTTTCAGGGTCTGCAGTTTATTCTGCATTGGCACTGTAGGATTTTTTCCCTAAACATCTGTAACTAAGCTTGATATTGATCTATACTTGGTCAATACCATCAGTGTTAACATCATAAAATCCTTTTTTTCACTTCCTTTTAAAAGAGCATTAATCAATAATGGTGCTTCTGTTTGTATTTGTATGGGTTCTAGTGTATATACTGTTACCTGATTTCCACGATAGACAAAAGGGGAAGTGAGTATGTGTAAGGATTTGCTACTAGAAGATTGTTACTCAGCTCTCTTTTTCTGTTCTGAATTTACCCAGATCCAAAATAGAGACTATTATAGATATGCACTGGTGTAGGGAAGAGAAGGAAAGCAGGAATAAGGGTGTGTCTCTGTGCTGTAATTTCTGACATAGTACCCTGGGCTCAAGTGTGAGTGATCACATGAATGTGGAAGTTATCAGGAATTAAAGATACAAAATACAGCAGATCTCTCTGGGACAATGCTGCTCTGACTTGACTCCTTCCAATTGTTTCCAGTCCATCCAGGACTTACCAACTCCTGGATGTCTCTCTTACTTGATTTTTTCACTGCTGACTTTTTAATACCTTTCTTTCCAGAATTACCCCACTCATTCCAATATCTGCTTCTCTGCTTCTGTTCTCTTGTTCCATTGTGTAGTGTTTTGAAATTCCATGCCCTTTTTGACTCTTAATTGTATGTTATTTCCCATATTGTGGTTTCCCATCCCTACTTTGTTAGCCCGAGCTGGTTTTAGTATGGTTTTAGTATTGTTTTGGTGTCTCTCCTCCAAACTCCTGATCCCAGTGTTCTTTTTTTCCTTCAGACATTATCCCAAGGTATGACTTCTTGCCTGTTCATCTTTGCTGTCTTTCTGAAAAGTCTCCTTTTTAAAAGTTTCTTGTGAGAGGAGGTGTTTGATGTTTTGTCATTTCCCAGTGTTCTTCCTCCCTCGGGTACCTCGCTTCAGCTCTGCTGTTCTCCTTTGCTGCCTCTGTCTCTCACTATGCTTTGTGTTTTCTGTCAGGAATACAGCATTGTTATCTCTCTTTGAAAAACCCAAACACACAACCAGCATAAACAACAAATGCCTCTTTCCCATATCTCCTGGTTCAGCTGTTCACTTGCTGCCTCCTCAGTAGTTATGCTCTATTGACATGTACTGGCAGCACTTACTGAACTTCCTCTTCTCTGTCTATTGTAATCACTTCAGCTTGAATTTGTGTCTTTGTTTCCACTGATACTGTTATAACCAAAATTTCTGGAGTGTAACCACCATCTTCATTTCCATCCTCAGCCTTTCTTGAAGTGTTATCTTGAATTGCTGCTGTGTTACATTCATTCTCTAACTCTTCAGCTTCCTGTGAGAACTTCCTGGTGCCCTTCCTTTCTTCCTCTGTGCAATATCTTCAGGTCATTCAATTTTGACACAAAAAGCAACTGCTGTCTGTGATCATGTCGTACTGATGCACATTTTTTAACTTCACACCTGACTGCTTCTATCTAAATTAGAAATTTGGGCCAGGCTTGTTGGTTCTTCTCACTTCAAAATGGCTAAAGCAGAACTTTTAATCTCACTACTCCACTCAGTTCTCCTTATTATCTTGTTTCTTAATCTCTGTTGGTAAAGAGGCCATCCAGCTTGCAGCTTAAGTTCATAAAGGGATTTCCGTCTTGGTTTGGACATCTGTGGATCTTTATTTCAAATAAATCAAGCAGATTGTGACTAAAGAGTAATTTTTAAATTTAGCCTCTCTGTGGCCAGTGTGGCTGAAATACTTTGAAGTTAAGATATCTCAATTACTGCAGCATCTTTGTCTGCTCTTGGCAAATCTGAGTTTGGCCTCTTCATTTGTGTTAGTGAGTCCAGCTGAAGGATCACTTTCTTGGGCTGGCACTTGAAGTGTAGTCTGATTGTTTGCATCCTTTGCTGAAAGTAAAAGCAGTTTGAAGTGATACAGAACAGAGGAAAAAGTGCTTTATGAGTTGGCCGTACTAGATCCTTACCACTGCTTCCCTACTGCAGAAGTGTGATGCCTGTTCCTGACTGTCCATTGCTGTTTATTTAACAAGATACTTGAATTCAAGTCCACATGTCCTCTCTTCAGTGATGCTCTGTATGCCTGTGATGAATTGCCTATAAACGTCTACATTACATCATCTTTGCTTTCTTCCAGATTCCCCATTTGGCTGCTGAATTTCTTTTTGGGGCTTTTTCTTTGGTTTATTTTGGCTTGTCTGATGACTTTGAAAGCTGTTGATGTGGTTATTTTCTGCAAGGCAAACCAATGTGTTTGACTGTTCATTCCTTCATCTCGACATCACTTTATACTTAGGTTGTAAGCTTTTTGAGGGCAGGGGAGCCTTCAATTTCCAGTGGTACATTCCCATTGGTACAGTGGGTCACAGACTGGGGATTCCATATGCTGCACTATTAAAAATGACTAATTACTGCTGTTTTGGTTTTTTTTTTAATCCAGTTCATAGAGGGGCCATTTGAAGATTATTTAAAAAGTTTGGAAAATCCACAGGTATGTTAAACTTGATTTATAATAGAAAACAGTACTTTCCTTGAAGTTGATGGCTAATTGGATTTTTTTTTCCTCAAAAGTAATTTTGATTGAGCTTAGAAGGTCTTTGAATTATGTGAATATATAGTTTTATGTATGTACTCTCTACTGTAAAATGATTTGAGGAATTGTATTTTTATGTCTTGCTGAACTCCAGATTCAGTGTTCATATATTTAGTTTCAACAATGATTTCTTGCATCTCTTGATCATCTAATGAGGAGGTATAATTGTATGTTTGTTTGAATTAAGTTTTCTTTTGTTTTCAATACAGGAATGGGTTGGACAAGTAGAAATAAGTGCCCTTTCTCTTATGTACAAGTAAGAAAATCTTTCAGTATGTCTTACTGAGATAATTTCTGTTGTTTTTTTAGTAAATCAGTTGGAATAGAAAAGATGGAATTATGTTATGCCATACCATAGTACTCTGTCAAATTATAAATATGCTTTGAAAATTGCAGCTGTCAAGGGATTAAATAAAAATAGAAAAAATGAGTTTAGAAAATGACATTTAATCCGGGATGTGAGTAGAGGTTTGCAGTAATGCCATGTATCTCACCTGCCCAGCCAGTTGTGGGTAATCTCGTACAGTTTGTATTTCATTAATTTTAATATCCTAGTTTTTCTGTTAAAATTGCTTTTCTTCCTGTTTCTCACTAAGGCTTTAGTACTAATCCTCTTGCTAAGGGTTGTGGGCTGTACTGACTTCCTATATACTAAATCTTTCTTCACAAAGTAGTGAGAAACAATGTGCTGAATATTTATAACTGCTTTCTAGTTATTGCACAAGAGAGTGAGTAATCCGCAGCATCTTCACTGTCTGCTGTTTGTAAAACCATTAAAAATTCAGTACTTCAAAATGTTTACTGTAAATTAATGGCTTTCTCTATTAGTGAGACAGCTGATGAGAGGAAAGAATCAAACTAGTTGAATATTGCCTTTAGGCACTTCGAGTGCTACATGTGGGAAATTGCATGGAATTCTCTCTTTGCATTTTGTGAGGTCAGTGGGACCAGCTCGGAGTTGCGTGGCTGCAGGGATGGGGGAGGACTGAGCTGAAAGTCAGAGCAAGGTCTGGCTCAAGAGGCTTGGTGAGAAGGTCTGATGGTTACACTGAGCCAGGTTGTAGAGCGATATAACTCAAAGTCAGCAGAATTGGATGCTTAATCACATCAGAAACTGGATGGTCATGATCTGTTGTATTTCTGGCCATGAGAAATGTATTCTCATAAATAGGAGTAGTTTATTTTGCAGTCATGCCACATTGGTATCCAGGGCTGATAAATGAATAGAGACAAATCCTGGTTGATAATAGTGGGTTTTTTAATTTCCACTGAAAGCATCAGGAGGGTTTTGTGGCACAGATGCAACTCTTTTGTAGTATTTCATTGCAGAGGTGAACACACAAGAGTAGTTACTGCCGTGCTTATTTTGGGAAGACAGGCTTCTATTGAAAAGGCAATTTAGAGTCTCAGGGAAGGTAGGAATGGTGGTGGAGGTAAAGGGAAACAGTTGCTTTCTTTCCTGCATGCTGGCAGACTTAATGGAAGCAGAAGTACAAATCTCCTTTTCTGTTCCAAGTGAATAAGTAAGCAAGTTTCAGACTTTCCAGGCATAGGATAGAAATTCAGTATGAATAGGTGTGATTTCACTTTCACTCTTCAGACCTCTCACGAATATAATTTGGTTATCTAGTAAATTTTTCTTCGCTCCCTGAAGTACGTGGGTCTTCTTTTCCTCTCAGAATTGCTTTTTCTGACTAGCTGTAAAAAGTTTCTTTTTTTTTTTTTTAAAATCCAGAAACTGTGAATATACTCAATTATTTTGCAAGACTGATAACACTTTTGCCTGTGTGAGAAAGAAGTTGGAGGAAGTGACAGGTTGTTAAGCAAAGAACTGAAAGAGAACATTATGGATGAAAGGGAGAGAGAAAATATTTAAGTTTCAAACCATGGTAGAGATTGATGATAGCAGAGAAACCCCTAGGTGTTTTCTGTGGTTATGTATGTTCCTTGAATTTGACTTCAATACTCAAATTTTTATTGATACTACTTTTAAAATAAATTCTTAACTACCTTTTTTTTTTTTCCAGGAAAGATTTCATAATATACCAGGAGCCAAATGCTTCTCCTTCACGTGTAACTGAAAATGGCTTTTCTGATAAGGTAAAAAAAATAAAGTTATGGCTGTTGTGACAGGCTGAAGTAAAACTACTTTATAAACAGCAAGTAGTTGCATGTGAGTTTTATTATTCAACACAATGAAATGTTCTGAGATTTCAATTTTAGCTGTTTTGTACGTATTTAAGGCAGCTATGCTGTTAATACATGTAACACTTCTTTTTAAATAGATGGGATGTATTTAGGGTGTGGCATGTCTTCCTACTAATATAAAATTCTGTAAAAATAAATTTTCAGGCACTAACTTGTCTTAAATTCTTTTTGACTTTTGTTCAAATTCTGTTTGGTTTAAAGGACATCCCCAAACATTTTGACTGTTTATTGATACATTGAGATGCTGAGACACAACAAAGCACATGGGTGCCTTAAATTGAATTTAAAAGGTAGTGCTTATGAAAAATCAAGTGAGATGCAAAGCCTAAAATATCTGTGTGGTTTTTTTAATAGGTATTGCTGTGCTTCTCAAATGGAAACCACTATGATATTGTGTATCCTATAGAGTATGCAGAAAAGGCTGCTCTGTGCCAGTGTAAGTATTAAGCCATTAGTTAAAAGCATATTTTTACCAAAAATCTTAAAGCTGTCAGTGTTAGGTTTCAGGAAAAGGCTCTGTGTGAAAGTTTGTCGCAGTTGTTTTTAGTAGGTTGGTTTTCGGTTTGAGTTGTCAGTGACTGTGTGATTACCATCTGTAATGCTGGAACAAAAACTGATTCAGCTGGTAATTGATTTTGCTCTTCTACTTTCTCCTCCTCTTCCCCAGCTCTGCTGTATGAGTTGCTCTATGAGAAAGTGTTTGATATGGATGTAAAGAAAATCATGGCAGAACTTAGTGCTGTTGGTGTGACAGAGGAAAGTAATGGGAGCAGTGAAGTGTCTGCTTCAGATTCAGAAGATGACAACTACAGGTAAATGAGATTGAAAAGGTAACACAAGATGCCTGTGAACACAAGTTAAATGAGTTTTCTGAATTTCTGATAGGTAGTAGAATCCAAAGTTAGGGTTGAAAACACTTACAAATGACTAAGAGAAGAAGCACAAAGAGGTAGGGTTAGAAGTGTGAAAGAATGCAATGTGTAATCTTCACTTACCTAAGGACAGGCTTCTGGCTCCTCTGTTTTTTATGCGGTCTAGCCTTGAGTCTCTTTACATAATGGATTATTGCCATTGCAACATGTACCTCTTCCTGTTCAGAATAACAGAATTCCCTGGGAGACCTGTCAGTGTGCCAGTCTGCCATGGTAAACTCTGTGAGAATGACTTGGCTTACTCTGCAGCTGAGTAGAGTTACAGGAATGTAATCCATCTTGTGTGGCTTCCACATTTGGGGGCTGGAATGCCTGCTTGAGGTGAAGCTAATGGAGACATAGAGATGTAGCTTGCACCATTTTTATCTTGATCTTTATGAGGTGGGTTTATATTCTTTTTGCTGGATGCTCTAACAAGCTTTGAGATTTTGACCTGACTCCTTTTGCATAGTCAGTCTTTCACAGTGCCATTTTTGCACTTATGTGTTGGTGGGTTTTCTTCTGCTTAGTAGGATTCTTAACTCTGGCTTGTATGAAATTCCATTGAAACTGTGGAGGTGATGCTGCATTAGTGGATCATGTCCCCTCTTCCCAATGATTGTTACAGTCCTTCCTTAGGGCTCTGCTGTGTGGCATGTGGCAGAAGAAATTCTTTGAGCTGTTGGGAGCTGGTTTCTCCCACAGGTTGAAAACAAGAGAAAGGAAGATGATGGAAAACATCACAGAAAAAAAAAAGAAGTTCTGGGAAAGGGATTAGCTTATTTTTGTGTTTGGAAAAAAAAATACTAGGGAATTTTGCCAATTAAAATACAAAGTATTTCTGCTTCAGGAAACAATTACTGTAGCTAAATGTCAGTGAGTGGAAATCTTTATTCCTTTCTGTTCTTGGAGCTTTTCTGGGATTCAAAAGCAGTAGCCTTACCCTGTATCTTTGGGATTCCTAAGAAAATATCCTGCTAACCTCCTCAGCACCTTTGGAAATAAGGTCATATTCTCACTGGAGACTGTGGAACTGAATGTTTTTGATTTAAACCATATGTCCTATAACGCAAGGGCTGGTGTGTGTATGTGACTCTTGACCCAGTTAATACAAATTACAAACCCTTTACTGTGTTTATGAGGTCCTAAATCTTTTGCTTGTCTTAAAGTTGACTTCAGCTTGTTTCATCAGCTAGTTTTCCAGAAGATTCTTTTCATTTTATAAATACAAACTTTTCAGTTATGTTGTTATTAAGTGTAATAGTTTTGGGAGAATTTCACACTGAGAGTTGCCTACAACTGTTGTAGGGAAAAATACGTGGGACTTTCTCCGTGGAAACTATTTTTCCAGTGATGTCAGGTATAGAAAATAAGAGTAAATTAGAGTGCCTGATGCAAGTTAACTAACAGAGTAGGTTTTGAGGTTTTTTTATGTCTGCTTATGCATTGTGGTTGCAAAAATTCTGAGAGGATTTTTGTTTCCCTTGCCTTCACCCCTTGCTTTTTTTTTTCAAAGTGACAACAAAGCGCACATAAAATAGACTTCCTAAAACTTGTACTTAAACCCAAGATCTTATTTCTGTATCATAGAAAGTTAAAAACGTAGTTTTTATTTTAGACAGCTTTTTCACTTCAAGAGGTGAAGATGTTCTGTGGGATGCTTATTGTCAGGAAAACATGTAGAGAATGGTAGCTTCAGTATTTTTGTCCCCTTCTAGATGTGTCTTACCTGATTTTCACACCTTAGTAATACTGCAGTTCATTATAAAAACATAACTTGTCTCTGTCCTATTACAGAAGTAAAGCTACAACAGTTAGTGATATGAATGGAATGAAGTCTCTTTCTGGCAACAAGGTATTTTTCTGTTGAGATTTATTTTCTTTCTAATAACTTGTATTCTTCTGTATTTTTTAGTATTTAATGTTCCTGAGAGACTCTTGAGTTAATAGCTTTCCTAACATGTAATATCCTAAAAACTACCCTCTTTTTTGAAAAGTAATGTATATTTTTGATGTGCTCAGAGGTGGACAGTGTCCTTTCTAGTGCTGCTTAGTTCTTAATTACGTTCTGGTGTGGTTAAAAGAACACCATTTAATTATTTTTTTTCAAAGCTCTTTATGTTCTAGGTATCTTCAGCTTCTCTATATTTCAGTACAAGGCTTGAGCACTTGATTGAAAAATGCAAAACTTGACAGGTCTATGTAGTTGACCATTTAGCACTTTGTTCTGTTCTGTGCAGCACCTTGAGAGCAATGGGAATCCCAACTTGTTGGCGTTGCCTAAAAAGGTTCTGAAATCGCTTGATCCCTTGGTTTACAGAAACGTTGAATACGATGTTTGGCTCCGATCCAAATGGGGTGAGTAACAGAATACTTCAAAGTTGCAGCTTTTGCAAGCTGTGTGAAGTGAAGCCCTCCTGAAGAACAGATGCAAGTGGCAGTTTGAGTTTAGTTTGGTTTTCCTCACGTGGATCACTGGGCAGATTTAGGGCCTGAACACCTGGTTTGCATTTTTACTGCATCAAGAAAGTAACTCTTTTGTTGTATTTAGACTAACAGTGTATTACTGCTTCTGTTTTTACAGATCAGCAAAAACAAGATTTCTCTATTGCTGCTGGCATGCAATACTCCATTGGAGATAAATGTAAAGTAAGTAGTGTTGAATTGTAGTTTATAGCCTCATTAACATTTTGCCCAAGATGTTAATTTTCCCTTTTTATTAACTATTTTGATATTGCTGCTTTCTAAATACACTTGGGTTATGTCTTCAGCTGAGGATATAGTTGTTCTTTAATTGTTGGCAGTGTTTGTGACTTACAGCATACGTACTACTCATCAGTGCAAATTTGCTACATTAAAAAGCCACAAGGTTAACTGCAAGAGTACGTGTATAAGATGTCTGGTAGCCTCAACGTTAAGCATGGAATTGTAGATCCATGGATTTGTGTTTGACACTGGAGATAGCGATTACTGTTTGTAAATTGGCTTTGATGAAATCTCAATACTTCCAAGTAGTGAAGTAGAGCTTGCTTTAGTTACTGCAGATCCTGAAGTTTTGGGCGATTCTTCCGCTTAGGGTGTTGCAAGTGTGTTACAGAGGTGGTCTTTAAATTCGATTAAGATTTGTATTAAGTGTTGCTGCTTAAGAAGAAGCAAGGTTTGCCATTAAATTCTCAAATTGTAGATTAGTCCCCTTAAGCGTGTTAATTAAACTGATGGTACTTGGCTAAACATGTTTCTTTCTAGGACATTTGATCATCTATTAAAATGATCAGTATTAATGAGAAAATATTCAGTTTGGGTAATCATGCAGCACAGGGGCTTTTTCAATTTGTACTTTTTTGTTTGTGGACTGGAATCAACCATAGTGACTAAACTCCAGGGAAAACACATCTCTAAACCTAAAAAACCCCAACCACAAAGTACCCCACAAAGCCCTCAAACCCCTTCCCCCCCAAACCAAGCCAAAGGAACTTGATGCTGAGTTGACTATTTATTGTTCAATAGTACAGGCTTAAAATTTGCATTTTAGACCCTAAGGCTGTATTGTGTAGTGTTTATTGAAGGGTACAGATATTATTAGGAGAAAACACTCTGGTAATTAACATATTCTCTCTCTCAGATTTCATATGTATGTGGCAAGACAGTAAACCTGTGGGATAAAAACATGGGAAGAAAACATGAAGTAAATAGTGAAAATTAGAGTTGATCAAATTAATACAACTGTAAAGCCAAATACTGTAGTGGAACATTAAGAATTTTTTTTTTATTCAACAGAAGAATTTTAAGAACATAGAATGTCAGTCAGACCAGTAACATGATCATGTCTGAAGAACATTTTTAGTTGTTTTATAAATTAAAAAGACCTTCTGAAGAATAACTCCCAAAGTAATTGGTGTTCATTATGTTCCTGATGGGACTAAATTTCACTGAAGTGAAGTGGATTTTAATATGGAAAAGCTTTGAGTTTTATTGTGAGAGAGTGTTTTCAGAAAAGCTGAAAAGCCTGGCTGCACTGATTGCTTTTAACTTTCTCATGTGGTTTTGAAAAGCATAGTTCGTTAAGTAGTGTTCCTGAGTAAGCTGCTTGTTTAGTGTTGTGTGTGTGTGTGTTTTAATAGTATTTTTATTTCTTTTTGAAGAAGCAATAGGGATTGAAGATTGCCTTTTGATTCATTTACTGAATTGTGATGTGTATTCTCAGGTCTTCTGCTGCCCAGAGGAAAAGTTCTGTTTCTAACAATGTTGATATTTTGAAGAGTTACCTCCTCTCACTGTCATCTTTGGAACTAATGCACTTTCTTTTTCTTTTTCCTTACAGGTGCGCTTAGACCATAATGGGAAATTTTATAATGCCCATATTCAAGAAGTTTTTTCAGAGAATGGGCCAGTTGTTGTATTTGTAGAAGAGCTTGGAGCAAAGTAAGTGCTTAATCTCTTTTGGAAGGAAGCACCAAACTGAACAAAGCATTACTTTGGTTCAGAGTTAACTTCAGCCCTTGAAATGTATCTTTTTCTTTACTTGAAGCAGTAGTACCACAAATTTGCTAAGAAAACAACATACTAATAAAAAAAGGAAAAATTGATTATCACTTCATACTTTTTTCTGTAGTGCTAAGTAGTCCGGGTATTACTTGGAGAGTAGAACAGTAACTACATTAGTAGTATTTTAATTTTATTCTTTTTGCACAAGATTCAAACCTAAACAGTTTGACACCAGGCTAATAAGGTGTCAAACTTACAAACTTATTATTGTACTTAATAATTAGATGCTAGATTTGTGACAAGCTTTTCATATTGAAAGGTCCATTAAAGCACTGAGCTCCTCTGTTGGTTGAGTAGCTCTGCCTGATTTCATGCAGAGAGTGCCAAGTTGCTGTTTAGATCAGCATCATCTTTGCCCTACCTGAGACAAAAAATTGTTTAAAGTTGTTGTTGTGGGTTGCAGATTTGATGGTTTTGGTTGTGTGGGGTGGGGCTTTTTGTTTGTTGGGGTTTTTTGGTGGGGAGGGGGCAGGGAGAGAGCAGTTTGAGATATCCCGAGCTCTGCTGTAAATCCTGTGACTTCTGGGTCAAAAAAACCCACATTGATTGTAGTTTGGGAAGAGGAAACACTTTCAATCAAGGTAAATGAGAAAGATGTCCATTAATCTCATTTGATCTCCATTAGAAAAAGAAAATATTGTGAGATCCAAAGATTATCTTGCAGTTTGAACCCTTTTTAAATTGGAATTTAACCTGTTTGAATGTCTGCCTTTCAAATGATATAAACAATTGCTTGGACCATCCTTACAGCATCCTCATTTAAAAAGGCAGTAATTGTTCTGGGATATACACCATCAATGTAACGTCTTTCTATCTTGGCACCTATTCCAGTGTTGGTAATAAATTTATCTAAGTGTATTGCTTTTATCTAAGTATATTGCTTTTTGTGATCATTTTTTTTTTCTGTTTGCCTTGGAGACATTACAATAGGCACTTCACAAATGGCTGATCATTCTTTACCGGATAAGTTTGTGTCAACTTACCAGTTTTATGTAAAAAGGAAAAAAAAAGGGTTTGCTGTTCTACACATTGCTTGAGTGTAATCATAAAGGCAAAGGAGTTTGAGTGCAGTGTTCTCAAAAATGGAATGATCTGTCAGTATTAGTGAACATGTGGTATTAATTTCTGCAAGCCACAGTCTGGTCTTTTAAGATATTATTCCCTCTGTAATTCCTTGTTTTGTAGGCATGCTGTCTCACTGAAGAGCCTTAAACCTCTTCCACAGACCTCTCCTATGGAGGGCTGGAACACTGTGCCAGGGAAGAAGATAAAAAAGTTTTACCCAACATGGGGGCAGAATGCTCAGCCTGGTAGGACTGTACCTGTCTTTGTATGGCAGAATCTTTGTCAGATGTCTTGTCCCAAAGAGCTTAAAAAATGATTAAAACAAAAGTCTTACCTGTTTCCACGTTGTTACCACAGATGCAGAGTGCAAAGGGCCAAAGAATCAGAGCAAGTCAATCAAACCCCAGTCAGCACTACCTCCTCGACTTCAGCATACTGTGGGAACCAGGCAGCACCAGTTCTTGTGTTCTGGGCCCCAACCTCATCAGACCTCAACTGAGCAAAAAGCTCCAGGCAGGAATCCTTCCCAGTCTGTAAGGTAAAACTGCAAACAGCATCTTCCTTGGCTTGAACTCTGACTGAGCTCCTGGAAGCCCAGGTGCCTACTTCAGATGCTTCCAGCATACTCTTTTGAAATATGCTGCCATTGAATTCTTAAGAAGTGTCCCAAGTCCTTAAGAATACACACAAGTACAGGAAAAATAATTATTTCTTTTTTTGCATGGCAGCAACTGTGTACAGAGCCTCATTTTTTTCTTGGAAAGTGGATGTTGGTGTGGGTTTTTGTTGCAGTTGTTGTTTTTCTTTTTGGTTGGGGCTGAAATAATGTTGCAAGTGCTTCTTGGGCACGGCTAACATCTTCCCTCAGCTTTTGCTAAACCTGTCATAGGGGACTGCTTCATGTTCTGACTTAACCACTTGAAAGGAGTATGAGAACAGCGTTTTGCCTGCATTTGTTGGTAGTGATTTTTTGATTCCTCTGGAATTAATTTCCATCATTGCATCTGCTTTCTTCCTCTTTAACCCATGAGTTTGTATTGTGTTTGATCCTGAATTTTGTAGTCCAGGTAATCCTGCTTCCTTTTTTCCTGTGCAGAAAAGCGGAGCGTGAGCGAAGTGAGGAGCTGAGCCATGGCAGCAGGGACTGCAGTTACTTTGGGCTGTCTCCGGAGGAGCGCAGGGAGAAGCAGGCCATAGAGGAGTCTCGCTCCCTTTATGAGATCCAGCAGCGGGATGAACAAGCTTTTCCTGCTCTTTGCAATGTATGCTGTATTCATTGTAATTAATAGTGCACTTTCCATGCTTGTCTGCGAACCTTTCATTAGCGATTTGTTTGCAGTCCTTGAATCATGCTGCAATTCAAAAATTAGGGATGTTAATTTTGCACTCACCTGTATTTCTAATTACAAAGTATCTTCAACACTTTACAGGTTAAAGATAAGAAAATACACATAGTAGTTTATCCTGGGAATAATTGAACATCCACCACACATGGCATATAAATATGGGAGACACATGAGCAGCTGTAGGATTTTGGAGATCATTCTATTGGTGCAGTTTTAATGGAAGTGAGTGGGAATCTCAGTACATCCAGGGAAGTGAGCAGATCCTGTGGGTAAAGAGCTAGTCTCCACATAGGTTCGTTTTAAACATGTGTGGGGCTTTTTGGGTTTAAATCCTAGGGCAAACAGAAACAAAAATAAGGCTGGAAAGAATGAGTAGGTGCAAGACTGAAGCCTAAAGGACAGAGGTTGCTCTCTCCCTCTGAGCAGTAACAGTTTGCTGTTATTTGCTCACCTGCAGGAGGAGATGTGATTTATTGTCTGAGTGAAGCAGATTTTGTCATGTCAGCTAGTGACATGAATGCTCTTAAAGGGCACTTGGCAAGATGTAGCAAGGAATGAGAAAGAGTGGATGAATCTGCCAGTGGGTGATACTGAACCAGACCTCACCCCCACTCCCACCCCCCCCATTTCTGCCTATCACAAACATAAACATTACTTGTCATGAAGGCATAATAGTCTCATAGCAGATGATGGCAGAGTGTCACTGGAGTGATTACATAAAGTGGTATTTCTGCTTTTGTCAACGTCTTTAGAATCAGTCAGTCAGTCAGGCTGCTACACAGACTGTGGATAATGTAAACCAGAAAAAGTTCTCAAATAATGAAAGAAGAAACAGCAAGTGGACAGCAGAAGTGGAAGAGCAGAAGGAGAAAGGTAAAACTAAATGGGTTTAGATCATGGCTGTTTTTTTGTTTGCTTGGTTTTGTTACCAGCCCCAGAATTTATTCAAAATGGGGTATCTGTTTAGGCAATGAGGGGAAAGTTATCCTGAGTAGCAGTACCAAACTAAGCTGGGCTGGAGGTAGCAAGGGTGTGGTTTGTCAAGAAGGTACATTTTCCTGCTTTGTGAATGTGGCTGAGAGAGCAGACTCTTGGCTGGGATTTTTGTAGTAAATGGGAAGAGGAGAAATTAAAGTACTTACCAGAGCTACTCTAAATTAGATCCTTTTTGAAATTCTAGAGTGTGTGGCAGAAAGTGCCAGTGGGAGGAGCATTAAGAGTAATTTATGAGAAAAACAGGTAAAAGTATTCAGTGTGGCATGGTTAAGAATTAGCATATGATGGTACAGGAAGGGGAGAGGATGGCGTACAGAAGAGCTGGAAAAACAAACCTGTTTACAGTAGAAAGATCTGTCACATGGTCAAAATTCTGTTTGGGTTTTCCCCCTCCCCCCAGTCAGTTACAGCATTCTTTAGCTTCTCTTGAGGGACTCAAAGCTTTTCCTCTTCTGTGACGAAGTGGAACATGGCAGTAATAGATGGAAGCTGTACGTGTCAGGAGGTAGTTAGTAAATCTTTGCTAATTGCAATTGGCAGTGGTTGGTAGGATTTTTTAATTAGTATTTTTAAAACTTTTTGTCCTGTCAGCTTTGCCGTAACTAAAACCCAGATTTTTTCTTGGCTTCTTCCACTTTTTTTTTCCCCTGACTAAATAAAACTCAGATGCTTTAGTCTCCTCATAGAAGCTGCTCCTTCCCTCAATTTTTTAAAAAGTTTTTTTTTTTTTTGCTTTGTTCCCTTATCTCTGGCAACAGCAGAGACATTGCTGTTGTCTGTTTATGGTATGTGTGCTCCTTAGTCCCTCTTACAAGATGGAATCCTTTCTTGAGTGGTCTCACAAGGGCCCACCTTAGCTATTTTTAATTCTCCAAATGTCTAAAAAGTTGTTTCCTTTGCAAACCTGTTCCATAAGCAATGCCAAAGGAACATTCATGTAGAGAAATCTGGAGAGAAAGTAAAGACTCCAGTGTCATGATGGATTTGGCTGAGGGGCATGGCATGTCCAGCTTTCTCTGCTTTTTGTGATGCTCTGGATTGTGTTGCCTCTTGTGAAACTAGGTTAACAATCCCATGGGAATCACGTGTACTTCCTTCTGAGTGTTTAGGGATTCCTATTGCTGCTCGGGGAATTGGCAGTAATTCTCAAAATCAATACTGTTTCCATTTATACTGTTGTCTAGTTGTGACAGAGTATATAACAAGCTTTTAAACAGTTGGTATCTGCTATTGATAATCTTCTGGGCATGAGTTTGATTGACAAGCAGTGGTAGCCGGGTCTGAATATAAGCCAGAACGTGAAGAACTTGTTCAGATCTTTTTATATCATGACTGTTTTTTAACACTTCCCTACCAAAGTATTTGCTGGTGCTTGAGAAATGAAACTTTGTGCAGCAGTCTGAAAATTTTTTTAGATCTTTTTATCCACTGAAACATTCTAAACTGGTTTTTTATGCAGTCAAAAGTAGACAAGACTTTGAGCTTCTGTTATCTTAACACTTGAAAATGAAAATGCAGATCAGAATACTTTCACTTTAAGCAAAGTACAAACTTCTGTTTCATTAGGAGCAATTTAGAATGAATATGTGTAAAGGGACGGCTGCATTTCATTCCTGCTTTCCCCAAGCATCACTGAAATGGTTACCAAACATCACTAAAGAACTCTTGTAGAGCTTGGAGAACCCAGGTTGAAGTAGCTGCTCTGTTACTGCCTGAACAACTGTTTGTTTTAGGATGCTTTGATCTTTGGTAAAAATAGAAATTTAAGTTTTCTGAAGTAATATATACTGAGGTATAGGTTTCGTTTTGAAAGTTTAATTTTGGAAAGACAAATTAACTGGCTTAAGTTTTGATAGCCATAAGTGGTGTAATGGTTCATTTACTAGGTTATGTCTTGGTGTTGCAGAGTCAAATTCCAGGCAGATCCACTTAAGTCAGAAGCTTGAGCCAAATTCATCTGAGGTAATCTTAAAGAAAAGACCAAATTTTTTTTTAATGTTATTGCTTCTCTGATACATGATTAGCAGAGCAATAGCTGCCTTTAGAGCTGTGATTGCTGCTGCTGCTTTACAGCTTTTAGTGAAATACTCCTAAGGCTGGAGGCTTGTATTTCTGTCAGCTTTCCTCAGCCCTGTAACCCATACTTTTAGTCTTTCTCTGCAATGGGAGTCTTCAAACCTGGGCTATTGAGAGCACTTACGAATCTGGATTTGTAATTGCTTAGTACAGTCTGTACTTTCAGTTTAATGGGACCACAGAAGATTTGATGTTTGCTAATAGCTACTGTGCTAACAGACCCTGAGCTCTGAAGTTCAGTGAAGATTTGTGGCCTCTTGTTGGCTTTTAACCTTTGCTGTCCTTTCAATGAGCAAAATGTTACACTAGTGTAATAGTGATGGGTACTTAGCCCACCTTGTATGGAGTGTGGTTTACTGTTTTTGAGTAACTCTTTGTAAAGTTAATCTTACTATTAGACTAGCTGTGTCTGTTGTTTCTAACTTTGCTTTAGAAGAATAGTCAAGATGAGAGTTACCCAAAAGCTTCATCTCCTTTGGAACAAGTAAAAACAGATTCTCCGATTCTTGCTGAGCAAGTAAGAAATGTTTGTTTGATTTCAAAGTTTTCCAGTCAGGAGACTTCAGACAAAGGGGAGCTTCATCACAGCCACGTATGTATTACAATACTGGCTTTTAATTACACAGGCATTTCTATGGTGATAATGCTAAAATTGCATATTTACAGTTAGGAATCTTTATGATATGTCCAGCATAAAGAGTGTAAAAGGACAACCCTTGGTAGAAAAGTAGAAGTATATCTACTCTTTTCTGAGAGAGGGGTTATTTCATATCTTGCTACCAAGGTAACTGGTGCTTTTTCCTTTAAATTCTTTAGCTTTGCCTTTTCAGGTTTCTCCAAGGTTATGGGTAACTGCTTGTGAGGGTGGCTGTTCTTTTGGGTTGGAGATACTTAAATATAAAGCTTGTGGGGGTGGTTCCAGCACTGATGGCTCTGTGATACAGGCATGGCTGGATAGAGCTCAGAGCAGAGCTCTCCACACAGTGACGTAGCTCAGGTTTCTTTGGATATGTTCCTAGTTAGTACTTCCCTGTGGGGATGGTGGTAGTCTGAGTAAGATGGAGTCAACAGGGTCACCAAGCATGGTGTGGTTTAGGTTTGTTTGTTTTTACAGAACCTGACGGAATGCGTGCCGAGTGTAACTCCGACACCCTCTCCAGTCTTCTCCGAGGTGCATTTACCTCCAGCAGTGCCTTCTGTACCAGCCATTGTGCCAGCTTGGCCAAGTGAGCCAGCAACCTATGGACCAGCAGGTTTGCAGAAATACTAATGTTAATCAGAAATTACTAACCCTGGAAAATACTTTAACTCTCTTACTAAGTTGAAGATTCGCCCAGGATACACTGTCTCGTATATTTCACATTCCAAAGGCAGGCATTCATAGGAATGTAGCGTCTCACTGCTGAAAGCTAGTGAGAGTTCTGGCAGATCTTTGATTGCCTGTATGTACAGATTGCTTTAAGGTGTAGAGCAACCTGAAGGTATAAGAGGGTTGTGTACTCAATTTGCCATTTTTCCTCTTGACTGGGATAGCATTGAGTTCTGAGGATCTGCTTAAGGTAGAACACATTGTCAGCATGTTGAAACCTGATACGTATTTGTGCTCTGTGTCCCATGTAATAATAAGTTCCTTGGCTGACTGAGGACTTAACTTGGGGCTTGTATGTCTGGAACTAATGAGATCCATTTGGACCTTAGCTGCAAAGCCAGTGTAGTGGGTTTTTGAGTGCTGTGCATATCTTCTGGTCTGTGGAGTTGGCTTGGAATCAATATTGCTCATTAGATCAGGTGCTGCATTTTCTCTCACACTGCTGTTTCTCTACAAGAACCAGCTTTCAGATCAGTCTGCTTTGTTCACATGAGACAGTCACAGTCTTGTCACGCTTGACTCTGTCTGTGACAGAAGATGTGTAGCCCAGTTGATCTGAGCTCAGATTCAGAGTTGACTGTAAATGACTTGTCAGAATGAGAACTTCAAGGATTCACATAAAAGTTTCAGTTCCTCCACTTTTTCTCCTTCCTATTTCCTTCTGGTATTCATAATTTTAAAAAGAAATACGGGGTCAGTTTAGCTGTTTCTGGAAAGCTTAGCTTACCTGCTTAATTCTTTCTGAAAACTATTCTTTGCATTTTGAATCCTGCTTTTCTGATGTCTTTTGGTTTGTGATTATATATCTGTATATACATAAATATATATGCATTGATACCTGTTATATTTTTATGTATGTATGTATGTTGGGGTTTTTTCCCTCTAGGTATTCCAACCCAAATACCTGCTTCTTCACTGATGCCAGGACCAGCAACAGGACCTGACTCTATTGTATCACAGGCTCAGGTAACATCTGCTTCAGTTGCTGGAGTTCCTGTGTGGCTACAAGCAGTTAACCAGCCTTTAATGCCTTTGCCTCAGACTCTGAATCCCTACCAGGATCCGCTATACCCTGGATTCCCTTTTAATGAAAAGGGAGAAAGAGCCGTTGCACCTCCTTACTCCCTGTGCAGTACTGGGGAAGATTTACCTAAAGGTGAGAAGTCTGGATTTTACACCATTTTCCCTGATAGGTCTTCTTTTCTTAAAATGCAGATAAACACAACTTTTGGTCCTGTTGTCATTCTCTGTCAAAAGATCCAGTAGTTGTCATTCTGTGATTTAAGATGTGGAATATTGAATAGAGTTGTAACTCTGTAGTTTGCACTGCCAATATTGTGACTGTTTCAAGTGGTCACACCTGGAAATCTGGTAGGATCATTTTGTGGTTCTTAGCTTGCCCTACCATAACTTGAGGTTTTGTGCATGTAAAGAATTATTCTTGGAGAACTGCTT
Source organism: Corvus cornix cornix (assembly GCF_000738735.6). Classification (NCBI taxonomy): domain Eukaryota; kingdom Metazoa; phylum Chordata; class Aves; order Passeriformes; family Corvidae; genus Corvus; species Corvus cornix. Next base: position 15,168,624 of record NC_046334.1, read on the forward strand.
CCTGTGAGAATAATAGGTTTGCTTGTGTCATTTAAAAGCTTGGAAGCTGTTGAGCGTTTCCTTACTGGCCTGAGAAAATACAGGTTTTGGCATACTATGAATGCAAGGTATGCCCATAAAGAACATTTCATGTCTGACTGCACAGTGGTGTTTGTTTAGTGAACTGTTTCTTTAAAAAAAAATTAAACTGCTGTCGTGTTCTAGATATCTTAGTGTGGCAAAAAAACCCCAACTTAACAATTGAAGACATGCAAGCAGTAACTTAATACCAGTGTTCTCTACTGAAATAGAACTTTATGCAGTTTTTGTATCAAATGAAATATTTTTGGTCTTTCATAAATATTTTTGTTCTTTTTTTTTCTAGACAAGAATATTCTTAGATTTTTCTTCAATCTTGGTGTGAAGGTAACTCTTCAAACTTACGTTTTCATGTTTATTACAAAAATCGCTTGTAAATAGTTGTTGGAACTTGGAGTGTGGAAGTTTTGTTGCTGCAGCTGTGCATTTCAAGTCCATCTTTCAGTTTGAAATACTTTCTTATTTGTGTGCTGTTAACTGGGATTCCAGCAGTTGTCCACAGTGCAGTTCAAGTCAGCAGAAATCAAATTAATGTCAACACCATAGTGAGAACTATTGGCTTCCAACTGTGGCTGCACAGTCAGCAAATTGTGCTTTACCAAGTCACAGATAAATTGTGAGTGTGAAGATGCTTCTTTTGAATGCAGTGCATAGGGAATGAGAAAATGTCCTCAGACTTCAACCCTGGCTGTGTATTGGCAAAGCCACTGCAGTACAGATCCCAAAATCTTTCCCTGGGGACACTCCCTTAAAAGTAACCTGGGTGTCTGTTCTTTCTGCTCAGGTTAATGACAACAGTTTTCTACTTTTTCAGTTATTATAGGTGTGTGTATGTGTAAATGTGGTGCAAATCTGTGTGTTTGGTTGGGGAAGAGGCTTAGCCAAATCCCAGCGTTTTCCATTGCTTGGGAAGGACTAGTTGTTTGCTTTCTTTCTCCCTTCTGCACGTTCCTTTTTTACCTTCTTACCTCTTCTGTCAGGCAAACGACTTTGGGCAAGGTGCTGAGAGCTCTTGGGTTTATTTCATGGGACTTTGGCTATAGCAACGATATTCTTTTGTGTCTGGGCATGCAAAGAGGGAATATTCAGCAGTTTCCAATGTAAATTAGATACCTCTACCTAATATAAGTCTCTTTGCTTAATAGAAAATCCGTAAGTCATTCATTAGCAAGTGTCACCACAATGTATTTAAACAGCGTGAGGTTCATAAGCTGACATGTTTGGGACTCTCCTTACTGGTATTTTGGATTAGTTAGGATCTAGCCTGTCGTTCTGGCGCTTCAGCACCATCTGCTGGTCCCAGCCCATGTTCTAGTGGCTGTGCTCCTTCGGTGGTGTCACAGGGTACAGCAGGCCCGGGAAAATACCTTCGGCATTGTCTGTCTGCTGCTCTGCTCCAGCCTCTGCCCTGCCCACACCCTTCCAGCTGCACACTGAGAGGGAAGGGCCTCCTGGAGAGGAGGTCTGGCTAGGCTTTTCAGGATGGTTTGCTCCAGGGCCTGTTCCTACAGAGTCCAGTTCATTAACACGGAGGTAGAGAAAAGGGAAGGGGTTGCCACCTGAGGTGGACAACTTCAGTGTTGTAGTCTTTGCAAAGTGAGCTCTAGTAGAACAAATGGCTGATTAGTTAGTAAGTGTGATTCTGGAAAATGAGTTTGAAATGTTTCTCTTCAAACACATAGCTAGAGCTTAATAGCATTGCATGTTTAACTGTATAGAAACTACTAGTATGTTTTCTTGCTTGGTCATAACTGTTGCCCATTTCAACTGCATTTGGAAGGAAAACAAAAAACAAGAACACCATCCTAGAGTCGTAGGATTTAGAATTGAGGGCAGTCACTGTAAAGAAAATTAACTTTTATCTCCTATAATTTAACTGTTTCAAAATGGTAAACGACTAGTGTGCTTTTATGTCTCTCTGAACATTCCAAAGACCAAATAACTGATTTTTAAATTTTCTTTTCCCTGCTGTCTTGCAGGCATACAGTTGTCCCATGTGGGCACCCCATTCTTACCTGTACCCCCTGCACCAGGCCTATTTAGCTGCTTGTAGAATGTACCCAAACGTGTCCCTTCCTGTGTATCCACACAACCCCTGGTTCCAGGAGGCTGCTCCGACTCAGAACGAAAATGAAACTGCACGACCAAACAGGCACTTTGCTGTTCAGACTGAGACCAGGTCCAACGGTCAGATTCCACAGGTTGACAGATCTCCATCACTGCCTCTGATCATCCCTTCAGCTCAGGTGTCAGAAAGTCAAGGGCAGGTCTGTGTCGAACCGGAGAATCCAGCGCAAGCTCTTCATGCGAACTACGAGGAGTCCCTAAGAGGGAAAAATATGTTCCCGCAGCCGCCCTTTGGACACAATCACTTTCTAGGAGCTGTTCCAATAGCACCTCCTTTCTTTCCTCACTTTTGGTATGGGTACCCAGTTCAGGGTTTCATTGAGAATTCAGTAGCAAGACCTAATGTTGTCTTGTCACCTGAGGACAAAGAGGCAGCAGCTGGCACCTCTGCCAACATGTATGTGAGCAAAGAATGCAGCCCTCCAGTTCCTGGAGTGAACTGTGCAGAGCAGCTCCAGAAGGCCAACAGCAGCAGCAGCTCCAACACCGTCCCGTTCCCAGTGGCTGCTGCAGGGACCCCGAAGGACGCTTCAGCAAGAGCCCCCCAGCTGGAGCAAACCTGTCCTTCAGCTGCTCCTAAGCAGAAAACAGCTGGGCAGCAACATCGCCCTCCACAGACACAGGGCCTGGAGAGGCCGGTGGCAGGGCCCAGCATGCAGCCACTGCTGGCAGAACCTCCCAAAAACGAACTGAAACCCAGCACTCCCAGCCGGAAGGAGAAGCCTGCTAAAGGAAAAGAGTCCAAGGGCACTGGGAACGTGCAGACAGAAAGCAGGGCCCAGAGAACGAGGGAAGACAGCTCTGAAGATGACAGTGAGGTTTCTGACATGCTGAGGAGTGGCAGATCCAAGCAGTTCTATAACCAGACTTATGGAGGAGGCAGAAGGCCTAGACCTGACAGGGGGTATTCCAGCAGGGGAGGGTACCAGTTCCAAAGAAACGAGGAGGCCTGGAAAGGACCACCCAGCAGAAGCAGAGATGATGGCTACCAGTATCAGAGAAACTTCAGAGGGCAGCCATATAGGAATGACAGGAGAAGGGCAACACTGGGAGATAATCAGAGGGGACAGCAAGCATAGAGTTTAGTGGATAATTGGAAAATTTAAGAAGCAAAAACTAATTTGAAATAGCAGTTTAAAATCTTAATTTCTTTTTAGTGAAGTTCAGTATGTTTAATTTTTGGCAAGTAAAGACTAGGAGGATGTCAAGTCCTACCACAGGGTTTTTGGGGAGAGTCTAGAGTTTGTTTGGCGTAGCAGTTTTTCCTCGATGTCAAATTAGAAAAAAAAAATAGGTTTAGTGTTTGATAATTCTTTTCCCCACAAAGGTTTGCGTTTGTGATAGAAGATGGGTATGTGCGTTTACTAGAGTGACAAATGACAGCATTTGATGTGATCTAGATTCTAAAATTGACAGTAACATTGCACCAAATATAAATGTATATTTTATCATACAATGCCTTAGTTCTGAACTGAGCTAAAGGAATTCTCAGCCTACTGCACTGTTGTCTCTGATATGCTTCCAACCCAAAGGCCTTTCATCTCAAAAAGAAAAAATATCTGTCAAACTTGAATGTTTTCTCTTGTGTGTTACACGTATGGCAGCCAGCTAACCCTGTGTCTTAGGTATGTTGTATATAGTTCTTTTCATAATCATAGGGTATATTTTTGAATTTTAAAAAGCATTTATTTGTTGAAATTAAAATCAAGACAAGCAGTCAAGAATACCTGTGTTTGAACTGATAAGAATGGCTGTTTCCACCATGAATTCTTCTTAATGCTGGTGTGACTAGAATGGTGCCTATGCCAACTGAATAATTACAAAGACAATAAAAATGTAGATGCTATGCATTTCCAAAATAATTCTGCATCTGTTATAATAGCAGAAGTTTTTTTAATGCCACTTTAACACTAATGCACTGACAAATCCTAGATATTTTGTGAGGAGATGCATAAAGTACGTGTTACGTTTTTTTAAGTTTGTACGATTGAGCTACTGTTCAGTATTCTTTTGTTGTTGCACTGTTGATGTTTTGCATGTACAACTCCTTGCTGGAACTACTTTTAAAAGCAAGAATGGAGAGTCTCAGTGTGCTCTGCTCTTCCCTACAATTCAGAAGAAAGTGGCTTCTGCCTTATATTTTTACACTGTGTCAGAGTTCTGATGCTGTTTCTTCTGAGCCCAGTTACGATCTCTGCAGTGTTCCTGTTGCCTTTGCAGCCTGGATGTTCAGCTGTCCAGACTCGGAGAGTGCAGTGTGCACAGTATTCACTCAGCTCTGTTGCTCTGTAAAATTGAACTGTTGTGTATATTTTTATATCTCTGTAAACAGTAGTGTAGGTGATGGTACCCATTCATTGTGTCTGAGATTGTACACCCTTGGTGCGGAAACCAGATGATAGTTACATGATAAAGAGTTTGTTTTCAGATGCATGCCATGTATAAAACCCTAATTAAAATAAATGTTTTGTCTTTTCACTTGCTTTCTAAACTATATTTATGTATTTAAACCTGTTGCAATGATGTTAAATGAAGTGTTGTTCTTAGAGAGCCAGCTGTAGTCAGCAGCAGAATGATGAACAGGATGTGGCAAGCAGTGAACAAAAAGGGGCCATATACTGAATTTGCAGTTTTTGTTTGTAGGGGTAGGGGCCATGCTGAAGGCTTTTTGCTTTTTCTTTTTTTAATCTTAAATACGTTTTCATTCAGAAATGTATTCAGGATTTCAAAGAGGCAATCTTGACCTTTTCAGGTTAAGAATGAAGCAAGCACTGAGGGATTTAACTGTTGTTACAATTGTCGTTCTCAGTTTATCTCAACTCCTTTCAAAACCATAGAGGGCTGCTTGTTGAGTTTACTGGTGAATTTTAAACTTGTAACTCCAGTTGTACCCCAATAATCATTCTGTCCTTGACCAGGCTCTTCGTCACAAGCTTTGTTGCAAGAATGAAGGCAGTAACACTTCTACAGAAGTTTGTTGGGGAACACTGGGGAAGAGAGGCATGGCAGTAACTAGGAGGGATGTGCTTTTAGAATTTACTTTTAAAAACCAACTTTCAGCTGGGCCTACACTGCCTTGCTACTCTAGGACAGTGAAGGAGTGGAAGGTGTAGATGTATTTTCTCCATTGCTGATCAAGTAAGTCTGGTTTCCTCTCTTGCTGAAAGAGCTGTAGATTGATTGGCCCAACCTCTGGCCTGGGGCATGATGTTTTAGACTGCAGGATCTTCCTGTTAATATATGTAATATTCAGCATATAATGAGCTGTGATACACAGCTTCAGGTATTTGCTGAACCACATCTTTACCTAGCCTTATTACACGTGATTAAGAGAAAATGCACAACTCCACTCCAAGGGGAGTTAAGCTGTGAGAGGAGAACAAGCTTTAGTCAGCCTTTGGAAGTTTTTGTCTGACCAGGGTGATGGTGTAAAGATGTATTCAATACTTGCACTTCCATAGGGAGTCCCTCTGCTGGTGTAGTACAGGTGGATTGCTGTTACAAGACAAGAGGGAGGTAATGTGTATATAATGCTCAGTACTGCCAAGGTTATGAAATAACCACGTTACTAACACACAGAATGCCTTAAAAAACAAAACCACTCCTTTCTGTAGCTTCTGAGGCAAAAATGTAAACAAAGAACAAAGCCATGTTTTCTCATAATGTTTTTCACATGCCAGTGAAGGCAGAGAACTGTTGAATGGAAAACACCCTTCCTTTCAAGATACATAGCTGAAAGTTGTTTTTACATGTCTGCTTAAGTAAGCAAGGAACCTTTAAATTTCCTTTCTGGTTCCCTCAAGGACCTTACTGTATCTGGAAGTAAGGTTTTAGCAAGATATTTCTTACTTTATTTTTGTCTGTAGTAAGGATCAAGGCTTCTACTTTTTCTTAAAGTAATTCCTGCATCTTAACCTTATAAAAACTTCATGGAAGAGGAAGTTGGAAAGATGGAAAGGATGTTAGTATTTCCTTAAGATTGTTTCACAAATTATTTTCGTCTCACTAGGTCTGAGAAGATGCACAGGGGCAGATGATCAAAAAAAGATGTCGCTACCTTTTACATTCTTTGTGCTGCATCGTCTGTGTGCACTACAGTGTGAGAAAAGGGGTGTGTGACATCATATACACACTTCTGAATTAGTTATTGAAGAAATTCTGCAGTGTCACAGAAGAGTTGTAAGTTAGGTGGATATTTTATTTTTGAAACCCTCATCCAGAGAGATTCAACCTTTTAGAAAGAGGAGTCGGTCCTGTAGCGTGACATTCTTAGTAAACTTCCCTCTTAGACAGAAAACAGCCTCAAAGATTTATTTTAAAATGAGGAAGTTCAGTCAGCACTTGGTACATGAGTAGGATATATTGAATTGAAAACCTCCCTTAAATTTTGAAAAATCAGAAGACCCATTTGCACAATTTCAAGGTGGTCTATTTTGAAATTTTTACACTGAAAATAGGGCTGTGTCACCAAAATATAGAAAGTGGCAGTTTTACTCAGACTAGGATGTTTACTGCTACTGTCTTGGATGTTAAATGCAGCAAGAGATTTTAAGCTCCAAAAGATTAATTTTTCTAAAACCTGATCTGAGCCATCTCATCACAGCTGTTTAGGTTCCAATATGCATGTCTAGATGCCAGTTAAAAAGATGCTGGGATTCAATATTTAGTCATCCAGGAAGAAGTAGTTTCCACTCTTCTTTTGTTCCACATCCTTGGGAAGAGAAAAAAGGTCACAGTTACTTGAAGTAGTCTTTGGCAGACTTGAACATAACTGAAATAAAAGACACTTATCTAAACTCCTTTCTGCTTCCCTTATTATTACTCTTACTAGTTTCACATGCTGTTTCTCCAGCACAGCAGAACTCCCATGTCAATCTTCATTTTGGTCCTTACTTTAAAACCTGGCTTCATATTAAACAATCACAGCTCCTTTACTGTAAAGGTGCTCCTCTCTTACCTTGATGGAATTGAGTTTGTTTATTCTTGGTCTGTAATTGTTGGGGTCTCTTCTAAAAGTGATTTCAAGCTGAGATAAAAACTTATTCATTCCAGCCAAAAGAGTCTGTGGACTGTTAAAAGAGAAGAATATTTTAGCTACATTTTCAGAAGTATTATACTGTACAATTACAGGCAACTTTGAGTTCCATCCTGAGTTCACTCAGAGCTGGAAATGCAAATGTGAGCTGCATTTGATCTACTGGGCTGTGCTACATTTTTAGTCAAACCTTGTCCGAGAGGCTGCTGAAAGATGAGAGTAGTACCTCAGTGTGGCTTCCAGCCATGACCTTTGCATTATTTTTATTTTGTATCTACATGTGTGTGCCGGCACACTTGCTTATATTCAAAGAAAAAAACCCCAACCCTTGCACCATAAGCGAAATCTGACAAAGATCATAGCTTTCTCAGCATCGGGGTATAATTGCTATTTTTGAATTCCAATACGTGTGTTCTTGGAAGGAACACCATCAAAACCAGGAGAGCAGGGGGTTGCAGACACATGGCAGACCAATGTGTTTACTTCATCTGGCTTGTGCCAAGTACTCACTGTTCTAAAACCCTGGTTTCTGATAAGGCTGCTCATCAAAAAGTCTCTGTAATCTACATGAAATTATTTACAAAAGTAGACATATCAAATGGGACAGCTTTGAAAGAGTAAAACAATGTACGCTGCATGTCGCTGTCAAGACTTGCCCTTCACTACATCTGCATACAGGTACCACTAATACACTGCTTTCTTTTAATACATCTGAAAGTTATTTTCAATGAGCACACTTAACAGATGGTACTTTTTTGTTTCCTTACTATTGATGCTACTTACTTGATCTCTTCTGATCGTAATTTAGCCATTGTGCAGTTGGCTTAAGGCTGGTCTAAGCCAGGAGGTGGTCTAGTTCTTGAGGGTTTGGTTAGGTTCTCCAACCCCACCCCAGCTCTGGTCTAGCCAGCCTGTAAGTGAGAATTAATCCCATTTTCTGTTCCATGATTCAAAACCAAAGTCAGAACCCTCAGGACAGCCTTGGATGCAGCTTAAATTTCCCTAAGCAGGGATGACAATCTTGCTTACTAATCCCAACAACTCTCTTACCTGTTTGCCAGTGTGTTTTTGAAGGAATGCCATCAAAAACAATCACACGATCAGCAAGATATGTAGCCATGATAAAATCATGTTCTACCACAAAAGCTGTTTTTTTAGCATGGAGAATGAAACTGAAATGAGGGAGAAAAAGAAAAGAAGAGAGAGTAATGTGATCTCATTGTAGTACTATTGCCAATTTCAGTTCCTTCCCCACCATGTGTACTCACCGTTTAATGACTCTGGCAGCCATCAGACGCTGTTCAGAGTCCAAATATGCTGAGGGCTCATCAATCAGATAAACATCTGCAGGTTTACCCAGACAAAGAGCTAATGCCACACGCTGCAACTCACCACCAGACAGTGTCTGAACCTGGTGGTGTGGGAAGAAACAAGGCCATGCTTAGTTCAGGTACAGGTTAAGAGTTAAGACAAGTGGGATGTTGATTCAAGCAATTAATACCTCCTGGTCAATGATGTTTTCTATCTGAAGAGGTTTCATCACGTCAGTTACAAACTGGGGGTGTGTATAGGCATCTCTGATCTTCTCGTGCAGCAGCTGACGGACGCTTCCCTAGCAAAAGGAAAATGTTGCTATTCAGTTTTATGCACCACAAGAAAACAAGCATAAATAGAATAAAAAAATTCTATCTAAAATAGATAATAGATATAAAATAAGAATAAAAAAATTTCTGTCTCTGCGTTTTGTAGCAAACACAATACTTAGTAAATAAGGCTGAAACATACCGTAGATTTAGGGCTGATTTTCTGTGGTTTGTAGCTAACATTTAGGACTGGGACCTCACCTATAAAAAACCAAAATTAATATTGTAAACAAGAGCCTTTCCAGTATCTTTAAAATAGATTTCAGCTAAGGTATTACACATTACCTCCTTCATCAGGTGTAAGTCTTCCTGCAAGCATTCGGATAAATGTTGTTTTGCCAGTTCCTAAGTTAAAATACAAGTTACAGATTAATCACTTTTTAGTAATTTAGACCTCTAACAATTAAGTCACTGATACAACAACAACAAAGACTATTTAATAAAGAATACATTTTAAAATTAGACTGCTTTGAGAACTCCTATATTAACTTCCAGCACTTACTACTTGCTTTTTCAAATGGAAGAGACATCTTAAAATGGTAAGGTGTTAAAATGGGGTAACAGACAAACAATGACATTGTTAACACACGGTAACTTCACCTCTCTAGTCAGGGGACTCATGGTGTGATGTCTTCCCCAGGTAACAAGCAGCTCAACCTGACTCAAACTCAGTAATTCTGAAGCCTGGCTCCCAAAGTGAAGAAGGGCTTTAGGAGCATATTCAAGGTTGGAGAAACAGTTTCCAACATAAATTGCACTCACCATTTTCCCCTAACATCACCATAATTTCAGAATCGGTGAATTCTCCAGCTACTATGGATAGTTCAAATTCTCCCATCTTTTTTTTCATTCCTGGATATTTGTACATACACATCTTTTTAACCTCTTCTTCGTTAGCTGTCTCAGCTACTTTAAATACCAGAGATGCATCTCGAAACCTTAGATTTTCTGTTGGAACATAGCCATCTAGGAAAATGTTTATGCCTATGATGGGAGGAAAAAAGATCATTAAAAAAGGTCTGTAACAAAGTAAAACAAGATGAATTTCAATTCCTGGCTATAAATTCCATTCAGGTAAGGAGAATTCTGGAATTTAAATGGCACGGTAAAAGAAGCAACAAGACCTCCCCTTTTTAAAGTGTGCACATTATACAAACTGAATAAAGAAAACCCTTACTAAATTACAGAATGGCTGTAGCAGCTCTTCCTGAAAACCCACAGTTAGTGATGTGTGTGGGGCTTAAAGGAACTACTGCTGTTGGGCCCATTCTCTCAAAACGAGTTTTTACTGAGCTCAGTACTACAAGTGGGGTCAATTCAGATGAACAATATGTACCTCTGCACTGTGCAAACTGCCTCCTGCCCTTTCTCTGCTAATAAGGTCTTTTGTGTAACTCCACTGTTTACGAAATGCCTACAAGTATCAAAATGATGTCCATAGCAAGAGAAAAAGGGCATTTCATAATTAAGGCTTTTGGGCTGAGTTACAAATTTAGAATCATGTAACACAGAAATTCTGCAGAAAATCAAACAGTAGATTTTCATTGCTGAACTGTAACAGGAAGAGGACAAGTTTATACAACAGACAATGGGCATTTTGCTGTCTTTTTTGGTTATGCTTAAAAGGAGAAATATGGCAAGAATTACCTTCTCTTACGCTGAAAGGCATGGTAACAACACCATAAGCACTTGGCACACCATACAGGCAGCAGATAAAGTCAGAGAGATAATCTAACACACTTAGATCATGCTCTACAACAATAATGTACCTGAAAAAGAGCCAGAGAGATGCTTTTTTACTTCAGTGCAAAACATTTTTCCTTTTTTCTTACTCTAGTCTTGCATAAACAAGAGCTATCAACACGATTTTTAGTTAACATGGTTTCTTCACTTTATACTAAAAAAGGAGAGAGTTCAAATCTCTAACAAGCATTTTTTAAACTGTCCAATAAACTTGCAAATGACAAATTGAAAGCCCATCTTCAGTGTAAACTGGCAGCTTCTTTATGTAAGTGGAAGGATATTGATTGATTTGAGTGAAAAATACTTAGCACATTTTAAGAAAATAAAAATCTTTGTGAGAAAGGGATGAAACAGCAATATTCAGGTGGAAAGTAACCACCAATGTTTTCCCATCCTTATTACAAAATTCTGAATCGAGACAAGAAACTACAGGAAGTAAGTTTCCAAAATGCAAAAGAATAGAATATGACTGGCTTGGAATATTTGAAACATGTTAGTATACCATACTGAGGAGTAAGCACTTCTAAGGAGATGGACTGGATGTTTCTTCTCTCTGTGAACAGGCATGCATTATTACAGTCTAGCAAAACATTTGAAGCTTGTATTTACCTGTCAGGGTTTATCAGGGACCGAATAGTAATGGCAGCCTTCAATCGCTGCTTGACATCCAAGTAGCTGGAAGGTTCATCAAACATGAAGCTAATCCCAAAAGGAGGAGTGAAGTCTTAGTGAATGCAAGCTTTCTACTTATTCAAACATAATATTAACATTTCAACCATTAAATACATGGAAATAAAAAAAATATCATTATTTATACTGAGAAAGGGAGACAAAAAATGAGAATTGTGCACACCTGCCTTCATTCTCTGTAGACTGTCATCTGAAAAGTGAGTTAAGTATTACTTTGTCATGAGCTCTGACAAAGTTACCAAAAGTTACAAGAAATCAGCAGTTAGGAGTCCCATGCACTCATTCTGAGTTACCTTAATTTAACATGAACTGAAAAGTGCAGAAATACTTTAGAAGAATGGAAGAAGGACATCTTCCAAAAAGAGAAAACTGAACAAGGAAACTCACACCAACCAACCAAAAAACAGCAGCCCAAGCAGAACAAAACCAACCAACTAAAACCTCATCAAAGCAAAAAACCCAAAACCTCATAACTCTTCTGATTTTGCTTTCCTGGTCCCAAGGAGTCAGGAAACAGCATAGATTAGACACTGATTTCCTGCTTGCAAGACAGGAGAGGAGGGACACAAGTTCCAAGAGGTGGGGAAGCAGCTGTACCTTTCTCATTCAGAGAGGCTGAGACAGGTGTGCTGTCCAACAGGATATATTTAGGTGGGATTAGGGAGAAGTTATGAAGTTGTGATGCTGAAATTTAACACTAGCTTCTGAAATCAGCTATTTCCACTCAGGTAAATAAAAGTATGCAAAATCCAGAGACTATACATGAACTAAATATGGCTTTCAGCTGATGAGTTGGCAAAAGTTTTGGTTTTTTAAAAAATCCTTTTAAAACTTTATTTAATAATTAATAAATACTTTTCAATGTTTCAAACAGAAGTATTATTGTTAAGTGTAAATTCGAGGACCATATTCTGAGACAGATTATTAGAAGCAATGTGTAACAGAAGTAAATTAAACATACATATCAGCCTTCTGAATGCAAACAACTGCACAAGCAAATCTCTGAAGTTCTCCTCCTGAAAGGTCCTCAACATTTCTTTCTTTCAGGTGTGTTAAGTCTGCAAATAAGTGGTTAATTTTAGGTATGTTATAACCAACACAACAATCCATATTTTTATTACCTACAGAAACATGTATAAAAATAGCAAGCATTCTACACAGAGGAAAAGAAAACAAAGGAGAATAAGCATTCAGTTTATACAGTATCAGTATCATACTGCTAATACTATGTCACAGCAAGCTATGGCTTCTCTGCAGCATTAACTGCATGGCTGCTTCTTATCATGCAGAAGGATTACAATACTATTTCTTTTTCCACCACATATTTGGTAAAGACTTCTGGCCCTAAAAAGAAACTATACCAGGTTTGAAAGTGTTTGTTGTCAGACTTGGCTGAAGAGTTCTGGTTTTCAAGAAAATCAAGTCCCTCAAACCTTACAGCAGAAGGGTGAAGCCAGTATTTTCTAGGCAGTTTAATGAACACTGCATTTCAAGAATAGATTGTGTCACTAATAAATTGAGACTCAAAGCCCATGTTCTTGGTGGCACAATGGCAGCCCCACTTTTACCACCCAGTTCTACCAAAGAGAATCCTATTGTGAATTTAGCAACAACTAAATTCAGTAACAACCAAACATAAAACACATACAAAACATCACCAGGGCTGAACTATGCAGATGCTCTTATTAGTTATATTAATCTCAGAAGTCAGTGTTACTCCTACTATAATTAGATGTATATAAGCTTTGGGGGGAGTGTGGTACACTAGGATAATACTTTCTACATGCAGTGGTTCTCCCAAGGGGGATGCTAAGATTTTGCCACACTTGTGAGCAAGCAAGAGCAGCAGATTTAAAAATAAGCACTTTCTACTATGAAACAGAAACTGCATTACATTCTGTTAACTAGCATGTATCAATTAGTTTGCCTTTGCCACCAGGAAGTATTATTTGTGTTATTTAGCCCTAGGCTTTACACTAAAGCACCTTTACTTTTTCTCTGGGTTTTTTTTGTATAATTTACGTATATAATTTTTTTTGGTATAATTTACATGTTCTATCACATTCTGGTAACTTGATTGTTTCAGTAAATACAAGCTTCTCAACTGCTTTAAAATTTGACTGTACAAAATTACTTACCAAGCTGCTGACATACAACAGTTTGTGTCTTAGTTTCATCCTTCCTATCCAGAATTGATCCCACTGTTCCCTGCATGATAGATAATAAAGAACAAAACAAACAACATAAAACATTTCAGACAGTTCTGAATTATGCTGCTAAATAAAACCTTTAATCACAAGAGAAGTACTACAGAAGAAGCTCCCAGCTTTCTATTAACTTGTGAAAGGTCTCACCTTTGCAGCTTTAGGGATCTGGTCCACGTACTGAGGTTTAATGATAGCTTTAAGGTCATCTTCCAGGATCTTGGTAAAATAATTTTGTAATTCGGATCCTCGGAAGTAAGTCAAAATTTCTTGCCAGTCAGGTGGATCCTGTGACAAAATTAAAGCCTGGGTTTACTTATACCATTAAAAGCATAATAAGAAACCCTAATTTTAAATTCCAACCAATAAGGGAAAATAGAATATGCTTGTAAGTTAACAAACAAAAAAACCCTCCAAAAACATTCTAAAAACAAAGTTCAGAGATTTTTTCCAGGTATCACTAGCCTTAAAAAAAAAAAAAAAATTAAATTTGCACAGTAAAGAATCTACTGAACTGAAACAACTTCATGGGGAAAATGACAGCATGAATTAGAGTACTACACTACAGCTAATCCAAAGGAAAAGGACTGGAACGATAAAAGCACAAACTTGCACAGAAGATGCAATAAAATTTGGTAGTTTTCTCTGCTTCTAGCAAACATTTCCAAGGAAAAAGAATGAGAAGACCAAGGAAAAATGACAAGCTGAAAAAGAAAGGGACTATTCAAAGCACTCACCCATGAAAAGTTCCCCCTTGCACAGTGTACTACTCTGAGGGGTGCTGAGTTAATTACTTTGATGATAAACAGTATGGAATCAGACTGACACAGTCATATTTCCAAACCAAGCAGGTTTGGAAATGCTCCATCAGTTTTAGAGCAGAAGCAACATGGAAGATTCAATTCATACCACATGTTTCTGTGGTCATACTGATATAGCTCCTTCACAGCAAAGTCTGATTTTGGAAGCATGGTAATTCAATTAAATACACATTCAGAAAGTCAAAAATTTTGCTATTTCTGCAATAGTACCACCTGAAACAAGAAGTCCACAAAATAATATAAACCAAACTTGAAAGAGAATTTATCTGGGAAATGATTATTTCTTTGCAGCTTTAGGTGGCTGCCATGAAATGAATAGTTTATCAAAACATTACTCTTTCAGGTAAAGAAACTGCTGAAGAAAGTTTGAACACACTTGTTCTTACAAGTGCTTATTGAAGGACAAAAGTGTCCATCAGAATTCAATTGTCCCTGTGCAATTTGAAGGTAAGAAACTGATATCTGAAATACTTATAAGACGAGTACTAATAGTAGTTATTTATGCCTTTTCTCTAACAGTATTTACTCTTTGGAGTAGTGCTAGGTAAAGAAGCCCTGGTATTTTGCTCACTGGCTGCAGTTTGACTTGGAGTACATACATAGGAAAATGGATTATGAATTCCCATCAATACCAGCAGTTACAAGTTGTTGTTAAGTCTGGTTCTCAAAAAATCTTATCTCTAAGTAACTAGCAACATGAAGAAACTAAGGATTTTCAGAGCTCAGTATTAAACTGTACACTGGAAAATATCTTCAACCACAGCTTACGTACTAACAACATACTTTATGAGAAATCCTCCTCAAAAGAATCAAAGATAAAAATGCCTAAGAAATTACAAGTGTACATGGCAAGTGCTCATAGACCCTAGAGCTATTCAGATAAAAACAAAGTTAACTTAGAAGAAACTCCAAAACTTGAGCTATGGAAATCCCTCCTGGGAACAGGTAAATTGTGCAGGGAGAAAAACTTGACATTTTTTAAAAGACTGGTATTAAAAAAACTCCAAGCCCTTAAGTGTGACTTCAAGACAGAAACCCACCTCTGATATTTATCTTCTGCGAGTTATAGTTATAATTAGTATCCTGATCTTTCTTGAGAGATACACGCAATTTGCAAGAAAGCCTTTGTTAACAATAACCTTCTACTACTGTTCCTGTGTGGAGTAGGTCACTGGCTGTTAACAGGGAAAGCGCCAAGATCCACACAAATACAAAAATTCAGTCCAAATATATAAACACAGCTATCTAGAATGTCAACTCTATTGCTGATACATACATCATATTTTCCAAGATTTGGCTTCTGTTTTCCTGCTAAAATTTTCAAGGCAGTTGATTTTCCAATACCATTGGTTCCAACCAATCCCAGCACTTCACCTGGACGAGGGATAGGCAACCTGTACACAACATTGATAACTTTGTGTTATATTAATGTCATCAGACACCAACATTAAGTGGTCAAGTAAATGTTACAAGTCATTTTCAGATTTCTCATTATTACAGCCCACTTTGTTAACTTGCAAATATCTAACTCAAATAATATCAAATTCCTTACAAATAGAAGATCATAAGAAATATTTAAGGGTAGTCTGTTTTTAAATAGGGGCTCTGTAAAATAATCCCTTACACTTTATTTCATTATAATACCTTTTACTAAGAAAAACGTAATTAACTTTCTAAAAGGAAGCTACTGGAAATAAGAAACAAGAACGCTTGGATGTGCACTATGTTGGATTTTTTGTCTCTGTTATATTGATATTTGAAAAATAAAATACCTGTGAAGTTTGAAGGCATTGGCACAGTATCTATGCGTTGTTTCTTTCTCCAGGTTGCTAGGTAAGTTAACAATTGACAAAGCTGCAAAAGGGCATTTCTGGAATTGAAATAAAATAGAGATTTTTAGTGTACACAACAATTTATTATCAAAAGACTATGTTTTATACTGCACCCAGCTGTGCATTTGCATTTTTACATGGACTTGTGCCAAATTTCCTTTACATGATCAACCTGCCAAGGAAGTTCTATACCACATTTTTCAAATTAATGGTCAGCAATTTAGACTGTTGGTCTACAATACAAGTAAGGCACACTGCACATATTCTCCACCTCTTTCAAAAAAACATCATTCTGCTGCTGTCTACAGACACAAACAAGAAACCCAAACAAAGCTAAGCAAAAACAAAGCCACAACAAAACCCACACCCTGCAACTCAACCAGTTCAGTCAAGTGACACAGTTCTTAACTTTCTGTGAACAGTAGCAGTTAACTTGGTCTGATCAGTCCAGGAAAGAAAACTGCTTTTTCAAGTTAACAGTATGCATTACTAAATATAATAGCAAAATAAGGAACATTTAGCACTTTAAAAAAAAGCAGTTTAACATTTACCTTGATGCAAATACCACAACCAATACAAAGTGTTTCTGAAATCCATGCTATTTTGCTCTGTGATGTGACTTCTATGCAAAGTTTTCCTGGTGAAAAAAAATAAGATAAGGTCAATAAAGTTTCTGGTGAATCAGAACTCCTGCCTACTAAATTCCACAGAGGAACATGCAACTGATGAATGTTCAGTGCAGCTTTAGATCATCTAAAGGGTTGAAAAGTATCATTATTACTAAGAATTGTTCCTGCTTTCAGTGATATTTCTAAAGGCTTTATGAAACAAAACCTTGAATGATACACAAAAATCTAGCAATTATAAAAAGCTCATTCCTCCTAGTAGAAATTGAATTGTCTCCAATTGCTTAAATACTTTGTTACATTGTATCTTACCCATTCGAACCACAGGACAACTCTTCTTGCATTCCTGACGACATTTCTTTGGCTTACACTTGTCATGGTTGACTATAGCAATTCTTGTTAATTTGTCTGCCATAATGCACAATTTAGGGTTAAACACATACACCAATTATGACAAGGAGTAGTGGGAGTCTTCCAGACCTTATGGAAAAAAAAAGGGAAAAAACCCCCATGTTACTGACAGTACAGAGAACAGACATGTCCTAAGTTATTACTAGTGGAGTGCAGAGATGAAAAACACAAAATTAATTGATTTTTTCCTCCTTTAAGCAACGTGGCAAACAGAGCAAAGTCAGAGATACAAATAACAAGGATACTGATGCATAGACAACTGCACAAATTTTTAACATCGACTTTCCATCCCATTACTATTTTTCCAGTATAAAAATAAAATTGTGATTATATCTGAAAATGGATTTGTTTCCAAAAAAAGCATATTGTAGTAAGAACATAAGTAAGAATCTATACAGCTGCAAAGTCTAGTTTCACAAGCTGCCTTGTGTAAAGCACCCTTGTTCACACTGTCAAACTGTGACTACAACTATTACTCCGAGAATATAATTAGAATTTACATTTACGAACTGTATGCCAATATTCTGTATTAAAGGTTTAAAACAGTGTAAAATGTAAACTAGTTTTCAAAGTGAAAATTGTAATTGCATATAAAAAATAAAGCAGGCAACGTGAGCAGACATACACGATGATGTTTGATTCTGTAATCTCGAGTTTCAGTAGTATTTAAATAACTACAGTTACATTCTGCACCTCCTAATATGGTATCAATGCCTATAATACATTTCAATAAAAATAAGTAAAATTCTTTATAAAGAACATCGAAAGGGTCTGCAGAAGGATGTGGCCAAGCCGGATGCATAGGCAGAGGATCAGTAAGGCCAAACGCTGGGTCCTGCCCTTGGGTCACAACAAACCCAGGCAGTGCTACAGGCTGGGGCAGCCTGGTGGAAAAGGACCTGGAGGTGCTGGTCAACAGTGACTGCACATGAGCCAGCTGTGCCCAGGGGGCCAAGAAGGCCAATGGCACCTGGCCTGCATCAGCAATAGTGTGGCCAGCAGGACCAGGGCAGTGACTGTGCCCCTGTACTGGGCACTGGTGAGGCTGCACCTCGAGCGCTGTGTCCCGTTCTGGGCCCCTCAGTGCAAGAAAGACACTGAGGTGCTGGAGGGAGTCCAGAGAAGGGCAATGGAGCTGGGGAAGGGGCTGGAGCACAGGTCTGAGGAACGGCTGAGGGAGCTGGGGGTGTTTAGAAAGGGAGGCTCAGGAGAGCCCTTATCACTGGCTACAACTGCCTGAAAGGAGGGTGTACCAAGGTGGGGGATTGGACTCTGCTCCAAAATAACAAGAGACAGGACAAGAGGAAACAGCCTCAGATTTAACCAGGGGAGATTTAGATAGGATATTAGGAAAAATATCTTCGCTGAAAGGTGGACAAGCACTACAACAGGCAGCTCAGGGAAGTGGTGGTGTCACCATCCCTGGAGGCATTTAAAAGACATGTAGATGTGGCACTCGGGGACACAGGTTAGGGGGCAGTGCTGTGTTAATGGTGGGACTCAATTACCTTGGAGATCTTTTCCAACCTAAAAAATTCTATAATTCTGTGGAGTACAAGATGATTAAATATTCCTGAAATAACAAATAAATGCATGCAAAGATGTGAAATTACAACTTGTATCCTACAACCTTCTCTTTCCTTGCTTAGCTTTTTTAATGTACATTGACAAGCACGGGATAGTACTGGGACTTTGTACAGCTGCAGCAAATGAAGGGAAGGGCAGAGAATTTTACATTTAAGTCTTGACAGGTAAAAAAGGTGCAATGTGTTTTAAAGTGCATTCATATTTCCATTACTGTATTCACTCACAGTACTGAAAATAACAGTAATAATAACTTTTGTGTTCCTACGAACAAGGCACGCCAAAGGACAACTCCCTTCAGCTCCAGAACAACAAAGACAACTGAATTATGAGGGTCTTGGAAGATAAGATATTACAGATGACATACAGGGTTTTTTTGGTCAAAAAATGCCATAAAGTACA
This sequence comes from Corvus cornix cornix, assembly GCF_000738735.6. Classification (NCBI taxonomy): domain Eukaryota; kingdom Metazoa; phylum Chordata; class Aves; order Passeriformes; family Corvidae; genus Corvus; species Corvus cornix. Next base: position 15,187,820 of record NC_046334.1, read on the forward strand.
AAGCATTTCCATCTCACCACCACTAAATAAAGGGATGACAGCCCTACAGATGGTGCATGTTCAAAACCATTTCAATGCAGTATCAGTAGTTCAGTGATATAATTGGGAAAAAGTCTTGAAATACTTCAGGTTTCCACACAATCCAAAGCTGCAGTTGCATCCAAAGGACTCCAACATTTCTAATTAAAGAAAGTATTTTCTGTTGGATGTCCAGTTCACCTTTGCTTCACCAAACCAAAGTATCCTGCAGTGGTTTACAGACTGTATTTATTTCATAAGGCTACTGGATGAAGAAAGGTTGTGACTGGCAAACTCCTGAAGGAAGCAAGAACCAAATAGGTGTATGGCACATTTATCATGTTAAACTCTACTCTTCCATAAGCTTCAGTTGGAAGGAATCCTCCAGATATTACTGCAATATGAATGAAAAGAAGATAGACATCTAACACTCAGCAAAGGTCAGAAAAGCAGATGTTACTGTATCCTTAAATCCATTACTACCATAGTTATGAATAATTTAAGTGGTTCCTTTTAAAAGTGGTAGTCTTATTCCTTTATTAAATTTCCAAAGTATTTTAAAACTAATGTCAAAAATATTCTTTATCAGCTATAAATGAATGTAACTACTAGTCACGCTGCCAACCTTACTGCGCTAGTTTCTACTTGTATTTCATTTTCTTACTTTACTATTTTAAATTTCCTAAGGCAGAAAGTCCTATTAACACAGCTGATGTTTTCAAACAAACAACTGAATATTAAAAAAAAAAATTAAAATTTATTTAACAGTTCTGTATTGTCAGACCAGACTGACAAAGTAGGGCTGAACATTGAAATGACATCCGCAGGCCAGGCCAACAGGCACGGAATAATGAGTCTGCAGTTCTCACTTTAATACATGAGAAAACAAGAAACTGAAAGCCTTACTTTTAAGGACTATAAAGCTGTCTGAGTCAGGGTAATTTTCTTGGGGACAGATACTGGTTATTGTCATTATTTCAAATAAAGATACATTCTCTGGGAAGACATCCCAATGCTTTTCATTAAAATCCTGCAGTTTACAGTGCAAAGAGTATTTGGGGGTGAATCACTCCCTCTCTGTTTTCCCAGGGGAAGTGCCTAACCTGGGCCAGCCCTTTCTCCAAGGCCTGAGCAGACAGACAGACCACTGGTTCTAAGCAGCAGTGAACCAGTTCCGTGGGTTCCACAGGCGAGCTCCAGAAGACAAACCTGCTGTGGCTCAGCAGGCTGCCCTCCCCAGCCCCCCAAACCCTGCTCGAGGTTCCTGCTGAGCAGTGCCGAGAGCAGCCCAGACATCTCCCCTCAGCCACGCCCCCTTCCAGCTCGGGTATAGCCTGAAGCTGCAAAGCAGAGGAGTGGGACGGGGCTGCTCTCAAACACCAAGGCAAGTATGGCTTAAAACAAGCAATTCTTGCCAACTTTCTCAGCAAGCTTTGCACAGTCTTGGCAGGTTAATCAGACTGAAGTTTAGACTCACTGCTGAAATCAGACTGTGGTTGGTAAGCAATCAAACAGCCCAAGTTTAGGATTTTTTTCTAATTCTAACTTACATGGGAAAATGCCCATCTGTGCTGAATAGTTTTGAAGGGGTCACAGACTTAAGTATGTACACTAAGCATTTATTAGAGTACTTGGTGGGGGGGAATAGAAGCAATGAAGCAGCATGGAGACACACACTCCTCCCACTTTGCTCCCATCTACCTAACGGAAGCGTCAGTTTATCCAAAACTCTCTGGTGGTCTTAACCATTTTCAGAAAAAAAAATATTTGTGACTCCTGTAACTTCTGCAATATTTTCAGGACTGTGCTGATGTCTACAATGACAACTGTCCACGACAGAAAGTAATAATTTCTACTTAGAACTCAGAAACAAATAAACAAACTGTCCAAAACCAGACTGAACTCAAGTTACATATTCACGTCCAGTTAGCTGAGTAGCATTTAAATTATAGGATGGTCTGATTCCAAAGAGCAGAAGTAGAACTCTCAGGACACTGAACACAGATTAGCAATGTTACAGAATAGCACACCTGCAACCGTGCAGTGCAGTCAGCAGTTTAGGGGCAGGAGAAACTGGTACTCAGAAGCATTTGACTTCATGACTGCACTCCTCCTTTCCATTTCAAGAAGAACAGAATAAACAACAGAGTATGAAAATATTAATTTACTACTAACTACTAGACTAAAGAGTTGCTTTGAATTAGTGAATGATGATGGAGTAGCAGCAGAAAATCTTCCCAGAAAGGACTGACAACACAGGTGAAACAATGAAAGAATGACTAAAACTTCAGGCTAGAGAAAAAAAGATGGTCTAAAAACCTTTGGCAGTATCACTTGTTGAAGCCAAAAGCTGTATATTATGTTCAATTATGTAATTTAATACAAAAAAATCAAACATGTCTAAAAATAAGACACAAAACATGTTATCACAAGCATTCTGAGTCAGCATTCTTAGGCTGTCTGACACAGCTGCTGCACACCCTGACACACCAGATTACAAAAAAAAAAAAGCAGCACATGTGCAGATCTTGCTATCTGTCACAGAAGGCAACAGCCATGTACGATCTGTAGAACAAGTGCAATGTGCTTGCATAATAATATTTCTTTCACAGGCATTAGAGCTAAACTAGAATCCACTAAGTCAAGGCAATTATGAGTGAGAAGGATTTGAAATTGCACTGAATTATTCAGACTTAAAACAAAGAAAAATTAAAACATTAAAAGTAAACGAAGCCTGAAACAGAACCAGAGACTATTCAATGAAAGATGTGAAGGCAAGGTCTGGGTTCAGAATTGTGTCATACTTTAGTTGCTTTGCACAAAAACAGTGAACATTTTATAAAATTACACTGCATCAGACCTCAGAGAGAAATGCTGTGGAAAGAAGAGAGGATGAGCAGCATTTCCAGCTGCCATTGAAAACAAGCTCAAGAATTGCCTATTAATTCCATTGCTGATGTACTGACTACATACAGTCCATCATAACAAGAACAAGAAAGTTAAGAACTAGAATACCCAAAGAAAATTTAAATGAAAAATAAAACAGATTTTCAAACTGCATATGGGAGATCACTACATCTATAAGATTCAAAGCAGAAACAATAGTAAATGATACAAGAACAAACAAAATCTACCAAGAATTAAGAACTAGTGTATGCTTAAGGTTTTGACATTAGTTTTAGAAACTGAGGCAATGTAAAAAAAGTTTAGACATGCCTAAATTTCCCTACTGTATTAAATCATTATGTTACTCATAAGACACAACATGAATAAGAAAATAGGATGCTAACATGAAAGCATATGGTCAAATATACTGACGCTGCACAACGAGTGGGTGTGTTTAGCTTGTGCTGAGCAGTATTAATTATCACTCAATCTTTAACATTTCCCCTTAACGTGAAGTGAAATGTGTGAGAATGAAACCATAAATTAGCACTCTAATGAAACTAATGAAAGAATTTCACGACCACTGGTTTAGGACTGCAGTTTAGGGAAGGAACCACAACAGGGAAACTTAAATTAGGGCGTGAAAACTGTCACAGGAACGTGCAGGTGAAACATCCATGTGCATTCCAGGGAGGAAACACCACCATGGTCCTTGAGAAAAGCCCTGCCGACTTCTTCTTTTGTTTTTACACATACCTCGTAGGAAATGGCCTTACCCTACTATCTTATCGCACCTGCAAGAAGGCTTGATCTCCTCACCGCCCCACAAGCACCCACGTGGATATCAGCTTCTCCCAAAAGAAGGCAAAATACGGCTTTCCCCCCCACCCGTGGAGGAAGTTCCCCCTTTCCACAGGAGCAAAATGCCGGCGTTCCCTTTCCCAGAGGCAGGCCGCCACCACCGCAAGCAGGCGAGGATCCCGCGCTGTATCCACAGGGAAGCCATTCCTGCGGCCGGGAGCAGCAGCAGGGACGGCGCTCTCTGACCCCGGCTGGCACAAAACCCGAGGCGTCTGGGATGACGTACCGCGTGTGCAGGCAGCGCCGGCCCGGGCCGTGCCCACGCCGGCAGCGAGCCCCGATTCCCGGGAGCGTCCGGCCCTAAGGCCCGGGCGGGGCGCGGTCGAGCCGACCCTTCTCCCGCGGTGGATCGGGCGAGGCCACCACCCAGGCCAAGCCCAGCGGCGGCGGCCAGGCCAGCAGCACGGTAGGAGGAGAGGGGCCCCTGCCCTACCGCCTCCATTCCCGTGCGGGAAGGTCGGAATTCCCCCCGGCGTTACTTACCGGGAGCTGTGAGGGGGCAGAGGCGGGGCGGGGGAGGAGGGCTGGGAGCGCGCGCGGCGCCGTCGGGCCGCGGCGGGGGAACGGCGTCCGGTGCTCCCGCACGCGGGCCCGCGCGCGCAACGTGCTCGCGCCGCCGCCGCCGCCACCCGGCCAAGATGGCCGTCGGGCCTGGGAGGCGGGGTCTGGGCGCGCGCCGGGGAGGGGAGGGGAGGGGAGGGGAGGGAAGGAAGGGCGGCCCTCGCCATGGAGACCTCGAGGGCGGCCGTGCGGAGGGAGCGCAGCCTGTCGGGACGCTGCGCGGGAGGCACCAGCCGTCCCGGTTCCCCAAGCCTGCCCTGCGAGGGTCGGCCCCGCTCCGAGGGGAGCCCCCGGTTCGGCACGGCGCGTTCTCAGGACAGAAAGGTCTTGCTGGCTTCTATCTCCACTGGGTAGATGATCACGGGCAGCAGCAGCAGTTAGAACGGCTGCTTCTTTCCTCAAGGATAGGTGTTGCCATTCCCTTTCACGACCGCAGATTCGGCATTAGGAACCGAGCTCCAAAATCGGATCCGCCCGAGGATTGATACAACGCGAAAGGTACCAAGATAGAATGGTCTTGCTGGCCTTTACCTGCCCTGGGCAGCTGTCATCTGCACTTGGAATACTGGGGCTTTCACTCCCATCGGGAAGAACTGTCATTCTCTTTCAGGAGCCCATCACCTCAATAAGGGTACCACTCCCAGTAATAATTATGTCTAAGGATTTGCTCCCTCACAAGGGGTGCCACGACACCAAGGTCTTGCTGGCCTTTACCTGACCTGAGCAGCGTGTCATCTGCATCTGAAACTCTAGGACTACGCGCTTTCCTTCCCGTGGGGAAGCACTTCCAAGAGACCACCTCGGGAACTCGGGTTCCGTAGCCAACACCGAACACATCCCAGGATCAGTCCCACGCCGGAGGAGCCGGGCCGCGGCGCTCCCTCCGCTCCCGCCCTGCCCCGCCCCGCCCAGCGCGTCGTGTGAGGGGCGGCCCCGGCGCCTGAGGGGGAGCGGGCGGGGCGGCGCGCGCGCACTGCGGCTCCTCCGCCCTGCGCTGCGGCGGCGGCGGCTCCTGGCGGGATCAGGTGGGAAAGGTGGGTGCTGAGGCTCTACCGGGGGCATGAGGGAAAGAGGAGGAGGAAGAAGAAAAAGAAGAAGAAGAAGGTCCAGCTCGGGCAGGAGCTCGGCTGGCTGGGGCAGCACGTTCGCGCTGGGTCCGGGGGCTGCCCAGCCTGGTCCCTCCCGCGGAGCCTGCGGGGTCTCGCATCGCCCCCGCGGCCGGAGAGCGGAGCCCTGGCTGGGGATCCGGCGAGGCCGGTGTGTGCCGTGAGTAGGTGCTTGCTGCTGCTTTATTTCCGATACTGAAGCGGTTTGTAGGCCTGGGGGACACGGCCGCAATATAGTGTTGGAAACCTGGTTAATTTTAATTGTATTTATTTATAATTGTTATAATTAATATTAATTGAAAACCCCACAAACAAGTCGTGGGGGGATGGCTACCAGTTGGTTTTTCAAAGCGGCTTCATCCTCTGCTTGCTCTGGGTTTTCACGACAGCTTCCACCTAACATTTACCCTTTACACTCCTTGTAAAGATGTGCTCGCCTGCTTTAAGGAACAGCTTGTAGCCTTACCAGGTACCTTTGGGAGTCTGGGCTTTCACAAAAATATATTTTGAAAGAAGTATATGTTTAGGTTGATTAGGAATACATGTAGAAAATTGCTTATATGATTATCTTAATTATCTTTGTTTTTAGTAAAATATATTTGTGACAACGAAAGATTAGTAATTTTTGCTAATAGGCTTAAAGCAATGCACTGGAGGCAGGGTAAAAATAATAAGTTTATTAAAGTTGTATTGAGAGATTAATCTGAGGGATCAAATGTACAGGTGAGCTAATTGAAATAGGGTGCTGCTGAATGCTTACTATCATTATTAAATATTAGTTAAACATTAGTAATTTGAATGTTTAATGTTTCATCTTCTATCTGAGTAAAAAATAGGAAGCATAGTGAGAGTCTGGTTTTCAGATATATCTTGAGATCTCTAAAGGCCTTAGACCAGCAAGGGTCCAGCCAAAGAAAATGAGAGCAGGGACAAGAACTTGTAAGGTAAAATGAGTAGTGCAGTTAAGAAAATCAGGGAATCTGAGGTATGAAATTCCCTTCTGTTAAGAATGGGAAAAACAGTCTTATGGATGTTGTGAAAATGCTGAGGTAGTCAGTGGAGCCTTTGTTCAGTTTTCCTGGAAAGGCTGTGGTCAGATACTTGCTAAAATGGAATAAAATTACATTATTGGAATGCAATTAGAGTAATACTTCTTAAAAAAAAAAAAAAAAGAGAAAAGCCAGATGAGCTCTGGTCCCCTGAAGGATTCTGAGGAGGTGGTTTGGGAAGGGAATCTGTCAGTAAGTAGAGAACAATTAAAATCAGTGTGTGCACAGGAAATACTCTAGTGTGGTTTGTTAAGAGTAGTCTAGATCAAGCTTTTTTTTACAGTAGTCAATGCACTTAATAAGGAAGGAACATGAGGAGTCTTTCTTGAGTTTTACGGGATTTCTGCCATTGTTCAAGCTACTGAAGTGTGCTCTAAAAATAATTCTTTTAAAAGATCTTTTTTTAAGAGCTTTTGAGGCTGACTTTTAAATAACTCACTTTTAGACGGGTGTCATGAAACATGCTCCTGGAGAGTTCAGTTTTGAGTGTATTTTCACTACTTCCTGTAATGTTGAACACAAAACTGGAAGGATTGCAAGCACTGTACAACTAAGGGTTCAAATTAAAAACCATCTTGGGAAGATTTGTAGCAGGTTGGAAATCAGTGTAACTTGGCTCGGTTAACAAGAACTGAGGGAGGAAGAGAACACAGGAATAAAAAAATCAAAGGCCTGATTAGTGGAAAGAGTGTCAGTGAACAGCAAACAGTATCCCAAAAAATACTGGATATTTGTACTGCATTTGAGCACTGTAGTGCATAGTAAAACAGCTATTAATTGAGAATTATTTTCTTTCACCTAACCAGATGTTGCTTTGTCACGTTAACTAGTGTGAGTAAAAATAAAGACAAGGGAAGTGATTACTCTGCTGAAAAAGGGCCTTAGCTGAAATGGTCTGGTTATAAACAATAGTACTAGATACCTAGAATCTGCAAGAATATTTGGTTTATAAAACCTTGTGAGGGGAGCTTGAAAGGCATAGACATTCTAGAAAGGAAGAAACTAAGAGCAAATTTGATGAGTGCCCTCGCATCAATAAAAGGGTTGCTATGTAAAGGCCAGTGATTAACAAGTCTTTGAGTTCTCTGTAGAGCAAGAGATGCTTGTTTTTAGGTGATACTTGATTTGGATGCTAAAGGAAAGCATTTAGCTTTTAGGCTGATGAAACCTGAAGCTGGCTGTCCACAGATCTCTTGCTGGAGAAGTAAATGTCTGGACAGACATCTCTTGGACACAGTCTGGTCTCTCAAAGGCCTTGACAGATGTGTGTTTAAACAGTTCTATGCATACAGGGTGGTGGAATTAGAAGCTTTAATAGGGGAAAACTGCTTTGGAATCTGCAATTTTCTTTGAGCCTGGATTTTTATGGAGCTTTAGTAGGAAAGGCCCATGAGGTATCATTCAGTGTCTCCTCTTGGGTGTGTTGTGTGCTTACAGAAGGGTTTGCTTGCAGGTGTGCACCTTTTAAAGGTGTCTTCTGCTGGTACACTGAGAACAACCTAGCTGGTTTGGTTGGGAAAGGCAGGCTGTCCAACCATTTAAATCCATTTCACTCTGTTCACAAACTGTACTTGCTAAAACATCTTCAGTTGGCTGTTACTTCACAGGGATGGGATGTTTTTCAGAAAAGAGCAAACTTCTCTGAGGAAGATGAGGGATAAAAAGTTCAAGGAGAGGGGGAAAAAGCCGCTGCTTTGTCTTGATCAAAGGATGTGCAAACCACAGAGTGGAAAATGGCAAAATGAAAGTGTGGCTTTGATCATGTCATTAAGACATTCATATAGTCATGCTGTTGATATGGAAACAGCAGGCTGTTAATGATCTTTTGGAATAACTGGATTGGAAAATAAGAGATGTTTCCAGCCAATGCTTCTAAAGATACAGTGTGTCTTTCCATTTTTCAGCACATGTCAAGGAGAAGGGCTTCTAGAAAAATTAGTTGTTTTTACACAGCCTGAAAAAGGAAAGAAAAATTTTATTAGGTGGCTGAAATTCCTTTCAAGCTAAGTATTTGTGCCTCATTTAAAATAAGGTACTTTTACTTCTGCTAGTAAAATGTCCAGAAGTGTTACTTGAGTGAGCTGGCCTGTTGTTGCACTGTTTTTCCTTAATACTTCTATCAGCTTTCAGGTTTTAAAGTTCTGAGAGTATTTCAGAGCTTCAGCAAAGCTACCCAGAATGTGTTGTTCTTGAGCAAGAGTTCTGTCATAAAAGTCTGATTCAGTTAGTTCAACCATTGAAAATTTTCGGTCTTTCTCGTCACTAGCACACAATATGTGGCTGATTTATTTGCCAGCAGTGGCTTGGAGTTGAAATTTTGGGGTTTGAGTAGCTTTGCCTGTTAGATAGAAAGAAACAAGCTCAGTTTAAAACAGTAGGAAACTTAAATGGGGTTTCTTGCTGTATGTTTCAGACCCCCAAAATGTAATGCCTCAAACTTTTGAGAGCCAGTGCAATGCAAGTCTTGCATTATTAAGTTATTTAGAGCTTTGCTGTGTGTGCTGAAGCTTATAAGAAATCTCAACATCATTGTCTTAAGGGATTCTGCATACCTTAGAAATTCCAGTAATTTTTGCTGAAAGCATGTGTAATCAACTTTGTGATATAATCTGAGTGAAAAATGTAATTCCTCTGATTTACCTTTGGTGGGTTTTGAGGGGTTGATTGCATACTCCTTGCATCTTAAGGGTGAGATTTGGAGTTTTTCATTCATTTTCTCTTGAAGTCAAAAGAATGTCAAGACTTGTTGGTGATAATATTCAAGAGTTGTTTTTTATGATTTTGAGATGTGATCGCTTGAATTACAAGTGAACAATTTAGCTTTACTTTGTGAGGTTGAATTTTCTATGTATATTTTTAGAGGTCGGAAGAACAGCATTTCTGGTGTCTATATAAATCTGAGAATTAAAGTGAATGCTACTCAACCTCTCTTAGTTCATTGTCACAAAAGTAAAAAAAACTGCACAGAGTTTGGACTAGCCATTTGAGCTTTAAAATTCACAAGTCCAGGAAAGTAGTCTCCCCAATGCTTAATAAACATACTTTGAATTTTGGTGCAGCATGGGGGTTGGACTAGGTGATTTTTGAAGGTCCCTTCCACCAGTCCAAACCATTCTCTGAAAAATGTTTGTCTTTTCAAGTAGCTGTGAAGTACATATTCTGTAATTTTTTTCCAAGGTTTATTTATTTAGATGGCATTAGGATTAATATATTTGTCAATATATATGTGATATCTGTAGGATTTGCTGTGTAGTGTCCAACTTCTCTTCTGAGAGGACGGTGTTTTGTCTGCAGCCTTTTGTTTTGTGGCGCTCACTGTTGTCAGTATTTAGATTTTTCTACATGTGCAATTATTTCTTCATGTTTTCTTTATGGTAGTTAGGACTGCAGTCTTGTACATGAGAAAGCAGGTAAAATACCTGTGTCAAGTCTTATGTTTGCAAAATTAAAAAAAAAATAGCCAAGGGACAGTAGAAAGTGTTTGGTGCACTACAGAATGCAGATTTCCTGTGTCCCACAAAGAATTTTTAGCTGCAGAGTCTTTGGTACATAGAAAATGTTGTCTCTGCCTTGTGTCAGTTCTGTAGTGGGTAAGACCTGGATCCTGGGGGTACCAGCCTAACTCAGTCCCTTATTTGCTGTCTGGGAGAGGCACTGGAAGACTTTCTCCAAGATTAGCAGAGCATGACATGATGTCATGCATGTAAGCAAAGGATGAGAGGTCAGCTCTAATTCCCTGACTCTTTAGTGCTCTAGGTTTAATTTTAAGCTTTAATGTAGCTCTTTTCATGGAACTAATGTTTCTTTGGAATTTTTTTTTTTTAGTATTTTAAACTACTTCCTAGGAAATAGTAATGTGCTCTGTACTATACAAAACCCAACTTAATGAAGTTGTCGTATATGTGGTCATAATCTGGGTGCTGAGACTGACTGTGATTACTTGAACAATGCAAGTCACAAGTTAATGATTCCAGATGAAGTTGTGAAGTTAAGGATGTGGTCCATGAATAAATGTGGCTATAACCAATTGCTACAAATTATACAATTTGTTTAAACTCCCATTTCCTACTTTAGGGAGAAGTATCTCTTGCTCTAGTTTCTGAATTTGCAGGTTAAGAGAACTTTTAAGTGTGACTGCTGGAGAGAATGAAGTTGTATTGCTAGCCTTTAAACCAACATTTCTAATTTCTTAAAAACCAAACAGAACTGTAAAAACCAAATTCTGAAACCCTAACTCTGTGTGCATAAATTAGAATGATACAAATAAAATATGTCTTTAGAATGTTCCAAGTGTAAGTTGAATTATTAAGGACACAAAATTTACATGTATGTGGAACCTCTTAGATCTATTACACATATATATTCTATATATTTATACTTATTGCTTTATATATATATATAAATTAAAGGTTCTACAGGCATGCAAAAATGTATGCTTATGTGTGTATATGTATAAACCACATATTCGGTGGGCTATTATAATAAGTGTGAGGCCAAAGAATTAAACTGTCTGTGTGAACAAACAAAATCCTTTAATTTTCCCATCAAGCTAAAAATATGTCAACTAACTCACTTCTTTTCTCTCACTAGAAATGACTACCCCAAACAAGACCCCACCTGGTGCTGATCCAAAGCAGTTAGAGAGGACTGGTACTGTTAGAGAAATAGGCTCACAAGCAGTTTGGTCTCTTTCATCCTGTAAGCCAGGTAAAATCACAACAACGATGTAAAAAGTTGCATTTATGTTTTGGGAGGAAGACATCCACAGCAGTAAAACTGCTCTAGTGTAGGCTGTAGTCACTACAAATAATTTTGGCCTTCTCTATATGTGATACAGTGTGAAAGTTATAACTGTATCAGAAATCCTACTATGAGGAGCTATCTCATGTGAACTAAACAGAGCTCTTGCCTATTTTATATTAATTTTTTTCTTTTTTCCTTGCACAGTGAACAAACTAAACCATGTGAGCAGAATCACAGCTGGCACTCTGTAATTTGTTTCTATGCTTTGGCATTTTGTCTGGCTCTCTTCCATTTTTAACTAAGGATGACCACGCAGCTGGGTGACCTGCGTGTTCTGCCTAAACTGTGTGGGCTTAGCCATTACAGGGTTGCCCTAAAACCCTGCAAGTAAAATGAACCCATGGTCCTGAGGTGTAGTCAGTGATACCTGCTCAAAATATCTGAAAATCTGTATTCTTTCCCTTTGGGGTGGTTGAGTTGCTATTTCAGAAATATCTGTTGGGAATTGATCTGCTATCTTGCTGCAGCCTAGGGTCAATGATCCCTTTGTCACAATATCATGCCCAGGCTAAATGACTTTGGTCTGATATCCTGGGACATTGTAGAAAAATACCATATGGTTTTGTTGCTTAAACAGGCTGAAGGAAATTTTTTATTGCAGATTAAACTTCAACTGCTGTATTAGAACTGTAACTAGTGTGGACAATCAATAAAAGGATGTGCGTAGTAAAAGGACGGATAATGGGGCAGTGGCAAATACAGATTTGGAGTTGTTTCTTTAAATGGGATGGCATTAACTTTTAGGACTACTGTTTTTGCCACCTGCTGCTTGTTCTAGCTAGTAACTTGAAAAAAAAATTCAGGAGACTACTTGAAAAGGAAATGTCACATTTGGCTAAGATTTTATAATAAATGAATGGTCTCTGCTAATGATTTTTCTTTAGTTCAGCAGTTAAGTTACAGAATAGGTGGAAAAGTCTAAATGTTAATTGTTCTGGCAATCAATATGAATTACTACTTAACCACTTGAAATTCCAGGACATGTTGACATAGTTTCACACCCCACAGACCTCAACAGTATTGAGCTTTTGCAGACTCCGCTATTTCAGTTTTGTGTTAGAAAAGCATAGGTGCAGCTTGGATATCTAGAAATATTTCCTAATATGTTTTAACTTGGGGGACATTCATTTGTAACAGTTGAAGAAAAGCTACATTTGCATCACAGAAATGGCATACTCAAGATTATCACATTTTCTTTTTCTTAGGGTTTGGAGTGGATCAGTTACGAGATGATAATCTAGAAACTTACTGGCAGTCAGATGGATCACAGCCTCATTTGGTGAACATCCAATTTAGGTATTAAAATATACTCCCTATGGGTTAGGGTGCTTTGTGTAACTTTATATTGATTACTGTTCACCAAGGTAGGAATTCTGGAAGTGCAAGAACTCCTGGGTTAGTTCTGTTACCCAACTGGTAACAAGTCAGATAGCATTTATAAAAATGAGATTTTCAAATGTTATGATCATTATAACTGCCTAAACAAGCAACAAAAAGGAATGCTTAATGGTATATCAGCTGTGACAGCATCACATTTACTCATGTAAAGTGACTTATGTCCTGATTTTGTGTCTTTGAGTGTCATTTGGAGAGTAGATGACTGCTGTTAATGTAGTCCTGTATAACCTGACAGCTGAGTTCGAGAAAACTTTTTTTTATTCTGTCCTGTGTAGGATGCTTTCAGTACTTTTTCTTTAACCAAACTTGAGATGAGATGTTTGTCACCTTTTTTTGCTTACTTTCTTGAGAAGGCCTTGGTCTAATAAGAGAGCCCATATTTGAAAAGGTAAACTTAAGCTTTGTTACGTACGTACAGGTGCTTATTTGGCATCTGTTTCTTGGTATACTGACATTTCTGAAGGCAGGCAAAGGAGAATGGTGAAAATCAACTGTGTGCATAATGTAATGTGGAAAATCACCTAGTTCTTTAACAGCAAGTTTCTTATGAATCACTAGGCACACTTATATTCATTTTCATTTAAATCCTTAGTTATTGCAAGCTAGCAACAAATTCATCCTGAATATTTTTCTTTATGTTGCTTACATAGCTTGTTTTGCTTCTTGGCAGAAGAAAAACAACAGTGAAGACCTTATGTATTTATGCAGACTACAAATCTGATGAAAGTTACACTCCAAGCAAAATCTCTGTCAGAGTAGGAAATAATTTTCATAATCTCCAGGAAATCCGGGTAGGTTAATGACGCTTTGCTTTCTGTTTTAAGGCAGTTCTCTTTTGTTAGGACATCTGATGTAATCAAGTGGTTTTTGGAGGTAAAATGTGGCATTGTGCTTGAAGGGGGAAGATGGCTGGGTTTATTTGATGTTTGCTTTTAGTTTTTGTCTTGTAAATTTAGTAGACTGGTTTCTGTTTGTTTTTTTTTAATCAGGCTCTTTTACCAAATATCATTCTAATTGGATATGTTCATAAATTAAGTTTTACTTTTGAGTATAGTTTTTAATCTTTTTAATACTGGACAGTCACTGAGATGTAAAAATTTTGGATGGGATGCAGTTTTTTAACAATATGAAGCAAAATCCAATTTTTGTTTCTGCAGATATGCTTAAGACTTTGAATGAGACAGAGTTGGAGTGTTTTGTTAGTGTTATTATTTATAAAATAATAAAATCCAGTATTTTTTTATGGTGGTGCTTCTAGCCAGAACTCTAATAAGATTTGAATTGCTTTAATTGCTTAGTTTTGCTTACCTTTTGGTAAATGGTAAAAGCAGATTTGAAATTATCGATGATCTTGGTAGAAGTCCATCTTGGAAACTGATCAGGTTACTCATAAGCAGGTATTTTGCTCATTCTGAGTCAGGGTAGCCTCATGTTTCAAATTCCTCTTCTCTGGAGCTCAGCAGTTACTGGCTGGTATTTTGGAAATGTTTAACTTACCAGCCTTATATGGCAGGTATTACAATAACAGAAGGATTGGGATGATGAGAAAAGGGTGGTGCTAAATGGTGGCTTGAATTTTTACTTCTGGGATTTTTACTCTTTTCGCTTTGGTTTTCAGTCCCAACAATTCAAAGTCCCAATAGTAAGTTGCAAGTAGAAGGTTGTAGATGGTGTGGGAGTAAAAAAAGTGTAGTAGAGATGTCTGTTAGCATTATGTTTCTGTCTACATCCTTTTAATGATTTGTGATGTTCTCTCAGCATATATGTTTTGACTTACACTTTTATCCTAAATTTTAAATTGAAGGGTCTTAACGTGTTCTATTTTTCTTTAATTAATTAAATATTCTTTTGGAAGAAATTAGTCACCACATTATTTTGACTTTCATCAGCTGCAAATTCTGCCTTTCAATCTTCCCAATTGTATCATAGCAATTTGGGAATTGCACAGTATATGAAGAATGGCAGCTGGATCTTTTCCCTGCTAGGCTGCGGGTCAGTTTCCCGAGTGTCCACTAGATGTCATTGTTGTCCTTAATGATCGGTTTGATTTTTGCACTTTTATTTGCCCTTTCAGTAACTGAGTGATTATTATCCTTTTTGTAATCATGCTTAGTACAGCACTATACATATAGCTGCCTAAGTTTCTCATACACTGGTAGACTCCCACTCTCGAGGGTATGTGTGTTATTAACATATTAAAGATCTGTAAAGCAATTAAATGTATAACAAGTGTATTAGTTTTCTCCAGTGTCTCAGGCAGTATTTCTTTAGCTCTTTTCTTGTTAAACACGGGATTCTATGCATAAATTTATGTAGTTAAAAATGGTACTTCTAAATGAAACAAGTTACTAGGTTTTTTTTATGGTATGTGAGTGTGACTATAATATGATGCATGACAGTAATTCTTATGCATACCACATGCTCATGTGCCTTTTTTACTTCCAAATTTAGGAGAAAATACGGTCACACTTCTTGTTAGTGAGATACAATACTTGGATGCTGTAAAATGCTTGTGACTGTCATCACCATGATGTTACATGTTGCTATCAATTTTCATATTTCCTAAACTGCGTGATACTGTTACATTTTCCTTCAGTCCTGAAACTGTCTCCTTTCTTCAGCTTCTCTGACACATGGGGAGGTTATTAAAGCAGTGTGAACTGTTATGAGCTCTTTACAGAAATCTGCTTAATTATACAATGATTCCATTGGCTTCAGTACTGATTAACTGGGTGGAAAATCAGGCTAAAGCATTTTATATTTTTCCATGGATGCTTGCCCAACTCATAGTGTCTAACGAATGTGTTTTCTTTGCTAATGGTCTAATTTTCAACACAATGCAATATGCTGTTAGGCTAAATTTTGTCACAAATATAAGATTAGTATTAGTCTGTATTTTAGTGTGTAGGCGTATCTTTTTTGGAACCTAAGATGAAATTATTTTCTGAATAATTCTTCCCCCTCGTTTGTACTCCATTGTAAGGGATTGTGATGGGAACAGCCGTCGCAATCTGGCAGGACTGTTCCCTTGTTTGCTGCAGTTAAGGTGTGTGCAGTCAGCCTTCTCCTATGACTTAAGTGCCTTTGTATCACAGCTGCCAGGCTTGGAGAGCAAATGTTTTCTCATTTCCAGTCATAGAGTTTTCCCACATGGTGGTACAAACAGTGGATGGACAAGATAGTCTGTAGAGGCATTTTTGGAACAGTATCCAGACTCCTCAGGATTTAAGTTATTACACTTTTTCATTATATGAAAATAACCCACTGCAAAGGGTATGAGTGAAGTACTGTCTGTGAGAGATCTCTGCTTTCTTCAAGTGATGCTCACCTGCTTATTACATTTGTACTTCTCTGAGACATTTAGATCTTCAGCAGTTCATCTTGCTATGAGAATATTAAGTGTTTTGATGCTAAGTGCACATAGTATTTCAGGGTATAGTCTCTATTCATATATAATATATATACACACACCTCGTAGTTGCAGGGGTTTCTGCTGTCAGCCTATCATGTAGACTCAGGTGAAAGCCCTGTAATCTTAATACACCTTTGATGGCAACAGTGAGAAGTCTTTGTTTTAGGTTTTTGTTGGGATTTTTTGTTTGTTTGCTTTTCCTTTGGATTGCTGTCTGGTTTGTTTTCAGTTTGTTTTCTGTCCCTCTTGGCCTTGCCTGGTGTTTTGTAACCAGGTGCAAGCACAGCAGCCTCCCTGATGGTGTGGGGTTGTGACTGAGCACCACGGACAGGGCTCCCTCTTCACTGAAGAGATTCTGCAGTAGAGGGACGAATTACCAACTGGAGGAATGCCCAAGCTGGGGAGCTTTTCCAAGAGATAGTTAAGGAAGAGTGACCCTACTGTAATGCAGTGTCCAGTGACTGTAGTGAAGATGTTTTCTGGAATCCAGCAGTGAGCAATCTTCACCTATTTCCTGTATGTGGAGTAAACTTAGATACTGAGGAGTGAGGACATGCTAGCTTGTCATAAGGCTGTTGCAAGGTATTCAATCAAGGAAATCAAATCTCTAAGGTGCATTTTTAAACTGCTTGCCACTGAAGGTGGAGTACTGAGTTGTTATTCCTTTAGATTCCTGACTAGGCTTCAGGTACTTCAGTTAGAAAGCATTCCTCTGTATTCTTTCTTCCATTCAAGAAAAGAGACATTTCTGACCACTAATTATTCCTTGGGTTTAGAATGTCAATTAAAAATAGTCTGGTTTCTGCAAACTACTCTTGATACTAAGAAAAGACTGAGTAAACTTTAGTTTTATAGAATTTCAATCTGTAGTCTTTCCTGTCTGTCTCTAAGATGCTCCACAGACACAATCATCACACAAGTTGTTAGTTTTGATTGTTATCTTCCTCTTAATGCTGGCTGAGTATGGATTTGTTTCATCAGGATGCACACAGGACCTGTTCCTTACATCTAAAATGCACTGGTATTGGAAATCTGCAAAGCAGGGGAGTAGAATGCTCCACTGGTATTGGTTAGTTATCAAGCCTTGTGATTGATGTCAAAGGTAGGAATCCAATTTTGGAAGCAGGGTTATTTCCATTTGATGCAGTTGGTACTCCATACATACTTCCACCTTCCAGCAGCGGATATTTTGTGAATCCCCAACTGGGGTGTTTACATGAACTCATCTTTACAAAAAGAAGGCAAATTAAATGACGTAACATCACCGTTCCCTGCCAATATCATCATCACTGTAGGTGATATGACCTTTTCATCATTCATATGCTTATGGAAATAACTAATGTATTAGTTATTTCAATGCTTCAAACTGTGGAAATTATGAACAGGATTACAATTTTCCTGCCCTTTTATACTCTGGAATGGTAATACATTAGAGCAGAGCTTACTGTGCAGTCATGAGAAATGCAGTTATTGAAATAGCCTGTTACGCATATGAGGTATATACAAATAGGGAGGTCCACATTAGAGCTAGTAGAACAGTGGAAGATTATTTTGGCCTACACACTATAAAATTGTTAAGCATTTTTATCTTACCTTGCTATGAAATGGTATATTAAGAGAAGTAAGCATCTCTTTTGTAGAGGAAAACTAAATGTGGTTTTTGTGCTGTGGCATGTGTTACATGTAAAAAATATTTTTTCTTTTGTTTCTGAGCAGTCAGAAACAAATCTATGAAGGAATCTTTTCTTGCCACAGAAGGGCTCAATTAGGGAAGGGTACCTTAAAGAGGCCCTGTATTTTTAATACTGTCAGTTTGACTTGACTTTCTGAAGCAGAGGAAAAGCCATGTGAAACAATATGGCAACAGCTTCTGTGGAGGGCAGCAAGTTGATGAAGTACAGAGCTTTCCTCGAGGGAACTCAAGTACAGAGAGCCTAGGAACTGATTGAAGCACTGAGTGTTACATATGTGTGAAAGCCTCTCCTGCAGTTATAACCTTCTTCATGATGGTTCTTTTAAGTTCCACCGTGGAAAAGAAATTGGAAAATCACCACCCTCACAGTAAAGAACTTCTTAGTAAGATCTAATCTAAACTTCAGCTTAAAACTGTTCTTCCTTGTCCTATCACTACGTGTCCTTGTAAAATGTCTCTTTCTTATAGGCTCCCTTAGGTACTGGAAGGCCACAGTTAGGTCACACTGCCACCTTCTCTTCCTGTAGCCAGTATTTTATTACATTGTTTCATCTCTTTTCTGTGCATGAAGTTCTAGTAGGCGGGTTTGAAGAGATTTCCCCAAAATCTTGGTTAAATATTTTACTTATGTAAAAGTCTTTCTGGTACCAGTGGCTTAAAAATTCAAATTTTTAAAACTATATGTTATCAATGCAGTTAAACTGTCCTCCAGCATGATGGGGGAATCTTTCATTGGCTTTAATGCAGCATTCCCTACTGTATTCTAATTACAATACTGTAAACACATTCCAGTCCTTTCTCTGCTGGGCCATGAGCAGGTTGCACACAGCGCTCTGTGTGTGAGGGCAAAAGAGTCAGATGTTTGAACTTTTTATATTAGTATTTTTTTTAAAAAGCAGGGATAGACTTGTGGCCTTACAGCAGATATAGAATGCTATAGAGCATATTAGGTGAGCATAATCTCTGGCACTCTTTTGAAGTTTGTAGGATAATACTACTGTTGTAGAGTAGTAATCATATAATAGTTGTGATAGTTATCTTATACTACTGTTATAGAATAGTAATCATCTTGTAGGAGAGTGAAGTGGTTTGTTTGTAGTCTATGCAGGTTATCTCTGCTATTGAACCAGTATCCCAAGTCAAAGTTTATACCTGACTGAAACTTGCAATTGTGTTGTTCATTTTGGTACCAGATTATAGCTGCTTGACATTTTTTGTTCAAGTGAATTAGTTCTGTGTAGGATTGCCTGGCTTGAACTGGTATCATTTACTTAAAAGCTCCCCAGCAAAAGCACCATACACACTTAAGTATAAAGTTCCTTCCCATTAAGAACAGTCCTTAAAACCTATTGTTCCCATTTGTTCATCAGTTTGTTATACTGAGTCAGCTTTTCTTGGTGACACTTTTCAGAAAAGTATGGTTTTAGTGGTGCTTTAATATTGATTAGGTAGATGTTAGAGATTAAATATACTGTGTACACTTCTGTGTTGTTCACCAAGTTTATTGCTTTATGGAGTACATTTTTCATTATTGATTATCTCTGTGATTGTCTACTGTACTACAGACTTCCCAGATTGTTTCAGTAGGCTTTTCAATCTTTCTAGTACCTCTAGAATACCCAAAGCAGTTGAAGGGAGCTGTGAAAAACTGCTGGTTTTCCTTGATAGTTTCTTACCTTCTCTATATCTCTGAAAGGTTTATTCAGGGAAGACTTCAGTAATGAAGATCAGTGTACCAATAGACTAACCCCCTTAGCATTCCTAATTAGTAAAAATGAAGAATCTCTTCTTCACAAGAAGATACTGTTATGAAGGGAGTACATGTATGGTGAAGGGAGCACATGTATGTCTTAATAAAAGTTCTGTGAGAGTAGGGTTTGTCACTTTTCTCCTCTGCAGATGTTGCCAGTGGCATGGCCATGCTGCTCATATACAAAAATTCTAGCTAGAGCTGTTGAATAGTCTTGGGTTTTTGTCCTGATTTTATTTTTAACTCTACCAACTCCTGCACCTGATTTGCACAGACACACACACGCACATACACATATTGTGCTTTTGGCTTTTGTGAAAGCATTTTATGTAGCCTTCAGCCCTTAGAGCTACATACAGCTTTGTTTCTTTTAAACCATGGCTTTTTCTTTCTAATGCCTGGATAGAGCAGAGATGCTGATCTGTCTTCCTTTGATAGCATTACCAAATTTTTGGAGCTCTTAGAGAGATCAAATGTCTGTGTTCTTTAGCTCCTAGGAATTGGTCCAAATATGTATATTGATGTACAGTAGATCATATCTATCTAAAACAGTAGCCCCCATGCCCTTCGCTCCCTGAAATTTCCAAGTTGTAATCAAACTTATGTGCTATCAGGCTGAGGGAAGAAAAGCATGTTTTTCTTTTACATGCTCAAAATGTAGTGAAAATCCCTGTGGACAGTCGTGTTTACAAGGGTAACTGTCTGCATTCAATTGTGGGTTATAAAAGTGCTTGCTTGAATAAATACACAGAGCTATCAGACAGAACAACCAATAGTTCGCTGGACTAATTGACCTTGTCAGTAGAATAGAAACACTTGCAAATAAAATTCCCTTTGCCAGCAAAGCTGCAACTGAAAACCCCTGAAGAAACTGTGTATATCCTCTAACTATCTTGGAATGCAATGATTCAGGCAGCAGACATGTGCAGTGGGAGGGGGCAGGAGGGGGGAATCATTAACCAAGAAAGTTGTATGTACCAGCAGTTTTCAGTGGGCTCTTTTTGCAGCATGAGGCTGTATGCATTCCTCAAATCATTAAGTAGTTCACTTTACATATTCAGAGTTATGTTTTCTACCAGTTGTTACTACTTTTACCATCCCTTGGGTCCCCTTGTATGATTTGTTTTGCTGGTCTGCTTTTATTATAATGTAGCCTTTTCAGAAAAGGCGAAGGTGTTTGGCTGGTAACCACAGCATGTTGTAATGAGGGTGGAGTGTGTTTGTCATTCTGCAGCAATGGTTGACTTTCATGAATGCCAGTGTCTATAACCACACAGGCTGTGGCAGTTTATCTTTTTGAATATATTCGGATTGCATAACAGTGGAAAAGAACCACAGTAAATATCAGAATATCTGGTCTTCCAATCAAAAGAACGATGGAACCATTTTTTTTACTTTACCCAGTGATGAGTCATGTATCTTCCCATTAAAAAAAGGAAAATATTTCACTCCAGAAATAAAGTCTTCACAAGTGAATTAGTCATATATCAGACATTTCCTTTTAAAAGTTTGGATAATGTCACACAGGTGGAAGTAGTATTTAAAAAAAAAGGAACAGTGAAAGGCACAACAGGCTTCACTGTGTACTATAAAAACATGATTTTATTTTGGTTAGAAAACAAAACAGGAAAAATGGCATTCGGAAAATAAAGTCTGAAAAATGGTCTAGTTAGCTGCTAAATAAACTTCAGAGATGAAGGTTTAAAAAAACCCCACCAAGATCTGTAAAAGGAGGAGGGGGGAATAGTGTATTTCACCTTAAGTAAAGGACAATGTGTAATAAGGGATTTTGTGGTTTTACAGCTCGGTGCATGTGTTTGAAAGCTGTTCTCTCAGCAACGTGGGTGGCAGGTTATGCTACCATATAATGTATTGTAGTTGGCTCTCCACACTTGTCAGGGTTAGCGTTCAACCATTCGGAAAATTTTCCCATTGTTCTATCATGTGAACCAAGGCTAGTGTTGAATTCCCAATAACCTTCTGCAGGAAAAAGAGGTTTAATTAGAAAGTTTGAAATTTGATTACTTCTGTTATTGTCTTAATGCACTTCTCTCTAATTTAGGTGTTTATCTGCAAATGCAATCAATTTTTGCTCAGAAAGATGAAAAGCAAACTTAACTCTGTACTGCAGTTGCTTCCACACTTTAAAAAGAAAACTTGTATATTCAATTCTGTCTTTCTTCAGCATTAACACTCTATTTCCATCTTAAACATGTTTGCTTTAGATGGATCATAGCTTTTGGCAGCTACTGCATTTTTAGCAAATAATACTGTTTCTAGTAAGAGTTGCAAAAAAAAAAAACTTTGTGTGAGGTCCTTGTAAACTGAACCTTGGGAACGTTATGTTATTTCTGTATTTTCCCTTCTTTTGTGCTTCTTCTCTATTTGTGTCATGGTTATAAATTACATCGTTCGAACTAGAGAATTAAAAACATTTCATTTTGTGATTCCTGTAATTTAAAAAAAGAGAATGTTTGTTTTATGTGTATTTTTTTTTCTTTTTACCTGTTATTTCAGTAGCTGGCACACAGAGAAATAAGCAATTATGGTATTGAAATTCCATTGTGCCAGCACCTCCAGGGCATAATCCAAAAAAACCAGAAAAATCGCCTGCTGGGTTGTATGCAGTAAGCTTGTGTGAACATCAGTGTCTGCTGTTCACACATAATTTTTTACTGGAAGTTCCTGTTGGAATAAAGGTTCTGTGTTTGGGGAGTGTACTGGGATACTTGTTGGTCAATGGTTTTTCAAAGTTTGTAGGGATTTCTAATTACAGTTTACCAGTGTAGGCTCACTAGATGCTTCTTGCAGATAATCATTAATGTTTCAGAAGTAAGAGCAGCAAGCAGGGATTTGGCAACATAAAAACTGTAACAAGAAAGATCTTGGTGCTTGCTTTTCTCTTCATTTAAGCATTCTCTTGAAGACTGAACATGGGAGTGAGGAATAAGGTGGGTGGATGGAGGGGGAGGTGACAGCATGACAGAAGACACTCACATACTTAGCTTCTCTACTTCAATATTTAACCCCTTCCCTTCCTTCCCTCTCCTTTTTTAATGCAAATGTGGTGTCTAGCTGACATTTTAAAACATACGAATGCCTCCAGCATTACAGCTTATAGTGGGTGCCAGTGTGATGCTCACCCAGAACATCTTCATGGTGCTCAGTCAGGCGAACCCCCTCAGCTGATCGGAGTTCATTTGAACTGTGGTTTATGAAATGTGATCCTGTTCACTTGCAAACTGGAGCATGTAGCAACATCTATTTTATCTCTTGTGTTTGATCTCTCTGCACTTGGACAGAAGGATGGAGACCCTGGTAGGCAAACTGTTTAATGCATTTTTTTACTTGGGTGTTTGAAGGGGTTCCTGGTCACATAAGGCTTCAAGGTTTGAACTAGGGAAAATGAATATCTTTGTCTTCGTTGGCTGGCTGTATCATTTATTGGCTTTTGGGGAAGTGGATTCTGGACACCTGACTTCACAGTTATTTAGCAGAGCAAGGAGGTAGGTACCATGGAAGAAACTGTCTGGAACAAGGGACACTTCCTTGATCTCAAGAAGGCGGCATGTTAGGAAGGAGATCTTGGAAAAGTGCAGCAGACCTGTATTTGGAAGGGAAATTCTATTGTTCTGTAGTAAAGGGCCCTGCATAGTGCATGGAAATTGTTAAATAAAGGGTTATTTCTCTATCCCATTTTTCTTCTTCTACCCTACCACATTCTACAGTCATGCTCTTTCCCATTCTGTAAGTTCTGAAGGCTTGAGTAATCCAAAATTATCTCCTCTGGTTTTGGATTCCAAATGTGAAAACATCATGGGAGTCACACCACCATCTTTTGCTTGAAGGATGTTAAAGACTTGTGTCAAAACTGACAGTAAGATGCTGCTCACTCACTCCTGCTTTCCTCTTTCTAGAGAGGTTGCTCACCTTTGGGAAGCTTCTTGCCTTTAAGCTACTTTTTTCTACACTGTGAAATGGATTGGGAGGATAAAGTCAGTGAATTATAAACAATCATCTTTGATTTACCTGATTGCCTTCACAGACTTAATTGTGGAGAGTAACTAGAGGGAGCACTAGATATTTTCAGACATTAAGAAGTGCCAAATACATGCAGCAAGGTCAAGTCCAAGATTTGATTCTGATCCCTCTGGGTGCTGCTACTAGCATAGTATCAAAATCCTCCAAAAGTAAAGCCAGCAGTCAACATTTAATTTGGTTTAAGCATAAGAAAAGATATGAAAGGAATGGGAATTTTCTTGGATACCTAACAAAATTTTAAGCTGTCATCTCAACTGGTGCTGGTCAGTTGGCACAGCACACCTTATTTTATGTTTCACTTAAACAACTTGTAGGCACCAGCAGCTGGAAACATCCTGTGACTGTGTTCACCACCCTTTGCCAAACCAACAGTTTGGCAGTGGGGTGGAGGGAGGAAGTGGCCCCAATTTAGAAGAAATTAGGAGCCAATTGGCCCACCACTTATTATTCTCTGTGTGGCTTCCATGTTATAATACTTTTATTTGCATCTGTACAAATGCAGTCACACTTGGCTATTTGCAGTACATACTGCCTTGTGGCAAAGTTATCAGGTGTTGCTATTAATTAGGATTAAAAAAAACCCTGAAACAAATCCATTAAATGCACTGGATGTGCCATGCTTTGTCAAGTCAGCACCAAAAAAATCCAATCAAAAATTTCCATAAATTCAGGTAAAAATAAAGGAACAAGGGTATTTTATGTAGGCACATGGGGGGGATTTTATAATTACAATCTGCCTTTTTTTTTTTTGTCATTCTTGAAGCCTAACATTCTAGTGGAAAGCTGAGATTATTCATGGTGTCACTAGGAAAGTAGTTCCAGAAAGGAATTCTGATGTAGTAAATTAAAGCACTCCTCAGTGTTCAGAAGAAAATGCTACCTGGCAGGTGGTAGAGATCTAGAGCAAATCCAGGGTTCTTGAGCAAGAGGCTCAGTTGCTTCAGAGCTGCCATCATGGCTGTTCTTTCCAGAGTGAGGTCTTGCTCCTGTGATTACTGAAATGTTGTTTTGGTCAGAGATCACGTGTCTGCGTGTAGCTTTGATGAGAACACTGCTACACAGGGTATAAATTCAGTTCTTTGCTAAGTTTTATTGGGTGGGAAGGGATTGAATGTGGTGTTACCCTGTTCCTTATCTCAAGTAGTGCATGGAAATGTTTCTATAGATATGAAGTATAAATTTATTTCTTTCTGAGGGCTGTTCTCTGTCTTAATCTGTCATAAGATAACTGAGATCGTGTGTTTGAGTCGGAAAAACCTTTCCCAGGATTTTTCCATTTTCAGTGTGAACACACAGGAGAGGGTGGAGTGAGAATAATAATGTAGCATATGTGTCTGGCTTGAGGGCCTGTGCTCTCTAGCTGCCTTCATCCAGTTCCTAAAGAAGGTTTATCTAACAGTCCTATTTTATTTCAGAATGAATTCTGTAGCGTTTTATGTCTCATGTTAAAGAAATGTTAACAAATACAGTTTTTTATTGAAGTTTTTTATGAATGCTGTTCTCAGTCACAGTTTTTGAGTGAATCATGAGGCCTAGCCCCTAATACTTATTTTTTAATTATTATCCCCCCCCCCCCATCTGTCAGAGATCAAATTCAACTGTGGGTATGAAGGAATTTTTTGGGTTATTTCTACTAGCAAATGCAGAAAATCCTAATTTGTTTCTCTTAGCTGAGATTAATTTGTTACTTCTTAGTAAGATGGTGTTGCTGAGCATAGTTAGTAAGGTAAAAATCAAATCATGTTTTGGTTTTTTTTTTTGTTTCAAAAAGAGTTGCGATTCCATATCAGGAGAAACGATGTAGTAAAATTTTGAAGTAGACTTCCCTCTGCTTGAACAGGTCTCTGTTGTGATTATGATGGTCACCATGTTTAAAAGAGGATTTCATAAATCAGCTTTCGGTAAATCCAGCACTGCTGGAGTAGGAACTTCTATTGTGGAATTATTGGACTTTCTTCTTTTTCTTTATGCTGTCATGAGGAGTTAGACATTTACTTGCATAGCAGAAATAAATTAAGCAGAGGAGCATATGTAGCCACAGGACTTGTAGATATACAGTAAATCACATAGATTTGCAATCCAATTCCATCTGCTTGTTGTTGACTGCACTTTGTTAAGCAGTAAGATGACACCCCACAGTAGCTCTAGACTTAGGACATAGCAGGCCTGCTAGTAAACAAGTTTTTAATTATCTCATTCTCATGCTTTGTTTTTTTTGCCCTGCCCCCTCATTTTTCAGGAGCATACTTTGGATGTCATTTTATTTTGATTCTTACACAGTTCATGCTGAAAAGCTCATGTTCTTGGTCTGTAGGATGTAGCACTAAGGCTATTCCAGATGCTGTTTGTAGCAGAAGTGTTGTTGCAGTGCGGGAGTTGTTAGCCCAACAGTGTACAGCACCACTGAATACCTTTTTAAACTGTACATTCTTTGAGTAAATGATGACTTGAGGAACCTTTGAGTCCCAGAAAGAAGTCAAGAAACAAAATTCATCTAGATTGAAAGAAGCAGAGTCTAGAGTCTGACCTCCACGTAAAACAACGGAAAAAAGCCTTGCATTTTTTTTTGGACATGCTTTCTTACTGATTTGTAAGAAAACACAAGCAAAAGGTAAAAACTCCACTGCATTTGTTACAGCACATTAAAGAAATTCTGTTTAGATGTAAAATTAAATGCTTCCATTGGGCAACAGACCTGATTCCAGCTTTGCAAATTTATGGAAGTGTATTCTGGCTCACATAAAACTACCCAGCTGAACCTCTGACAGATATACTCATATTTCTTCCCTTTTAAAGTTCATTCCTATGAAAATATATCTCCAGTGAGACATGTTTATGAATTTGGGATCTTTCTTAGATGAGACTTTGCATTGCATTTTAAATTTGCACAAATAGTTTTCACAACAGTCTTTTGCATTTGTTTCCAAAGAGTAAATATTCCTTGAGCTGAGCATTACACTCTGGATCCTGTGAAATGTTACTCTACATTTGCTTGTTGAAACCTGGCATGCTACAACACACTTGAGTAATCTTGAAGTTTATCAGGTTTTGCCCCGCTCGCTTTTACTGAGCATACACAGAGTCCTTATTCAGACACAGAAATGTTTTACTTGTTTGCATACTGTACTTCCGCAGGATTTTGAGATTACTTACATAGGTTTAGGGTCTTCAGATTCCTCGATTTTTGTGAGAGGCAACCGTCTGCAATTCTCAGAAACAAGCCACTCCTATGAAACCAGGAAAAATGCTTTCCCTTAACCCCAGTGCTTTTTGTGTCTTAAAGCAGCAACTTTTCCTCTCGCTGGTAAAGAATGAGCAAGGTTTTTTTAATTTGGTAGCACTCAGGTATAATTTGTTCCTCTCTTTTCCTGAGAAATAAAGTCACTCAGGAGCTGCAATCTTGTGTAACAGATAAAAAGTTACAGCCATGCAGTTTTGTGGGCCTGTCTTCTGGTAGAAGACCAGGAATCTAGTTCTCTTCAAGGTGTGGTAATAGCCCTTTTCAGTGAGGGGAATGTTGGTCTTTTTTTTTGGTTTACATGTACTTTCTTCCCCTCACCTATAAAAAATTCTTGAGAGCTAGCAGCTGGCTGCTACTACTACTATGGACTAATTTTTAAATATCATGATATTCCCATTTTTTTACATTTGTTCATTTCCCATATTAATTTTCTGTATTCTCTGGGATGCAAAGTGCATGGTATGAAATGTGGTCACTAGGTTATTGCCACTAAGTTATTTGAAATGGTTTGATAGACAATTAACTCAGTGTGGCCAGTTTTCAGACACTTAAATCTTTAATATTCCTTGCATAATTTTTTTTTTTCAAATACTTTCTTTGTATAATTTAACTGTAGCTATGTCTAGACATATTTCCTGGATATGGCTAAACAATTTTGAAGGTAAATTATGACCTGGGTTTTTTTGCACTTTCTTGCAAACATAGTATCATTCCATTATATATGTTAGGAGAAATGGGAACTGCAGACATCTGCAGTACAGTTTTCATCCAATTTGCAAACTTCTGCCCCTTTGTAAAGTTAGTTACTTCCCAGAAATGTTTTCCAGCCTTAACGTCCATTTACAGTCAGTATGTGCAGTGCGCCCATAGAATACATTTATATTGTTCCTACTTGTACCCAGCAGTTCTAGCTCAAAAAGAATTCATAGGACTTCTCCCTTTATGCTTTGCCATCTTCTGGGTGTTCATTCTATTTGCCTTAAGGTCCTCTTGTATAAGGCCATTGTTCACAGCACTTGTTTCTTGCTTAAAGAATATTCTGTCTATACTCTCCTTGAAGATTCTGTGGTGTTAATCATAGAATCATTTAGGTTGGAAAAGACCTCTAAGACCATCAAGTCCAGCCTGTTCTGTTACTTTTCATAAAAGGCAGCTGCCTTGTCCCGTTCTGCAGTTCCATTTGTAATGCAAATTCAACCTGAACTTCAGAATGGTTCTTTAAATATATATTCAGGCTTCTTTGCAGTAGCCCTTGTTCAGTCTGTTTCTGTTCTCTCTGTGTAGCTGTCTGCTGTTTCATTACCGGTTTCCCCTGCCTCTCTTCAGTAGATGAAGTGCTACTCTCTTCCCTGAGAGCAGCCTGACTCACCTGGAAGTTGTAAGAGATGATGTCTTTATATTGGGTGGGTGCTGCTCTGAAGAGGGACTAAGATTTTGATATCTCAGTACAGGAAAATCTTAGGGCTTTTTGGTGCTTGGGCAGGGAGAACTCAAATTTATGACTAAGATACAAACTTAAATAAAAGGGCTAGTAATATGTTTTATTAAGTAATTTTTAAGAACTCTGTGCCCTATTTCCTTTGTTATGAAAACCTCAGTCCACATACTTAACCAGATGGGGGTTTTCTGATACTTTTGTCACTATTTTTTATTTTGTGTTATGACAAAAAACTTTGAATGCAGATGGTACTATTTGTTTGAGTGAACATGGAAAGCTGTAGTGGCTTTTGTTATGTTTGACAGTTGTTTTTTCCAATCTTCTGATCATGTAAAATTTACTGAGGGTTTTCAAAAGCACCGCAAAAGTTACTGTATCAGTTGGTCATCATTTTCAGATTCCTGCTTAGCAGCATCCTTACACAGTTACCTTGTGCATATGGGGCCTCCTCCTTAGTTACTTACTTGTCCATAAAATGAAGAAACATTAATAAGATAAACTTTGATTTGAAGTGCTTCCCTAAAGGTGTAGAACATTTGTTTTCATTAAATGAGATTTGCACTTCTTTCTAAATGTGCTATGTGCAGTGTTCGCTATATATTTTACAGTAATATTTTGTGGTTTGTTTGTTTAGTTTTGGGGGGTTTTTTTGTTTTTTTTGTTTGTTTTTTGAATGTACTGTTTCTTTTCTCACATCTGCATCTATAATACTGAGTCACCGATAATTTGAGTTGCAAAGTACCCTGGTTAATAAAAAAAAAAAAAAAAAATCCCTCATTCTTCTTTCAGAATGCTGGAATTTTGAAAAGACTTGCAGCAAACCATGGATTTTCTACCATTCATTTTTCATGCCAGACTGTCCAGATGCAGTCTGTTCCAGTATGTCTGCAACTAGAACTTTACACAACTTAGGTACCAGAAATAGGCAAACTGCAGCCGAAGGCTAGTTTTGGGCTGCATTACCTATTTTTTGATACTCTCAGCCAGGCCACCACGCCAGAGCCTAAGCTTAAGAATTTTTTTGTAGCTTTTTCATCTTCAGTGTGCTGAAGCTCAGGGGCAGTAACAGGTTCACATTGGAGCTGAGTCCCTGTAGATCTGAAGGATTCTCCCAATACAGGAATCTTCTCAGAGTTGCAGTGCCCTTGCAAAGGCACTGCTATGGCACTCCTGTGGGCTGTGACAGCTGTGGAGTGAGACTAGGTCCCTGCAGGAGAATGCTGCTGCACTTAGGATGTATTTGTCTTCCTTTCCTCCATTCTTGACTGATTCTTAAATGAGTTATGAAACCCATTTTTTTTAAATCAGAGTTTCAAAATTTCACAGCTGTTACGGCTGATTTCAGTTGGAGATAGTATTCCTTCTGGAGCAACAGATTCCTCTTAAGATGGAATCTCTTTTAGCTGATACCAAACTAAACTTAGATGACTTCCTGCTGTGGGTAGGTTTGCTTTGGGGTTTTAGGCCTTATTTCCGTACTTGCACATATGAAACTCCATTCTAGACTGCATTGTCATTCTGTATTTGCTGGCTTGATCATTCTGCTTTTCAAAGGGACAGGGAGAAGGTCTTTGTATTTTTTTTCTGAAGTTCCAGTGGATAGGATGGTTGCCACTTAAGGCATACATGGCCTGGCAATCCTTCCCGAACAAGATTTAATTTATGGATGTGTCCAGCATAAACTGTTACGTGAAAGTTCAAATGACCTCACTTTACAATAGGATTTCAAAAATGTGGGACTGAAAAGCAAACTGTCCAAGGCTGTTCAACATTTTTGTCCTTCTCTGAAGCATTATGTACCTCTTGAGGTATGTATTTTTGTAATAAATGTTGAGTTCCCTATGCATTGCTCCTCACAGAACATACTGAAAAAAAAGTGCATATGGCACAGCAAATGGGAAAACAGTGTTTCTTTCTTTCCAGAGAGACTTTCCTAGCAAACAGTCTGTGACAAATTCCTGATTGTTTCTGCAGGTAAATTTTCTAGAATGAAGAGTTGTTTTCAGCCACATTTTAGAGAATGAAGTATTCAAAGACTGTTGTCAATTCTTTTTTTCTTTTTTCCTTTCCTTTTGCTTTTTTTCCTGCCACCCAGAGTTAAGCAGGCAATTGAGTCAGACAGTTCTGGCTGACAATTTCACAGTAGTTGAGCATTTGGCAGGTTATTTATTTGCCTCTCAGGCTGGATGTACCTGACTGTGCAAGTGCTGTGAGCAGATGCAGTGGTGGGAGTGTGATGGGCAGGGTGGAGGTTGCTTAAGTACCACGGACAGGGGCCCCTCCACACGTGTCGAGACCATCCATGACTTCATCTGTCAGGAGTTTTGTATGTGGGCAGTTCAGCACAGCCATGACCCTTTTGCAGGCATCATTACGTGGGATTCTTCATCACTTGGTGCTTTTGAAAGAGCTGCTTTTCCTGTGAATCCATGTTCTAAAACTCTTGGTATTCCACAGTGTGTGCCATTGTACCCCATTTCCTCCATTTGACAGTAGGCTCATGTACATACTTACCAGAGGCTGCCCATTGTGTCTAAGACTTAATTGTTGTCTTCTTATGTGTTCTTTGTCTGACTTCAGAAGATTTCAAAGACAGATTATGAGGGCATCCATAATGAAAAAACTGACTTTCCATGTTTACCATTCCATGGGTTAAATTTCAACTCTTCCTTGTTGCAGTGGGGATCCTGCAACACGCATATATCAAACCAGGAGTCCCGTGGAAAGGAAATATATATGGACAGACAGATTCTTGATAGCTGTTTCAGAGAGATGTTTATTTCTCCAGCCGCATGGCCGGAGCTCTGCCGAGGAACTGTTCCAGTCACGGGACCAAGGGTCCTTCTGCCCGCGCAGGGAACACAAACCAACCAATGGGAACGAGGCTGAGCAGGGACAGGGAAGCCCCGTGTCTGTGCCCTCAGGGCCCCTCTGCCAGGGCTACACGGCAGGGGAGGGACCCCAACACCTCACCCGTTTTATTTTAATAAAGGGAGAATGAAAACAACTGGACAAACATAACAAGAACCGTTTCAAGACAAAACAAGCCACCCTCCTGAGTCTTTAAATGTCCAATCAGATTCTGTGGAACATCTTAGGGCTGACAGAAGGGAGACAGAATTCTCTGAGCATGCTTTGTGGGGAAACTGAGGCAGGAGAGGGTTTAATTTCTTCCCTCCCCCTTTTCATCCCCCACTCGGCATTGGAAAGGGATTTTTTGGGAAACAATTGGCAAAAGCATGGTTTTGTGAGGGAAACCATGGATGAAAAAACGGATTGGGAATACACTGGGGGTAATAGGACATAGGGTAAAAGGGAAAGGTGGGATTAGGAAAGGGAAACTGTAGGGGGGGCTTACAATGGAGATATTGTCTAACATGACTACGATTTTTTGCATATATACTGCCTTTTACAGGAACACCATCAGGCCCAGTGACCTGCGATGCTTGTAACCCTTTTCTCCCTAGAACAATTTTGAATTCCACGACTTCTCCATCTCCCAAGCTTGGGATGCATTTTTCAGGGTTATTCTTTTTAATAGCAGTTCTATGCACGAATATGTCTTGCTGGTTGTCACACCTTGTTATAAAACCATAATTTTGCTTAACATTATACCATTTTACTATCCCTAAGGTCTTAGTTACTATGATCTTTTCCTTTTTCCGAGTGGCTGCTGTTTTCTGTCTCGCTGCGTCTTTGCTCTCTCCTTCGGTCGCTCCCGTGTTGGAATTGTCGGGGCTGCTGGTGCCTGCGCGCTCTTCCCGGGGTCGCGTTCGGGGCTGCGCGGGCTGGGCTGGGCCGCACCGCTCAGTTCTCCGCGCGTCGCCTCCTCCGGTCGCAGCTTCGCTGCCGCTGCCAGGCGCTGCACCCACGTCTCGGCCGGGCCCCCGAGCGATGACTCCCCCGCGCCCTGCTCCAGCACGTGTTTCGGTTCGGCGCGGCTCCGTTCTACCGCCACCGCCGCCCACCGCCGCCCGCGCGCCGCCTCTCTCGGTCGGGCGTTCACGGGGCTCGCTCCACCACGCGCTGTGCTGGGCCGGGCGGGCACCGCCGGGTCCCGCCGCTCCCGCCACGCCTCGCTCCGCCACCGGCACTGCGGCTCGCGTGGCTCCGCCCGCGCGCAGGAACTGCCTCGCTGCTGCTCGCAGAGCGCTCGGTGCACGTGGCCTGGGCCGCACGGTCCCTGCGCCAGGCTTCCCTTCGCCAGGACACAGCTGACATTGCTCAACAGTCTCGGTAACTAAATAATATTCACGAAAATATTCTTCCATCGGCATATATTTTGACTCCAGTATTAACTGTGTCCAAACGGTTTTCCAAAAGCCCTTGGTAAGAATTAAATCTCAAGAAACATAGAAAAAGTTCTTAAACAACCATGCCAGGAAGTGTTTCAGTTCTTTTTGAGCTTGAATCAAGCTAAAATTTACAAATCGTTGTTCAAGAATCATTTTAAGTTTAAGATAAATGTCCATATGCGGCTCTGAGAGCCAAGAGTCTTCCCACCGTTCCTCCATAGTTTAGATATGGAATAGCAAAGCAAAACCAAGAAGAGGAATCCAAAGTTTTCAGGGTTTACTCACACAAATCAGTCGCTTAGGGATCGGGGATCGTTCTGCCCACATTCTCCACCATTTGTTGCAGTGGGGATCCTGCAACACGCATATATCAAACCAGGAGTCCCGTGGAAAGGAAATATATATGGACAGACAGATTCTTGCTAGATGTTTCAGAGATGTTTATTTCTCCAGCCGCATGGCCGGAGCTCTGCCGAGGAACTGCTCCAGTCACGGGACCAAGGGTCCTTCTGCCCGCGCAGGGAACACAAACCAACCAATGGGAACGAGGCTGAGCAGGGGCAGGGAAGCCCCGTGTCTGTGCCCTCAGGGCCCCTCTCCCAGGGCTACACGGCGGGGGAGGAGACCCCAACACCTCAAAATGCGGAAGGTATCTTTTCAGCTTTTTACCGGCTAGCGCTTGTATTTCAATGCCTTAGAAAGCCTCGAGCAGCCTTGAGAGGTAGCACGGGCGATCTAGCACTTTAGTAGCTCTAAAATCGGTACCTGAATCAGCTGCAGAGCAAATACCATCAGCAGAAGCAAAGAGGGAGAAATATAGCTCCCTGCTCGCTCAATTCCCTGCAGTTAGAAGCCTTCAAATGAGACAGACGACCAGAGATGTTTACAGGAAAGTAGCTGAGCTGAGAGAGGGCGTTTGCCTCCCCTCGACCATCTTTTTATTCAGAGGAGGGGAAAGGGGAGGACTGGGGGCGGACCCGGGGTGAGCGGCCAATCAGACACTGCTAAAGAGTCTGAGTTACATTTGGCTTTGCCCGCGCTTGGAAAAAAGGGGTTCAGAGCACATGTCTTTGGGAGGGGGGAGGGGAAGCTCAGAACAGGCAGCAACACTTCCTAACTTTATTCCTGTTGTAATATTGAAATTCTGTCTGAATCAACTATACATCTTGGAAGGTATTGCACTGGTTTCTCAGCAGAATCAAAAGGGTTCCTTTTTAGCTGTATGGGGAAATTACAATCAGGACACCCAATTCTGAAGAATATTAAAGAGGACCAGTCACTGAGACCATTTCATGGGTTGGCTGGTGAGTCATTCTGCCAAATGAAGTTTAGGTTGCGTCATACATGGCTCAATTGGCATCATCTGCTCCCCTCAGAAAGTGGCACTGTGACACAATCCACTGACGTTGTCCAACGTGTGTTGTGCTGCTTAAGTCATTCAAATAGGAAATTTGGAAACGCAGTGTAAGAATCTGTATTTAAGCATTGTGAATACTAATCCTTGATCCATGAAGAATTACCTTTCTAGATTTTCTTCCTTTTCTACATATTCTTCCTAGCTTGGTTTGAGTGTTTAGTTGTCTTTATTTTAATTGGATGCAACTTTCTAACACCTGGGCATTGATTAATTTTTACTGTTTTAATCTGGAGCAGAATAGTCTGAAGGAGGTTCTATAAAACTTCTTGCAAGGATCTTTTGGACCTTTTTCAACCTTCCCAGTCTTCCCAAAAGTTATTTCTTTCACTTTATTTGAACAAAGAGCTTATAGGATACTTTAGTGTATAGGATACTAAAAGATAGGAACTTCTGGTGTTTGCAGGTTTCACTCTCTAATATAGCTTATTCTGCATCAGTCTCCTGTCTACCCAAATCCACAGCGGACTCTTCCTGAGGGATGGACTGTTTCCTCTAGACTCTTCAGGAACTGCTGTTTAAAAGAATGGAAAACTTCTCTTGCCTAATGGACTGAAATGAGATTGCTTGACCGTTTAAGGAGGTGGCTGATTAAGACCACAGAGGCACCTCCTTAGGTGGTCGTTGCTTCATCCGAGCACAGGAGTGTGCTGTTCACAGTGGGTCCTTTGAGCCTGTTCCTATGTTCCCTGTTAAGCTGCTAATGTGGTGTCCCTCCTTTGGCTCACTTGGAACTCACTGAGTTTCTTTTGGACATGCTTCATTTTTTCTGCTGGAACTGGTGCATCACTGCTATTAACTGGTTCTCTTCCTTCCTAAGTGAAGTGATGGCTGAAGCCCAAGCTCTGCTACTTCATGTGTTGACAGTTCCAATACTTGGAATTATGCAGAGGCACACAGATTCTCAGTCCTGGTAACTACATGGTAGGACACGGCAGTTATGGAAACAGAAGTTTGGAATTCAAGCCAGCCTTCTTTCTCCTTGCCAGTTGTTGTGAAAACATATTTGCATAGCTGTAAAAAACAATGGCTAAACAGGAAAAAGCCTTTCCCTACATGAGAAAGTTTGTGTATTGATAAATATTTAATTTCTGAACATAGCATTTCTTTTCCCTGAAACTTAGTTTTATAATCTGCTGCTTGAAAGAATACATTATTTATTGAGAACACCTGTTTGGAAAGCTTAGGTTTTTATAAGAAGTGTATTGTAAGAACTAGCTAAGCACATAGAGAGACAAAATTGTATGTGTGAAGAAGAGTCTAGCCACTACTTTTAATTTCATAGTTGGCTGAGTCACTAAAACAAAAAGCAGCTTTAACAGTTTTATGAGAAAAGTAGAAGGAGTAAAATCAAATGCTGTTTGATTTCACAGCCATTTGAATCTAGTAGTAAAGTTGATGAAATGGAAATTTGATGAGGTACCAACATCTCAGAACCATGTTGTCATGCTGAAGCTGTGATGGCAGCAAGAATTCTCAGCTTTCTGTCAGTACATAGGTCCTCTTCTGCACACTCTTCCCAGAGCAAAAAAATGGGCTTCTTTTTCTTCCTATATATATATATTTATTCCCCTGAGCTGGGAGCCCTGTCTAACATACATCCCTGAGTGTGAAACTACTTACAGGGAGTTTTTTCCTTTCTGTATCTTCACAAAAGATACCCTTAAAGGGCAAGAAAAATCATGTCTTATTTCAAGGATGTTAGCTTGCTGTAAATGTTGCCAAAAACTTGGGTTGCATTTGTAACCCTAGTAGAAGTAGCAATTAGAGTTAAGTGCCATTTGGAGACACTACAGAATGTAAACAAAATATCACTGATTATGGAAAAGAGATCAATATTCAATTTAAGTAGGATTAATACAATAGAAAAGTATTCTTTGGGTAAATAACTTCCTAGCCTGTAAGGAGGCTAGTGATTGTAGAACAAGCTTCCTCCTAAAAATCTTGTGTTCAGTCATCTCTCTGAAGTGTAGCCTCAAGTTGCTTTGGTCTTTTTTTCTTTTTTAAATTTTCGTTTTGTTGTGTGGTTTGCATCTTCTATGATAGGACACCCATTAGTTGCAACAGTAGCCTTGCCAAATATGTATGGAATTGTGTAGAACCTCTGGACTGTACAATAAAATGAAGAAACAGGGCCGTTAAATAGGCTGGGGAGGAGACTTCCATTGAGAACATTAATTTTGCTTTGGTTTTCCAAATAATGCGGATTCCTGGAGTTGGGAGTGTATGTCCGTAGGTAAAGCTGTAGCACGCAGAGGACAGGAAAAATAAGAAAGCAACGGAGAGAAAGCAGGAGAAGAGCTAGAGTATAACAGCAGCAAGGACAAGTGAGTGATTTTTCCATTTCAATTTTTATCCCTTTGTTCTTTTATTTTGACTTTCATGGTCTTCTTGTTTTCCAATTGTCATAAAATGTATAGTA
This sequence comes from Corvus cornix cornix, assembly GCF_000738735.6. Taxonomy (NCBI): domain Eukaryota; kingdom Metazoa; phylum Chordata; class Aves; order Passeriformes; family Corvidae; genus Corvus; species Corvus cornix. Next base: position 15,224,208 of record NC_046334.1, read on the forward strand.
TTAAAAGCAAATTTTAAAAAGCTACAAACCCTGGTCTTTTAGTATATTGTACAGTAAGATTAGTCTAGAGCTGCAGGAACTGTTCTGAGTTACCAATACTGAACTTGCACTGATTCATTCCTGTGTTTTCCTTTTTTTAAAAAAAACTTTCCTGAAAAACACAGAAAGAAATTTTGAATTTTTAATTTCACTCAGGTGATTAGTAATAAAGCTGATTTTTTAAAAATTTCTTGGAAGACATTTAATTGTGACTGAGTCTTAATGATCTACATAAGATTAAAAATACAGGAGGAAACTTAATCTGGTATTTGCTCATAGTGGACTGCTACAGAATTGAGGTGAAATATACGTGTGTGTGTATGTCTGTATGTATATGCAGTAGTCTGTGCTTTTAAAGAACAGGCTTGACTTTGAGGAAAGTTGACTGAAATGGATTTCAAGTATAGTATTTACTGTAGGTGGAGCTGCCAGTGCCACCTGTACATAAGGTTATGGGACCCTTTCCATTTTAAGGCTTAACTCTTAGTTACTTTAACTTTTGGCAAAGTTCAGACAGATTTTTCCATGCCAGATATCTGCTTTGGGTTGAATTTTTTGAAAGTTTCAGCCAAAGCAGTTCTGTTCCAAGAATAAGGCTAGTGAAAAGTATGCTGTTTTGCTTGTGTGAGAATATTCTGGTGTCCTTCTTTGATGCTCCAGTGCCCCCAAGCTCTAAAGCAAGGATTTGAAATTTGGCAATAGTTCAGCCTTTGTGTTGAGGATGTGCCTTTTGCCTCCCTGTAAAAATCCACCCAAATTTCCAGACCGGTTTACAAGGCTTTGAAAGATTGCCATTTGCATGGGCTTAATAGGAATTTCTGAAAACTTCACAGTAAGCTTCCTTTAGATTCTGTTCACACTGGGAATGCTCCAGGCAGAGTAGAGCTGCATATTTCATCCCACTTCTGCTAGGAGTTGTGACGGTTGGGTCTGGGTGCTGACATTGAGCTAGGAGTGGGCAGCATTGTGTCTTGTATCACCCCTGCCTATTCCCATGTCCTGTTCCTTCTCCCTGGTGACAGACCTGTGCCCTCTGGAAAAAGAAACTGTCTCACTCATCTGAAAGAGCATGACAGATGTGGAGGAGAAGAATTTGGGAGAGTGTGTGTGTCTGGTTTATACCATTCCTTTGGTCACAGAAAATGTGTGTATCATACTGGCAAAACAATACTTCCTTTTCTACGGAATGTTCTGTTTGGTTTTGTTGCATTTAAACCTCCATAGTTGAGTGGGTATCAAGGTTTTAATGAACTATGTGAGCATCAATTAAAAAAAAGGTTAGACTCAAATGTCAGTACAGGAATGTTATTTAGAGGGCAGAAATCAAGAGCTCACTTTTTTCAAACATCTAACTCTGACCTCTTGCACTTAGTACACTGTAGCCTCCAACTTCATCACAAGTGCTGTGTGCTTTGTCCAAGAGGCAACTGTTTGACTGGAATGGGGAAAGGGGCCTATTCTGATGAGTCCAGAATTTGTACAAGTAAAGGTTGTGTATTCATCTGTTAGGGAAGTTTAAAAATGTGGAGTGAGTGAAGCTGAGACATGGGGAATTAAGAAAAAGACTTTGTGGCTAAGACAGTTCAGTGGTGCTTGATGAATTGCACTCTGTCTGTGCTCAGTCGTGGTATTTCTGCGAGAGGCACTCAAGTGACTGCTCCTAGGTGGCTGCTCAGACTCTGTGTTCGAGTGGCTGTGTTGAGAACTTGGATCTACTTGCAGAAATGCAGAACTGCAAGTGAACTCAGTGGGAGCTAAACCTCCTGTAAAATCCTGTATTTCACTTAAGACAGTAAAAACCAGCTCAGAGTACGTGAAATATGACATCTGGAGCCGGGGAACCTTTTAGTCTAATTAACCTAATGCCTCAGTTGCCAATTTTACAGGTGAAGGAATGACTTGTCCCGTCTCTGTAGAAAGGCTTGGGAAGAAATTGGTTGCCTTTGTAGCAGGACTGGAAAACAACATGCTGTGAATAGTGTGTAACCACCTCCCTTGATCAGGAGGAAACAAAGCATTGAAAAATATGCTATACTTTTATTTTTGGTACTTTAAAAAAAAACTTTATTAACTGATCAATTTCATATTGATCCAAGCATAAAAATCTCAGTATCGTAGCTCTTGAACTCAAATTTTCCACTTTGAATTAGCAGTCAAAATTTGTAGATGCTGAGAATAATATTAAAATGCAAGTTTAATTAACAGTAATTAAAAACAATATTATTAAAAAACAATAGCCTTTTAATTCTCTTCAAAATCACAGTCAGTTGACCTCAGTAGTAGTTGAATAAAATTTTAGGAGGATCCTCCTCCTCTGTTTATTATGAAAATGGAAAGCATCCTTGCTCAAGCTGTTTACTGCCACCTCACCATGATAAATTTCCCCTTTGTCAAGCTGCATCAACAAGACATCTTTTTTTTTTATCCCTTTGTAAAGCCAGCCATTACCTGAAGTTTCCTATGCAAAAAAAAAAAAAAAAAAAAGATTTTAAAAGTTTTTGAAAGGGACAGCGCTACAACAAATAAGTGACTGTGTGTTTGTGGAAATGTCTAGCTCCCAGAGTAAAATGATTTGCTGCTAAGATTTAGTGAATTTAATGCTTTGGAAATAATTCGTTGGAGAGTCTGCAGCAGTGGAGAGTTTTGGGTTGTGGTTTTTTGTTGGGTTTTTTTTTCTTGTTCTTCCTTTTAAGGTGGAGGTGAAAAAGATTTTTTTTGATTGCTACTTTAAGCTGAAGTAGTCATCAAACTTTTTTACTTGTTTCTTGAGTAATTTTCTCAGGGTGTTTGCCTCTGAACCAGTAGCTCTCAGATGGGTCTTTTGAAAGCTTCAGCATAAACAAGGCATTTGAACAGGATGTGCCATGCAGTATTTTCAGGAGAACGATGGGAATTTTGAGCTGCTCAAAGCACAGACATCTTCCTTAGGGGAACTCAGCTGCTAAGAACAGCACTCTTATTTGCTTAGCTGTGTGAAATCCGCTTGCTAGTGGACAATTGTTTTGTGTTTTGCTTTCTTTCCCCCCCAAGACTTCTGTTTACTTGTGTGCTCTTCCATGTGTGTTTTGAGCTGTGCTTTGAAGTTGGGCAGCTAGCTTTAAACAAAAGCTGTTACCATGCTCTGCATAGCATCCAGCTTGATTTCAGCAATCTGATGTGTCAGTGATGTGGTTTAGAGTTAACAAAATGCTGTTCTTTGCTTGCCTTGGCATTGGTTTGTGTAGGATTAAAATTAAAAAAGAAAAAAAGAATCATATCACACTGGGTATGTTGTAAAAAATGCAAGTCAAAGTGTGATTAGAATGTGATTAAATGGCTGTGCAGCAATTATTAATTGGCCAGGCATCTGTCTTGATACATGAGATATTTTATCCTCTGTCACCTTCCTTTTCCTCCTCCCCAACCCCCCCAATAATCTAAAGAATTTCTGAAAATCCAGACTTTGTGTGCACCTAATTTCCTACATAAGTAATTTTAGTATATTGTAGTTCAGAGCGCCTAGATAAAGCAATTTAAAATGCATCCTTTCTGTCATCTTTGAGCATTGCTCTTCAGTGAGAAGGTCCAAATACTACTGCTTTTTCTTTCTTGAGTTTACAGTGGATTCTATGTTCTTCTATATTGATTTTTATTTTAAGGTTAGGGCACAAAATGAGGAGTAGATTCTGAAAGGCAAAAGCAAACACAACTGCAGACAACCAAATTAATTTGTATTCAATTACGTGACCAGTAAATTAGCTATGAGTATTCAACTCTGTTATTTCAAATTAATTTGAAAAAGTTACTAAAATCTGATTAACAAGACTGCTTTATTAAATGGGTATAATATGTGATCATTTATATGAAGTATGTGAACTGTTTCTGAGTGTTTTGCTCTCCTGTCTTGTTTTTGGCAGCAACTGGAATTAGTGGAACCGAGTGGCTGGATCCATGTTCCTCTGACAGATACTCACAAGAAGCCCATTCGCACCTTTATGATCCAGATTGCTGTTCTAGCGAATCACCAAAATGGAAGAGACACTCACATGAGGCAAATCAAAGTGTACACCCCTGTGGAGGAGAGCTCCATTGGTAAATTTCCCAGATGTACAACAATTGATTTCATGATGTATCGCTCCATCAGATAAAAGTTCCTAAAGAGAAATGGTAAAGGTATTTTTTTCATGACCGTATCATTGCTAAAGTATTCAGATACTTAAAGAGCAGGGCTTACTTCAGTGTAATTATATCTTTATACTTTGTACAATTTTGAAATAAAGATAATCTTGTGTTACAGTATGTTGTAGTCTGTAATTTTGTTTCTTTTTCTAGGAGTCTGAGTGCTCTTGTACTCTCTGGGAGGGGAAAAAACAATCCAGGCACTCTTAAAAGAATGTATTTGACTGGGTGGGAATCAATAATTAATTTGATGTCATACAGGTATTTTGGGCTGGTGATTTCTTCCCCTAATGATCATGCATGGAAATAGTTTGTTCTTCTACCAAAAACTGCTCTTTTAGAAGTTGCTCTTCTTCTTGAACAGAGAGGATTTAAAGACATTATCAGTGGTATTTTCCCACTATTACTTATGCTAATGTGTTGTACCCTTTTCTCTAGAGGGTTGTTTCTGCTTAGTGGCCATCTGCATGGATTTAGCCTTCTTTGTAATTGCAAAGTAAATCATAGAATTATAGAACATCTCCAGTTGGAAGAGGCCTGGAAGGATCATCAACTCCAATTTGCAGCTTCTTGCATGACTACCTAAGACTAATCCATATGACTAAGTGTTGTCCAGATGCTCCTTGAACTGTGACAGGCTTGGTGCTGTAACCATTCTCCTGGGGAGCCTGTTCTAGTGACTGATAATGCAGTGAAGATGACAATGACATGAAGAAAACCAAACCTTTCCAAATTATTCCATATCGTATATATACATTAATGTAGATACACTGTGTGTAGGTCATCTAGCATGATAGCTGTTGAAAACAGGAGAGTTAGGAATGCTGTGGCATCCTGGAGCAATGTAGGAATAAATGTGGTGGTCCAATGCACCTTCTAAAGTACTGTGAACTCAAGTGTATAACAAGTAATCTCAGGTTCAGAGCACAGAATTCTTTTAATGTGTGTTTTAAAGTAAAGAGCATTGCGAGGAAAATGTGTGCTTTGTCTGCTTGCTGTGAGTAGGAATATTCAGCACCTCTACTAATGTCTCATAATCTAGTCATTAGTTATTTAATCTTTTAAAAAATGGAGTAGATTTTAGAGAGGTTGTTGAAGTTCAAAGGTTTCTTTTAAAATGTTCAGTACTGATCAAACCCATTCTCCCTCATAGCGCCATGAAAGTTGATGGTCAATCCAGACTGATCTCAGCCAAGGAAAACTTTTGTCACTCTTCTTAATTGTGAGCAAGGAAAGGCTGACAATAGTGGAGGCTCATCAAACAATGATACATAATCCTGCAGAGGAGAAAGGAGGTGAAATAGAGGAAAATAGGAAAGTTGTCAAAGAAGGAGGAAGATTTAACTGTTGAAATTCATTTTATATACTTGATGAAGCTGTTGCTTACTGGAAAGTTTTATCTGTGACTGAATTCCACAGTCTTTAGGAGGGTCATTAAACAGGGCATTTCGTGATAATGAACCTCATAGAGAAGTGCATGACTAATTTGGGGTTTCTATTTAAATGTAGATTCAATCATTTTGGGAGGACCTTAATGTTATTTTACCTTTCCATGTAAAAGGTGGATCAACTGCAGAATTCCTGCTTAGCAGAAGCTGGCTGAACTTGTGCCTTTCACCAAGTCTGTCTCTTCAGTGGATTTTCTTATATAGTGTCAGGGAATTGTACATTCCCATTCACTTAATTGAAGCAAATTATGTACTTTTGATGTCCACATGATAGTCTGCTGTTAAAAAACAACAAAAATCCTCTCCTGGATTTATCTAGTTATTTTTGATAAGTTATGGATGGTTTTTAAGAAAGGAGATTATTAGGCATGGGATTTTCCTGTTTTTCTCCCAGAAGATAAGATGGCAGTTTTCTATCCTAGCCTTGCATCATCAAGCCCCTGTTTCCTACTTAAGGATTCTACCACAGATAATTCTGTGGTAATTTTGCGCTTTGGTCAGTAACAGTTATCTTTTCATACATGTCACTCTGCAAGTAATGTCTAGAGTAATACTGCTCTGTGCCAAACATTATCCAGTAAACTAGGAACAAGCCTGTCAGCACGGTCTTGTTCTTATTTCTGTCTTGCCTTCAGTAGGCATCATTTTTGCATCTTTAGAGAACTGTTCTTGCTTTTATTGATTTTTTTCAGGACATCAACGCTCATATGGGATAGGGGGCAGCATTTGTGTCAAAAATTTGGATTTGTTATTTCTGGCAGTGTAGTTGAATAAGATGAAATGTAGCTTGAGTATGTATCCTATTCTGAAATTATGGATTGTGTTCAAGTGGTTTTAAGAACCCGTGATACCCATGGTAAACTGGGTTATGTTAAGCTTCGCTTTTGGGGAAGGAATCTGTACTTACCTAAAAACAAGTGCAGTGGCCATTCTAAATCCATAAGAAATCTTTTCTGTGTTGTTTTGTAACAATTGTAGATACTTTGCATTGCATTGGTATTTAACATCTGTGGAAGTATGCTTGGTTTTTAACATTTTTGGCACTTGGTCACGTAAGGCTGCTGATTTTTAAGTGATGAGATCCTAGATGAGTGTGTCTGAAAATAAAGCAAGTTGCTGCCTTTGTGTACGAATATAGTACTTAGTACTTGAATTGAGATAAACAAACTGGGCTGCCAAGTCATTCAGGAAGTTACTTACATGTATGTTATGTTTAGCTGCTGCTTCTTTTCCTTGCTCATTGTTTTCAGACATGCAGTTGTCTGGGATCTTATCACTTTCTCTTTTTCTCTTGTATAAGAAGCACCTGATAAATATCAAGTAGTACAAGTAATATTGGAATAAATGACAGACAAAATGGAAGATGTATTTGTACTAAAAAAAAATCATGATTTGGCAGTGATCTGACTCATCACTTCAAATAGTGGTAATTTAGGGGGTTTAAAACTTTTTCTTGGAAGATACCACACTAGGCCTTTCTGCCTCACAGAACAGAAATTTGATTCCCAGTGTAAGTATAAAACCCTTCCTTTTAATTAAAGTTTAGCTTATTTCCTTTGCAGACATGTAGAAGAGGGAGGTATCTGAGTGACCAGGATCTTGAGGAACTGTTGAAATGAAGGAGAGTACCTGTGTTTTGACTAAGTCATGTCTGTGTGTCTTCTTAGCACCACAGTGTAAATAAAAAAAGGCAGATGGCAGGACAGGGAGAAAAGAGGTATTTGCTGCTCCTGGTTTCTAAAATGGAGAAGAGCAAAACATTTATGTTTTGTTTAAGTTCACATAGGGAATCTCTGGCAGAGTTGGAAGTTCAAGCCATATCATCACTGTCTATCTTCACTGTGAAGCTGATTTTCAGATAATGATCCTGTTTCAAAGACAAATTTTTCAGTAATGCAATTTCTGTATGTAATTCCATTTTAAAGTTTAAACTATATTTTGGGTTCTGCTGTTCTAGTTTAGTCTGTAGGGGAGATGCCAGCACCCTGACTATAGATGCACCACTGAAACTCTTCAGCTGCGTCTTGGTGCTTGTTCTACCTCCCTGAAGCAAGTGTTACTGTTGGTACTTGATTTCTTCACCTGTGTTAAAACAGTTCAAGGGAAGTAATTGAAACATTATTCAGGCTTGAAATCTGTTTATACGTTAGAGAGAGCCAGATATTGAGATTGCCAGTACTGACTAGCAAAAACTCAGGAACTTGGGCATAATGAACGAAGGGATGGAAGAGACTGAAGGACCATGGAGAGCTACCAGATATTGGGAAGGCAAATTGTTGCCTCACGTAATAGGGCAAGCCACAGCTTTAGGCAGTAGGTCATTGCTTGAAAAATCCCCACCTTTCATACAGCAGTAGCCAGCAATAATTTTAATTGCCTGGACTGAAGAACTGCAAGTGAAACAGGTGCTCAGGCAATTTGTGCTGCCTGGAGTGAGTCAGGGTCATAAGACTGAACCTAGTAATTAGGGCTGAATTGCACTACACCTTGTAAAGAAAGAATGAGAGCCAGAAGCTACTCTACTAGTAAACTTCTCAGGAAATCCTGAAGACGTTAACAGTTTGTCAACCATAAATATGTGTCTTTGTTTCAAAATGGTCAGTGGGTTTTTCTATAACCTGTATTTCCAGGATGGGTCTGCTCGGTGAAATACAAAAGAAGAGTTCATTGCTCTGCCAGGCCTAAATGAAAGAGTAAGTCGTTATCATAATGTTACCGTGTTTTGCTGTGTAAATGAATTATGGACATAATTTTTAGTGGATATTTTTCTTGAATTTACCACTAAACTCTGCAGCTTTAGGAGAATGCATCTGAATTCTTTGGGATTATTGGATGACCCAGACTGACCTCAGCACATGCTTGCCTGCATGGGGGAAGTAGAGGTTTGGGGCTCTGAAGAGCCCATGGTTATAACATGCAGTGCAGTGCAGTGCTTTGAGGGCCTGACTTGTTTAATTCCTGGTAACCTTTGCGCTCTTATTCCTAAATTTTGTCATTCTGTGTTAACGGTTAATTAACACTGATGCATTGATCACAAGAATGCTTTGCATTCTTTTTCATGTATACAAAAATATTATTTAAGTACCACATTACTTTACTTCTTTAATTAAATGCAATAGTTTTTTGCTGGAGCATGAGATAAGAATCTAAATGCAATTAAAATGTTCATAATATTAAAGAGTATGTCCCTCTAAAGATGGGATTGCTGAGGCTTCCAGGCAAAGGTATTGGGTGGTCTGCTGTTCGTTTGGAATACTTAAGTGTTCTGGTTTAGATCAGAAAGGTGTTAAGGTGCTTTTATAAAGCTGCATAAAGCATCATTAAACATTGTTCATGGAGGCAAATTTAAAGTCATCCTTCACGTGACATATTTGCTGTAGCTCCAGGTTGACATTTCAAAGAGCTGTTTTATGTCAGCCTAACAATTGCCTGTGACAGTTTCTCCATTTGCACCAAGGGAGAAACCTCTCCTGCAGCAGTCAACAGTATTAGCATGGTTTAGTTTAATGGCAGAATGAAAAAAACACCAACCCAACCCCAAGGCCCAGGTAATGAAAATTATATTAATACTTGATGCTGCTAGAGGATATAATCCAGACATAATTATATATGAAGTGAGAAAGTAAGTTTGGGATCACTGGAAACATTAAATACCTAAACTCTGATCCCACTGAAGTGAATTACTGCTGTTAATTATAAATAACTATATAATTGTAATAATAATTATAAATAACTGTAGGGGAACAGTTTAGCCAATATTTAATGCTCTAATTTAAGGAAATTAAATGGGATCATTGACTTCCCAGTTATATAGATAAAAAGAGGCAAACCTAGAGCAGTTTTGGAAGTTTCTTTGTCAAATGCTTCTTTCAATATGCAAAATTAGGAGTAAATTCCATACACATGCAATGTAGTACTGAACATGCAATTTGTTTAATTCTTTTAAACTTAGAAGGTAAAAATTCCTTGCATAAGATGAGAGCATCAGAGCTCTGCAACATTTCACTTTTTGGATGTTTAATATTATTCTTGAGTATATGACTGAAATTGCGTGGGTGACGATGTCTAGCTTACAAGAATGATCTAAACAAAATTCCTCATGGCTGTTTCATTTCAATATTTACCATATTTTTGTACTGGCACATAATCTGTAATGTGAAGCAGCAGAGAGGAAAGCATCTATAAATGAGTCTCATTCACCCTAGAAAAACACTACCATGATAAACAATTAATTTATGAGAAAGTAATGTCTAGGCATTTTAATTAGAAAACACCTCAGGAAAGGAATTGTCTTGTTCTCTGCATTTGTACATCTCCTTTAAAAATGTGTTTTTCACTTTGTTTAAACTGATTAGAAATTTCAAGGAGAAGGTGAACTATAAACTCTTACTACTCTTTTGCAAAGGTTTTACCTGTTTTTCTACACAACTGCTTCAGGTTGCTCTCCTGTTGCCACTGAAAATCAATATAAAATAAAGAGGTGTTCATTCATTCTGGTGCTTCAGAGTAGAATCTTTAGTGTGGGGCACACATCTCTGAAAAGAACTTCTATTAGGAACAAATAAAACCATAAAACCTAATCTTTCAATTGTATTTAATTTAATGCTCATGTTTTGTTTGATGTGATTTTTGATTTCTTAGAATGTTTTTATCTTTAAATGCAATGTAATTTATAATGTAAGACCTACTGCTAGGCCAGGATCTTGTGACCTCTTGTATTCAGTTTTAAAGCTTATTCTACTTTTAGTTGAGACTAGTCTTAAATATTTCAGATGTTATGCTTTATCTGTTCTGTCTGGTACTATTTCCCATTATTTGGTAGTTGGCAGGAGAGAATTACAGCACTTCTAAAGGTACATTTTTCCATTGGAAAACCAGTGGGAACACTACTGGGCCAAAGGTTTAAACTGAAATCTTACTGAAAGCTTCCAGGCTATTGTTAATCTTCTAGCAGAGATAGCTCATCTTTCAGTACAAATTATGTGTATCTTCATTATGTTTGATTTTCTATCTGTTAATTTATTGAAAAACCAGGAGTCTTTATATTCTGTTGTCTCTTAACTAAGTCTCAAGTTATTCTAAACCTTCTAGTAGGTCGATATGTAACTCTCAGTGGGGGCACATGTACCACGTGCTCATATGCTGCTGTATCCCACATTCCCAATCCTACTGTATTTTCATACTCTGATTATTCAGTGTAGTTTTTAAGGCCTTGCAAAAAAGCAGTGATGTAGGTCATCAAAAAATAATTTTTCTTTTAGTTTTTTTATTTTAATTCTTCCCTAACCTTGTGTTTCTACCCGTGGTAACAATTTGGTTTTAATTCTTCCTTGTTTGTGATTTTTTTTTTAAATTTGTTTGTTTCCTTCATTTTCATATTTTATGAAGTCTTTTTATGAAGTAGTTGTACTTCTAAAAGGAGGTAAGTTCATCTGGGTATACCTGAAAAAACCAGGAAATTATTTGTCTCTATTAGCCAACAAAGTGTTTGTGTCATCCCTGGATCTCTCAGAGATATTTTTTGAGTATATCATTCACATCAAATGGCTGTTTAGACTGCTCTCCTCCAGATGCTGCAGTTTTCATTTCTTCCAGATAGAAGAATTAACTGTGTTCTCATGTTAACATAAAGCAAAGGCAGCCTCATTAAACCAGTGGGACAGTGCAAGCTAGGAGAGACTCAGGTCTTGCATATTAAATGGAAAAAGATTGATACATGTATCTTGCAAAGTTTGCAATGACAGGCTTACCTATGTTGTCAAAAGTCAAGATTATTCAAATTGTTTGTACAATCCTCCTGCTCCCGTAATTTATGCTGCCTCTTGTATATGATTATATGTTCTTTTTCCCCCACCTTATTTTAGGAATGAATCAAAATAGCATAGCGAAAAGTGTCTATGACCTCTGATTCTACTGGAAATTTGAAAAGTATGGAGTGAATGAGGTGAAGTCTTGCAGAAAGGGAGGACATGATTCTTTGATTAAGACAGATTGCTGTTTGGAAAGTTGGACTCCATCTTTATTTTCCCACACAACAACTCTAGCAAAGTCACTTGAATATTTTCATAGGTGATCACTAATTGTCTGTTTCTTTCTCTGAAAGCTCTGGTTCAGATTTTCTAAAGTATTAGTGAAAGTACCTGGCCTTCTCAGATGTTCCTAAAGGCAGAGGCTTGCTTGCATCATTCATTCTGTTCAGCTCAAGAGAGAACCTGAAAAACAACAAAATCTTCTCATAAAAACAATGTAATTCACTTATTGAGGCCAGAAGCTTGCATTCAATTAGTTGATTTCTCTGGCTTCTCATGGCAGCCCTAAATTTTTTTCTCTAGAAGTCATCATGTCTGAACCCTGCTTCACTCATTTGCAGTGCTTGCTTCCTCCCCAGTCTTCAGTCTAGGCCCAGTCTCATTTCCAAGTCTAAGTGCTTTTCCACCCTAGCCTTTGGTTTTCCTCTCAGCCCCGTTTTCCTTCCCCAGAGTTCTCTGTCTCTGTCCCTTTCCCAGAGTCACTGTAGCAGCATGCTGTATCCTATTCAGTCAAACATTTTCTCACCCACTGCTCGTTTTCTCAATATCCCCCCAGAATCCCGTAATTTTCCATTTTCCCTCCACTAATCCTGAAGATTTTCCTTTCTTTCCCAGCTAGTCCCAACTAATACCACATGCTTCCTCCCCACATTGCATAATACATATTCTGCTTGTCAGCTCTCTTCCCATCCTGCTGAAGTTGCAGATGATGAGATTATTGAGAGCACTGGGGAGAGATTTTTTTCTGCTTTTGGTTACAATACTCAACCCAGCCCAAGGATACAATACCTGAAAGTAGCTGTTACAGCAAAAGGTGGACTTTGCCCCATAGCTTCACACCAAGATCATGTTCAGGATTGTTCTGTGGGGTGTGCATTTTTAGGCTTGGCCAAAATTGGGCAGACTTTCATGAATGGTTCTATGTATATCTCCTACTCTCTCTCTGTTCCCATCTAATTTCAGAAACTCCACTGTAAAGCATTCGAGTGCTAAAAGTTTCCAAATAAAAGATTGTGAGAGTATTTCTCTGAAATGGCTGAATAGTTTTGGCTGGATTTTTCAAAAATAAATTCAGCCCGAGGCAGACAGCTGGTATGGGAAACTTCAGCTAACAGAGTTGCAATTTGGCTAAGTTTTGAGAAACTCGGAAGAGATTTGTGAGGGAATGAACCCTGGGTAATGGTTCACATTTCACCAAATAGCATCTTCTGGGCAATGTGCTTTGTCACTTTGCGTGGACCTTCCCATTTGGTTTAAAATTAATTCTCTACAGAAACTAGCTAAGCTTCAGTACATTAGAATAGCTATTTTTATTTGGGGTTTATAGAGTCAGAGTGTTTTAAAATAATTTATTTGCTTCCCCAGTCTAGTTGAAGTATCTTTCTATGTAGGTACGGTCTGCCAAGGGTATTTGTACTAAAAAGATCTCTGTTCTTTTATGCTTGTTTATAGCTTCCACCAGGGATTTGTGCTAGAGTAGCAGTGTCCCAGGATGAGCTCTGAGAGGGTTTTAACCTAGCATTGTCTGTAGCACCCTGCTGGGAATCTGCTTCCCCAGCGTGCAGTCTGTATGGTAGTAAAAGGAGCAGAGTAACGCCTCCTGCCCAGTTCTCCTGAGCTGCTTGTGTGAACCAGGCTTATTCACACTCTTGTTTTTCAAGCTCTGTCATTATTAAACTTTTCTTTGTTCTTTCTTCACCCTCCCCATGTCTTTTCTATACAAAAATGAGAGGTTATCAGGTTATGTCAGCAGAAGTTCAAAATAAATAAAAGTATATTGTTCTTAAAGCTGTATTTAAGGTGTGTAGCTTAAAGCTGGCTGAAGCAGGCTGGAGACATTTAAAGCTTTTGCATAGTTTCTAAACAGGACTGAACAAATTTATGGAAGAAAAATCCTCTGAAGATTATGAAATCCAAAAGACAGGCCATAAACTGTTGGAGATTACCAGAGTACCGGGTGAAATACCATTATATACTTGTGCTCTTACACCGTTCCCTTGGGAATTGCTTGCTGGCATTGGTCTATACCAGTGCCTTTTTAGGAGCAGGATGGCATCAAGCCCTAACAAGACCAAACAACTCGTGCTTGGAAAGGGATAAGGGAAACAAGAATTTGGAGAAACAAAGTGACTACAGGGGACAGACAACAAATGTGGCAAAAGGAAGGAGTGTTAGGTTCAAAGGGTCAAAGATGAAGATTTTTCTCTCCTGTTCAGAGCACCTTCCAAAGCACTAGAAAGTGCTTGAAAATATCGAAGGACCCAGTGGATACTTCCCTGGGCTCCTGTCAGGGACAGGTTGTTGAACTAAATGGACCTCATGGATTTACTTGTTGCTGCCATTTGTACATTTTTCAGTGATTAAGTTCTTCAACATTTTGCTGTTGCCAAAACTTGTGTAGAATGTGAAGCCAACTGAGAGTAGAAACATCATGATTTGATAATTAAATATTGCATTTCAGTAACACCAAAAAGCAAAATTTTGAGGAGGAGTATGTTTAAGAAAGGAGCAGGGGAAAAGACCCTAACTGTTTTCTCATCACAGTACACTGAGAAAATGTTTAGACTGATACATAACCTTCGTAGTGTTATGTTCTATAAAATTGGCAAGAGCTTAGTTCTTAGTCTGAATGCTATGCTTGTTTTGAAATTTAAATAATAGACAATTTATATATGTATATATTTTAGCTTAAAATCACATCTTGTCGGATTTGGCTGTTAATAAAAGCTTATGGTGGAATCAGCACTCTGTCCATCCAGTGAAAATATGAACAGGACCACACAAAATGCTTCCACTGTGTCATTCCTTTTACTGCTGTTCCATTAAAATAAACTCCTTGCCACAGAACTTACTTGTCATTTCCCGCTTCTCAAAAATATCACAAGTAATGTAGTTTCTAAAGCTTTTCCACTTCTAGCTCTGGTATCTACTTGATTGTGTTTGCAGAAGATCTCTTTATTTTCCTCCCTGCCATTCCTTTTCAAACACATGCAGAACTGGATCTTAGATATGCTCTATTAAATGCACTTTTTGGCCAACACTGCTTACAACTAAACCTAGGCCAGTCAGATAGTGTCATATTCATCTTGGTTTCTGTCATCACAGATTCCAAAAAGAAAGTACTTTAGCTCTTAATGTAAGTATTCTTCTGTCCATGTCTACTTTAGCATTTATTGAGATAAATTCTTTTTGAATTGTATCTGCTTCTGCTTACAGTATGCCTTTTCTTTTTCTCCTGGATTTCATAGCTTACTGAGCTCCACTGAAGTAAGAAGAAAAAGAATTTATGGGCATTTGTTGGACTGGATAATTAGCTCATCTTGCTTGTATGTTTGTGCTGTCACCTATAATGTTGTCCTGTGTCACTATTAGGTCTGCTGAGCTTTCTTAAATCATAAAAACCATGTGTTCATTCTTATTCAACTTCATTGATTCAGAACTATTTTTGTTTCATCTGACAACAGGATTTTCCCCTGTTTTTCACAAAGCATGATAGTAATTCTTTAACATGTGTTTTCACTTCCTGAAGTTTTTGTAATTTACTTCCAGTTAGGCATGTGCATAACTAGGATTTGTTTAAAAAGCAGAGGAACCTGTTTGCCAGAGAGATATCTTGCTATTTCTTCTTCATATGTTCACGTAAAAATTCACAAAATTTCTTTGAATGCCATCTTAAAATTCAAATTGTAGGTAGTGATACCTTCAAATCACTAATGCCCAGGTGAACTGGGACTTCGGAGATTTAAGATGAGTTGTTGTCATACAAATTTATTATTCAGTACCACCAGCTTTGTCATTGTATCGCCTGATGGAGTCTATCACAACACAGAATTATTAAGGTATTCTCCCTAAGACTCAACTACAGTATTGTGATCCAGTGGTGTTCCCATAAATGATAAAAATTCATCAGATTGGTGTCCTAATGGGGCTATAATTCTGTTCTGGTAACAAAACACAATCAAACATTACAGGTGCTGTAAACATCTTTAGCAGTTATTGTTTTAAGCATGATAGTGCATTTTATTTTGCAAATCATCTTTACCTCTTAAAATCCTGGGCTCAAATAGCAGCACTCTCTTCCTCATACAATTGATGAGTACTTACAACATTTTGCTATGTTTTTGTGTGCAGTTAGTTTCCAACACCTTCTCTTAGTTTACAGCAGTGTGAATAATCTGCATTTGCATGCACTGGCAGCAGTGTTCCCAAGCTGGCAGGCAGGGAATGCTAACTCACAGGGCTGTGCTTGAATGCATCACTTCTGCTGTGCTCTTCCCCTCCCCTGTGCCAGCAGCTGAGAGAGCTGTGAGTTTTCCCTACACTCAACATCTTTCTGGCTCATTGTCAGTCAAGCCATGCCAACTGCACCAGCCAGTAAAAGCATATAGGAAAAATAAATTTGTCATAGGAAAAGTACAGAAAAATTATTACTTTCATGCAAGACTACAGTAAAGGCACTGTTAGGCTATACTTTGCTAACAAGAAAAAAAATAACTTTCAAAATCGGGGTTTTGTCAATGACAGTGTGCTTGAGGACACTTCCATCCAAAGGGTTAGGACCAAAATTTGGTTTTTTAAAAACTGCTATAACAGTAACATTTTTATTAACTCTGTGAGTGGATGAGACAACATGATACCATTGTGCTCTATCATTCTCAAAAAATTCTGTGTGAATAATAGTAAAGGGACGTGCTGGCTGATACACAGGAAGATACAAGAGATGTGTGTAGTGAAAATTATGTTTGATGATGACCTGTACTTTCTACAGTGGTTTATTCATTAAACCTCCAAACATAGTGTGTTTTTTAGGTTATTTAAAATGTAACATAAAATAATAGAAAGTAAAATAGTTGTTGAAATACTTTGTGACTTGTAAAGACACTCAGCAGACTTCTGGTTTTTAGTTGCCATTTCCTCTTATTATAGGGAGGCAAAATCAAACAGGCTCCCTTTTTTGTAGCACTTTGCTTCTAATTACAAATTTCAACTTCAGGATTCATGTGATTATTTTGTGTCTAATTCTTCCAAAGAACTTTGGAGGACCATAGAGAAAGCATTGTGATACCAAATGCTTCAGCTTATGCTTAAAACAGCTTAGTCTTGGCACACTAATCTAGATAATGACAGTTTGCATTTTTTGTTGCTCATACATGTTTAGCAGAATCAATCTCATAAAAGCCATAGTGCAACTAAAATGAACATTAAATAATACACACAAAATTTGTCAGAGCTGTCTTGAAGGACTGTTGCAAGTGCATCAATTATTTAACTTAAAGACTTAGACCAAGCTCAATAATCTCTACTTAATATATTGTACTGACATATCAGAGACCTAATTTTGCTCAAGGCTTATTCCATGCGTCAGAGGTGGCTATTGAGTAGAAAACTCTTTTTACTACTCTGGAAATAACTATTACATGCCATAAAATGGTGTCAGGCCTTCTGAAGTCAAAATGTTCAGAGAGTATAAAATGTGCAGAATGTTACAGGTGCTTAGTTTTGACATTTATGGACAATCAAAACTGATGTACAGTCAAAACTTGAAGAAACAAATCTGTACCAAAATCAAAGACTATATTTTCTATCCTGCTGAGGGGGCTTTCAGTAACAAGAACACTTAGGATTTTTCATGGGAAGAATATTCCCTGTGTGGTAGAAAGCTAATAAACTATGCCTTCTCTTATACCTGCAATCTCTGAGATCCTGATACAAGGCAAGGAAGGGACTATGATGCCAAACTGCAAATAACACAAGAGATTGGTGCTCGTAGATTGCACCATATCAACTCCTTTCCTGACATGAAATGCAGAATCTGTTTTTATCTAATGACAGAAAAGGAGTGAGTCACCCATTGTTATGTGAGTTGAATGTGCACAGCGCATATGAAGCCATATATAACTCACAGAAAGTTATTTATGGGAAATAAGAAGCCAGGAGAAAAATAAAATTTCTGCAATACAAAAATATAAGTAGTTATAAAAGCAATATTGACATATTTAATGTAAGATACTCTGAAGGCCAGGCTATTGCCAGTCTAGTTTATGACAGTTTGTCTTGAAGGGAGGGGACAATGCTCTTCTGCCTTCACAAGATAGGAAAAAGTTGAGTTTCTATTAATGTCACATCAATTTTGTTCAATTGATCAGAGATTCCTTTTTAAGTGTACTTGTGCATGGGAGGAGAACCTAAGAATGCCAGAAAAACACTCTATTTTGCTAGATTTTTGTTGGTCCTTCAGGTACTTTAGTTAAAGCTATCTCTTCCCTTGTGATAATTTAGAACTTGGCAGAAATGCTGCATAGAGTAGGTGTAACAGCAGTGATAAATTACTCCATCTTTTGGAATGGAGTTTAGCTGTCCAAAATTCCAAGAGATGCCTGTACCAGAAAACCTGCAGTGGTCTTTCCCTGGGCTCATGTGAGCCCTGAGAAGCCCCAGGAATTTCATGTATTCCTTTATCTATGTGAGCGCTGGCTTAGGTCATGAAGTCAATTTAAAGGCTTAAATAAGAGCCATCCTTCGCTTCTTAACACAGTTTTTTAATCTGCAGAATGCCCACTCTGTTATCTGACTATGTCAGAAAACCATAGGACCTGTATTTTCACTGGTTCATTTCCTCTGGCTATCTATGGAATCACTTAGGTCTGATTTTAATTAGCAGTTATGAGTCACTGGTGTGTGTGTTTATGAAAGAGCAGAGGAAAATACTCTAGTCTGGTTGTTTGGGCACGTCTCTAGGAATTGGGAAGAATTGTGTTCTCTTCTCTCTGCTGGCCTGATGAATGTTTCCTTCAAGTGGGTCAGCTTAACATGAAAAATCTATAAACTGTTTTCCTCTCCTTACTTTCCTCATTCTTGCATCCTGACCTGCCACACAAGTGATAGAAGAGGGTTGAAATCACACTGGATTGGAAAGGTCGGTGAACTCTGGCCCTGCACGTGGGTGGTGGGTGGGTGAGGGAGAGGGAAATCCACTGTCCTCCTCCGTTGTCCAGAGGGAGGTGTTCAGGAGCACATCTGCACCACCATCTCGGACTCTGGGCTGGCTATGTCTGCACTCCAGTCCTGAAGCATCCCTGCTGGAAATCACAGCACATGGTGGTGTAGGTGTACTGGCTGGAATTCTATTCATGTTGTGTCAACATATTCTAGTTTCAGGAATAATGCAAATCCATCTCTAAGGCATTTGCTGTAGGTGAGTCTTACACAGCTCCAAGCTCAGCTTGCTCCCTTTGAGGACTCTTTCTTGAAGTCTCTCACCAAACACTGCCAAGAGAGCTGAGATTGCCAGCTTGGGACTCTGGTTTCCACTGACTGGCAAAACAACAAACTTTTGGGAGCTGTTTCAGTGAATACCTTCTGTGAGATAGCTCTGATTCTCTGTGACAGTATCTTTATTGAGACTCAGGCTCAATGTTGTTGTCTTGCAAGCTCTGAAAAAGGAAGAACAATTTGAATTTTTGGACCCTTTCTTCATTTAGAGCCCTGATGTTACTACAGTGACAAGTGAGACCTCATCTGTAAATGAGCAGAAGCCAAAGCACAGAAAATCCTTCTTAAAGATGGATCTTGGGGATGGCCCCCAAAGCCCTACTTGTAAGAGAAAGGTATGTTTCAAGAGAAGAAGGAAAGGCCCATTGTAATGTGGCTCTATACACAGTTGTGCTGTGGAGTGGTAATTCCTGGGCTGTGCTGCTGAAATGCATTTTAATAGAGTTCCTATATTTCTGGGATTACGGTAAGTATGGCTGCTTCTCCTGAAAAGTAAACAAATACATTCCTCAGTGTGAAATCCCACACAAATGGACTAAACACAGATTGTGACTTTCACTTAAACTCCCTGTTTTTGGAAAGAATTCTAATTTTTCTTTTGAATTGGCATAAACTATTCTTGAGCAACTAACTTCTTTTCAGTTTACTCCACCCTCTTTTCCTGATTTCTCATGCTTCTAAAGGGCAATGGGAATACATCAGTTAGCCATTTAATCACCAGCTAAGAGGTTTATAAGTCCTTTGCTAGAAGAGCTTTTTGTGCGGATGGGTTTTTCTTGGACCAAATGGGCTAAATAATCCTGTACTTACCAACTTATCATCTGTCCTGTATCTTTTATGTACAAACAGAACAAGTCTCTCAGTAATTGGAAAATCCCTCTTTCTTGCTGCAGAAGACCAGGCTGACTGAAATTATAGGCTGGAACCAGTGGGGATTTAGCCACATCACTCATACAGAATTTGTGTGTCAATACTACTTAGTCTAATTGATAGGAATGAAGAAGTCAGAATGTGGACTTAAATTTCCTTCATTCACAAATGTATCTAATATCAATGAACTTTTAAACATAGTTGTTATTTACATAAGCTTCTGTGGTTGTAGATTTTTCTCATGTCCACTTTCTAGACAATTGATCCAAATCTCTAGTCAGGCCTCCTCAGACAGAGGAGTAATATTACCAATAGCTGGAGAATTTCCAGGTGTTACTTTCCTTACACACTCAGCAGGCATTAGGCCTGCTGATAAGCTGCCAGGCACTACTGTGTCATATTTATGCAGGCATAAAAGCCAGATAGAAGTTAGTTCCTCTCGTGTGTGTATCAGAGTGGCCCCTGCCTCACCTCTGCTTGAATTCCAGTAAGATTTGTGAAAACTGAGATGGTGTGGGCACATGGCACAGCAGCCACCAGCTGCTGAAACAGCTCCAGTTACTGCTGGGAGATGGGGTGAGGCTGAATACCTTGTATTTAAAACTGAATTTTCATCTCTCCCTCAGCTGCGTGGAGTGCTGTTCTCTAGCAGTTCAGAATTCAAGATCTGGATTAACTGGAGTAATGAGAAGTTGGTGAAAGTGTAAGACTTAGCTGGTGATGCATCCAGAACTCATTTTCTCCCAAGACAGCATGTTCTCTGACATACTGTCATTAAGTCCAGAATTTCTAATGCTTCTACTGCTTAGAAATGAGAAGGCAGAAAGAGATTAAAAATAAAATCCAACAAATGACTTTAATAGAAATATCTAATATTTTAAAGTGTTTTTTTAAGCTGCAATATATAATAGACTAGTATATTATTCTATGGGATACTTACTTTCCTTCCATATTCTGTAGAGGAATATCATTCTCCATATAATTTCAAAAATATTTTTGTAGCATCCTTCCAGTTGTCTGGTTCTCAAACAAGGAGACAGCCCATTAATTAGAACTCACAATGAATTTTGTTCCTATTTTTTGTAAATACTGATGACTCACAAACAAACCAACATCCTTACATTTCATTTGACAATCACAGTCGTGGGAACTTTTTTTTTGAGGGGTAATGATAGAGATACAGGATTGAAGACACTTTTTAGATCATCAACTCCAGTCCTCCTTCTTATACATGCCTATAGAAGTATATTGATTTTATATATACTAACTTGGTTAACATCAGTTCATACATAGTCGAAGGAATATTAAGCTAGACTAAACTTCTCATAGTTGATACTAGATTTACACTGTGATATCAATTGAAGAGGCTTCTGTCGTGGTTTGACACTGGCCCAACACCAGGCACCCACGAGAGCCGCTCGCTCCCCCTCCCCTGCCACAGCTGGGCAGAGGAGGGAAAAGGAAAAAAAAAATTAACGAAGGCTTCATGAATGAGATAAGGACCTTATTGAGAAGTAAAGAAGCCCTTAGAACACCTTCCACCCCCAGCCCCTCCCTCCTTCCCACTGACAGTGCAGGCAGACAGGGCCTGGGGGTTTGGTCAGTCCATCCCCGAGATTTCCTCCCGCTGCTCCGGGACAGGAGTCCTTCCCCTGTGAGGCCGTGGGTCCCTCCCACAGGAGACAGAACTTCCCTGGAGTGGGTCCCTCCCACGGGAGACAGTTCTCCTGAACTTCCCTGGAGTGGGTCCCTCCCACAGGAGACAGTTCTCCCTGAACTTCCCTGGAGTGGGTCCCTCCCACAGGAGACAGTTCTCCCTGAACTTCCCTGGAGTGGGTCCCTCCCACAGGAGACAGTTCTCCTGAACTTCCCCGGCGTGGGTCCCCTCTCAGGAGCAGCAGCCACACCGCCCCTGCTGCAGCCTGAGCCCCTCCCACGGGCACACAGCCCTCCCAAAACTGCTGTGGCATCGGTCACTCTTCCACGGGGTGCAGTGCTCCAAGGACAGGCTGCTCCAGCCTGGAAGCAGGGCCCTCTCTCTCCACCAGAACTCCCACTGGATCACAGCCTCCTCCAGGCATCCACCCGCTCTGGCACAGGCACCTCCCCGGTGCTGAGTGGATCTCTGCATCCCCCGTGGATCCCCATGGGCTGGGGGTGGATCTCTGCATCCCCCGTGGATCCCCATGGGCTGCGGGTGGATCTCTGCATCCCCCGTGGATCCCCATGGGCTGTGGGTGGACCTCTGCATCCCCCGTGGATCCCCATGGGCTGTGGGTGGATCTCTGCATCCCCCGTGGATCCCCATGGGCTGGGGGTGGATCTCTGCATCCCCCGTGGATCCCCATGGGCTGCGGGTGGATCTCTGCATCCCCCGTGGATCCCCATGGGCTGTGGGTGGATCTCTGCATCCCCCGTGGATCCCCATGGGCTGCAGGGGCACAGCTGCTGCACCATGGGCTGCACCACGGCCCGCAGAGGAACCTCGGCTCCGGCGCTTGGAGCACCTCCTGCCCTCCTTCTCCCTGACCTTGGTGTCTCCATGTTGTTTCCCTCACGCGTTCTCACCTCCGCCTCTTCTCTGACTAGAATCCCAAACCTTGTGACTTTCTTTCAATTTTCTTCTTAAATCTGTCACCACAGAGGCATTACCAGCCTCTCTCCTTGGCCCAGTTTTGGCCAGCAGCATGTCCATCTTTGGAGCCATCAGCCACTGGCTCTGCCGGACATGGTGGGAAGCTTCCAGTGGCTTCCTCACAGGGGCCAGCTTTGTGGCCCCCCTGCTACCTAAAACCAGGCCGTGCCAGACCAGTACAGCTTCACTGACTGCCCCAGAATTACGATACTTTGCAGCAGCCAAGGAGAGCAGGTACAGCAGTCATGCACTGTTGTGCTGCTTACTGCACATCAGTGGAACAAGACTGGTTGCTGAGAACAGTGATCTATTTCCTCCAAGAATCCTGTAAAATAGACTTTAAACTACATTGTGTGATTTCTGCACTTAGTAAAACACAGTCTTGTAAGTGGCATTTACTTTAACAGTAAGACACTGTTATTTGTGCCTGGATTCTCTCTGTTCTTGAGTGCACAATAAAAACCATGGCTGACCAGTTTCCTATATGGAGCTTGTGTTACTTAGTTTGAAAGAAATCTACAGCCAGTCTGTGCTCTGTATTTAGGAGTTCTGCAGTCTTAATGAGGTGCACAATCCCTCACTTTAAGGAGATTAAGCTCTTCAAAGAGAAGTGCATTTTCCTTGAATATGTATGTATGTGCTTTTATCTGTGATGTCACTTTACTTCTCAGGGTTGTTTCTTTTTTCATTCTGGCAGCTCCACCAATGTTTTGCAATCAACAAATGCTATTTATACATTTTTCAATACTGTGCCACTGTGAAACTTTGGACTATGCATTGCTCTAAGATGCAACTCCTTGATATTCTGTCCTAGAAAAATGAATGCAATTTTTATCGATAAATATTTGTTAATCATATTTTAGAATGTACTCAAATATCAAATTACTTGTACTTTTGCACTCTTGGGAGAATGTTAAGTTAGAGCTTGTTTCTACATCAGAGAAATAGAGAAACAGTTCCATCAGAGGCACTTTAGTAAAGATGCCATTTTACTTATGTGGGATACGAAGAGCTTACTGAGCTTGCACTGAAAGTTTTAAAAAGTTGCCTTTCCAACAGAAAGTGGAAGTCAATGAGTAATTAACTTAATTTTAGTGAAATACGAGTTTATCCACTGATAAAAAACACACTGTGATTGTTGTGTATTAGGAATGTTAGCAATTCTTTGAGATAACTTGAACATACATTCCTGTAGAATTAATTAAGCTGTAATAATTGTGTTGTGCATCAGCTACCCAAACCTTTAGGGCCTCGTCTGTCTCACACTGAAGCTAACACACTTCTCAGCTGACAGCAGATTCTAAATTAAGTTGTTGTGAGTTGAAAGTTTTGAACTATACTTCCTTTTATTTTTTTTTCTTTATTTAATTTGAATCTCTTTCCTTTTTGGGACTGTCTTAAATTCATGATCTCCACTGAATTCAGAGGATGAAGGATAACACGAATAGCCCAGAAACTCTCTTAAAAGTCACACATGGCTAGATGTGGGACAGTGTGTCCAGGAAATATTGCTTATGCTTGCCTGTTCCTTATATTTGTTTTTCCGTAAACATTTATCGTGACTACTTTCAGGTACTGAGCTACAGTATGTGCATCTATATATGTATTTAAAGTTTTCAATACAAAAAATTACATGGACCCTAGAATGTATCTAATTCATCACTGGCATTCCAGATCTTTTCATGTCAACAAAGGTAATTTAAAGCTTTTGTTTTGTACATGTAGCCTTCCTCTTGGACAGAAGCTTAATTTGGAACTGCAATACTGCTGAGACACAGTCATAAAATACTGACATAAAGCACTCTCTCAGCAGCCATACCAAGAGATGATTAGGTAAGATAGCAACAGTAGTGCTGAGCTTTTGTACTCCCAAACCAGCACAGTACTTCCTTGAATGCCCTTATAAACTATGACTAGTCCTGAACTATTTTAAATTCTTGTGGGAACCATGCTGGCAGTGATCTGCCTAAAGGATTATGCAGAGATAACACATTCCCTACAGAGTCCAGCTAGGCTAGCTCCCAAAACTGTAAGACCAGGAGCTTATTTTATGAGGTCTTATACTGTAATTTTGAAGTGCATGTTGATCTTTCAAAACCACTGGAGGAGAATTTGAGCTTTGCCAATCACAGACATCGAAAAGTCTTCAGTCAGAACTCCGAAAGTAGATTGGTGAATGCCTGTCCTGCTTAAACACTATTGCACCCACCACTATATGGTGTCATGGAGGCATTATATCCCTAATATCCCCTATAGATTGCTCTTCCCAAAGCCAAGGGGGCTCTGTGCTTCACTGAGCAGCTCTCCATTACACTATATGGGATTACACTCTATGGGATTTAAGAGGAAGAGTCTCATGGGAGAGCTAAGCTGGTTTCATTAGATAAGCTGATAAAGCTGGAACTCTTTTCAAGGTCTCTTCCAAAATATTAAAAAGTTCAGCACTCCTCCAATCCATGATCACAACATGACGTTATGGTAGATTGGTAAATAAGAGACACAGTGTAAATTTACCCTTTAATATATTATTTAAATAATATACAGGAGAGAAGTAGGTAAGTTACTTAAGAGTTTAGATGACTTCAGCAGCTTTTAAAAATACGTTTCATCTCATGATAGCTCTGAAAAATGTTTTCAAAGCTGGGAAGACATTGTTGTGTCTGAGTTGTTCTTTGGGAACAACTGAGCAGCCTAGAAATCACCATTATGGGTAGATTTTTTTTTTCCCCACTCATCTGTCTCTTTCTCTTTATCCTGTGCTGGAATATTCTTACTAATGACATATTTCTAGCAGAGGAAGATGAAACATATAATGCTACTTAGAGTGGTTTTACTGCTAATAGTTTGGGTTATGGATGCTGTTGGTCTGCACCTTTATACGTGAAAATGTGATTTTTAAGTTAGAAAATAAAAACTGAAAAGAAGTGAATTAACAACAAAGTGCATGGAAGTTTTCAGTATTCTAAGATAATATCTATTCACATAAACCACCAGGCTACAAAGGATTTCAGCATTTTACAAAGCTTCTGCTCAGCTTCCAGCTGGCAAAAATAGTGGTATTTTCAATAGTAGGAAAGGTGGTGGTTATGCTGTTTTGCATTGCAGAGTGTTCTTATTCCATGTTGTGTCATGTCTCAGAGTAGGTCA
Source organism: Corvus cornix cornix (assembly GCF_000738735.6). NCBI lineage: Eukaryota > Metazoa > Chordata > Aves > Passeriformes > Corvidae > Corvus > Corvus cornix. The sequence goes on from NC_046334.1 coordinate 15,249,806, forward strand.
GTCCAAAATCAAGAATGAAAGAAATGAAACTTTGAAGATATTTGTTTTTTCCAGCTCAGTAACTCAATATTTCATCAAGGGTCTTCTGGGAGCTGATCTGAATATGTTGCAGTGAAGAGAGTAGCCAGGGAGGAACTCTAATGACTCCTCACTATACATTCCTGACTGCCTTCAAACGATTTGGCGGCCATAATTTTTTAAAACATTCCAAGCACTCATCTCTCATTGTCTTTTGTGGTTTGGACAGAGTATTGTTGATTGTTGGACTGGTTTTGAGGTAGTCCCCTGAGTGAAATTGTGGATCCTACCTCACACATTATCATCTGCATTTGCATATAATTGAGACATAAGCTCTCTGGCAATCTGCAAAAGGAATGCTGTAGAGCTCTTGTTAAATTTTCTAAGAACAAACACAATAGGAATGCCAGCCTAGGATGTAGGTCAAGAATTTGTCCATGGAATATTCTTTATTAAATCCAGTGAAATCTGCTGGAGGTTGTTAGATATGAGTTAAAGGAAAGACCTGTATCCAAGACTTCCTTTCTATGGGGATTAAGATGAAATGAGATCTGGATCTCTTTTGCCTCTACGCTTGTTTGTTTGAAACTAAAATAATTCCAGATTTTTTCATTTTTCATTTTCAACTTTTTTTTTTTTTTAAAGTATTTTTGAAAAAAGCACCAAACCACACAAACCCAGGGTGTCCTTTTTGTAAGTAACATCCATGCATGGGAGTGTGTGAGTGTGTTTTGGGGGGTGGGGGGTAAGCGAGACAGAGAGTGAGAAACCACAGAGGTACTTTACACTGAGCACTGCTCCTGCAGCAGCTCATAGGGTGAGAGGTGACTTTAGCAATGACTTGCATTACATAATACCTCCCATCTCTCTGCAGATGTGTGAGTTTGTTTAAATGTTTTATGAGGTTTTTATTACACTGTAATATAGTCCCAACCCCTCTGCAGTTGCCAGTTTGGTCACAAACTATAATAAATTTTAAAATACCTAATGCTTCAGCTATTCAATAATTTTCTGACAGGTCCCCTGATGCAATTATGGTACCACTGTGTCGCTGAACTGCTTTTGTTTGGGATGTGTAGAACAGCAGGTTTAGTTCACTAATCCTGTTTTACAAAATCCCTGTGTTTAAGCAGATTTGTATGTTCTGTACACTTGTAAAAAATACTGTTCTCTGTCCCTATCTCCCACGTGTTGTGATACAACAGCAGGCTGTGCAATGATGACCAGTGCTTCTTACATGCTTTCTTTTGGGGTTACCATGCCTCCTTGATTTGTGGTGTAAGCAGCAACTTTTTGAAAATCACTGTGATGTTTTTTTCAAGGTTCTAAAACAAACTGAATTCTTGGGAAGCATCTCCATTCTATGCTGATATGCTACTTTTCACCCATACAATAAAGTTTATATTGGAGGCCACTGAATATTAAACACTGACTCATGAGAGACCTGAGTACAGGCCAGTGGAGTCTGCCCTTTACACTAAGGCAGTGCTCAAGTAGCCCATTCCTTCAAAAAAATTTCTAATTCTTTTTAAAATGGATGAAATCAAATTTGTGAAAGAAAAAACCTCAACCCTACACTTAAAAATAATCTTAGTGTGTAAACAGATGGCAATTTTAAGTTAAGTAACTCAAAGAGAACCAAGGGAAGAGATACATGTGTAAGGAAAATGATTCCCTTTTTCCAGTTTGGAGTTCCTAGTTCAACCAAGACAACTTTCTGCCAGACTCTGAACATTGTATGGAGGGTCCAATGGTCAAATCTTCACTGAGAAAACCAATTTTGAAATCCCTCTCAGAAGGGAATGGCTCCTGAGATGCAGAAGCAAATGAGCAAATAGAGCTTGAGTCTTTGAGTGGAGTCATGCTCCTAAGGAACTTGTGCTGCTGAGGGGGAGAGGAACATGGAGATAGGATGTTGAAAAAGAGAAGTCTTAATTTTGTGTGAAGTCTCTCAATTTAGGAAGCTAGAAAGTGGCTGCATTTACAGAAATAAGAGGAATATAAAAATTCAATTTTTATAAATAAAATATATAAAAATACAATTTTTTTGGTATGATTGCTTCTTTGGGGATGACAGGTAGGAAAGGTAGGAAAAGAAACATCTGGTTTCTGGCATTCAGGCCCAAATGGAACCCCAGAATTCTAGAAAAGAAAGATGTGTGTTTTTTCATAGTTATTCTTCAATGGACTTTCCAGAAGAAATTACTCTCTTCCATACTAAACTAAATTCTTCGTGGTTCCCTATTAAGAAAATTTCTATTAAAAATACACTGACAGGATGCAATTAAAAATTCCATCTTGAAGCTCATTTAAATTTGAAGTGTCCAATTTTCAAAGATAGTAGTCGTGTAAAGCAAGTAGTCTTTGGCCTGCAGCTTTCTGAGGGGTCTTTGTAATGACAGGATACTCAGAAAGGGATTTGGGCCTCAATATGTCTCGTCTGTATCTTCTATATAAGTGTCTGTCTATAGTCTGGAATATAAAAGTTGTTTCCCTAACATAGCTTGGTCAATTTTTAAACTTATTTGTGAATTCCTCAGGTCACCTCAGCAATGGCAGTATCTTACCTTTCATTCAGAGGTCACAAAAGGTAGGTTTTTTACCAGCAGGGGTTACTACAGGGATTAATAGACTTTGCTGATTTCACACAATTAGCCAGTGACTTGGGAGGGGTAAGAACCTAAATCCCTACATGAAGCTGTATCTTCAGGGCTGTAAAAAAATGGCAAAATAGCCAGCTATGGTGTCTACTTTGTATGCCAGATACCTCAGATTCAACACAGTAATGTCATTTGGGTAGCAGGATGGAATGTTGCAAAGAACTGCAAGAGTTCACTTGAAACAATGCAGTGCTGCTGCATGCCTGTGGCCTCCAAGTTATCAGTAAGATATGAAAGCATTGCTCACACATTTCAAACATTTTATATGTATTGTATGTATATATATCTGTGCCAGCTGAAATTATAATTTGAATAATCAAATTATCCTTGATATTTCCGTTTTTATTCTGCTCCTCTATGAGTTGTTTTTTGTCTGTGCAAATAGTCCTTTTCCCTTGATTTGTAGCTAGCTTTGTTGGTTGAATACCTGCATATTTGTGCAATGCTCAACTTCTGGGGTAAAAGATGACATATAATTATACTTTTTAATGTTAACACATGAAACACAATTATTGTTACATGGATAGGAGTCAGTGAGACATTCAATGGAGAGTGTAACCTAATATGGAACACACTGGTAATTTGCTGGGGTTTTACCCCCTCTGTACATGAAATATTAGAAATATCAATCTAAACTGAGAAGAAATAATTTAAATTTAATTTTAGCCAGATGAAAAGAGTTTATAAGCAAGGGTGAGGTGGGAGAGATTTTTCTGTAACTGTGGCTTTTGTGACTTGGGTGAAGAGCGAGTGTTCCACCTACAAGGAAAAGAGCTAAAGCCGACATTTCTCACTTCAGGGGTGTTGGGACTGAAGGTACTGAAAAAAGATTGTGAAGGCACCATTAGTACCTCAGAGGAGACACTGGTTTGTTAAGCAGATGTGAACAGTGAGAAATTCCCATCCCTAGCTGGAATAGTGGGAGTTAACTCCAGCTGACATCAGGTTTCAGAGAAAGCAAGGGCAGAGATTTTTGGCTGTTGCTTTATTTTCTTCTGTGTAGCTTTGTGAAGAAAGGAGCCTAATTTTGCTAGAAGCTTTCCTCAATTCAGAAGGATCCAGCCATCTCCTGTGCTGCTTTCCACCATCTGAATAGGAATGGGCAGGGGGCCCAGGAGCCACATTTCTCTACCTTAACCCAGTGACGCCTGAAGAAGCCAAGAGTCCTTCCAAGCAGTTGCAGTGGGAAAGGGCCAACAGCTACTTAAGAGTGCCCCTTACTCACATCACAGATACTTTGGGGGCTAGAAGGGAAGTAGTAGAAGGCAGCTGGGAGAGCTGCCAGGTGTCACACTTTTGGCAGCTTTGTCACACATTCCTTTAATTTTGGATTTGGCTCCACTGCAAGAAGACTTGCGGGTTTCTGCTTGAAGTTTTCCTTATTTACCACTTGGGGCCACTGTGGCACTCTTGAGCAGGAAACATGGGGCATCTCCTCCCTGTTGGATCCCAGGCAGGAAGGAGCTCTTGGGAGGTAGAGGTTGCAGCGGCATAGAGGCAGGACATTTCCTGTTGTCCTCACTGCCCTTGCTTCGCTCCAGGTGTCTGAAACAACCTCGAGCATCCCAGGAGCTTCCTATCACTCCTCATCTGAGCAGGTTCCCTGGCAGCTCTGGGCTGGTGCTGATGGATCCCCATTCCAGCTCCCTATTCATTGGGAGGACCTGTTCCAGGCTGCGGTTTTGTAGTTCTTTGCCCTTACCTGGGTAGGGTGTGTTGACAACAGGATTAGGTATTTGGTCGTCAAAAATAGCACAAGGGGGCAAGCAGAAGGTGAGATTATAGAGAATTGTTAAACAGTGAAAGCTCAGACAGTGGTCCCACTGTGAAAAAAGTCATATCATCACTGTTGAAGATACATACATATCTGAAGTACTAAAGTTCTCTGATGGTGGCAGGAACACCGGAATTTCTAGTTTAAAACATGGAACACATGTTATCTCTTACTTTGCTAGGCAAATGCTTTGCTATTGAATCCAACACATCTAAACTATTGTTTTCTCAACAGTAGTACCTGAAGGAAAATAGCACTTTACTTCTGCCATGCTACATTACTCTTTCAATCTGTAGTTAGGACCATAATTTTCTTGTTCACTTGCATTTGAAATATTGTGGAGTTCAGTCTAAATAACATTGCTTTTTCTACTTGGATGGATTCTGGTTAGGGTGGTTAATTTAATTTACTTTTATATATTTTTAGGGTAGCACTAAATTGGAGTGCTTGGATGGGGGTTTATACTGTTGTCTGTATATTTCATGCAAATTAAAATCTATTTCGGGTAACTTCACACTGACTCTCACTTTTGTCACAAGCATTAAGTAACTTCTCTCAGAGAGAACAGGCAGTGGAGGTCACTTCTCTGAAGGTGTTGGAGGGAGAGAGAAACTTGCTGTTCTCTTCCATTTCAGTGATTGTGAGTGACCTGCTCAACCCGGAGCGGCAAATCCCTGGGGCCCAGACACCCCCTGGAAGCAAAGCTGACCACACTGACCCACCACAGCTCCGCTGCAGGGGTGTGGATTGGTATTGGTTTTCAATTTAGACAAGATGTTGTGTGAGTCACCCTGCCCCCTGCCCTCCCACCAGTGCTATGAATAATAAACTCAGGCAGAAGCTGTGAGCCAACTGATGTGCTGCCAGGGCACGGCTCCTTCTCCCCGTGCTCCTTTCCCTCTCTGCGCTTTGCTGGACCTGCAGGGCCTGTTGTGGGTGGAGGTGAAACACATCTGGAAGGGGCCGATTCAAATGGCACTCGTAAGTGAAGAAGGAGGTTCTAAATCCGACCCACCCTGGGGAAAAGGGGCTGAGGTCATAGGAGGGCAGAATGCAGAGTATTATTGTAGTAAAAAAGTGAAAAAAAATTACATCAAATGTTTGCTTAAGGATCAGGAGTCCTGACCCAGCCCGTTTGGTTTGCCAAATATTACATGAAGCTACATAAAAAACCAACTCTAACCTCTTACAGCTCTCCCATTAGGTCACATTAAGCTTTGGCAGGGAGGATGGTCCTACTTGGTGGTTTTTTTGATTTGTGGTTTGCATTTGGCCAACCTGACTTATTTAAATTTATTTTATTTTGTAAATGCTCAATGATAGAGTAAAACTCTAGAGTAAACTTGTTCTGGCCAACATTTATTGTGGAAAAATTCTGTATTATCAAGAGATCTTTGCAGAACAGCTAACAAATTAAAACAAAGCATTTCAAGCACATATTGAAGTTCTTTTTGTAAATGAAGGAAATGTACTGATGGCTTCAAGCCATTACTTTTGGTTGTTATCCACTTTTAGCCCTCTGGGCTTTTATAAGCCTGGTGTCTTTTGACTCTCCCCATGAGGACAGCAGTGCCTTTGGCTGTGGTGCAGCCAGGGGAATGAATCAGAATATGTTCTCCTCCTTATAACTTTGTTAACCTTTTAACAAGTTTGTCTTTCCTGCCTTTCTGAATAACTTGGTGAGCCTGTTTGCTCACATGGAGGCTCAGTTTGACTGTTGCCATTGAACTAGGAAAACATGATTCCAAGGAGGGATTTTCCTAATCTAAAAGAATATTAAGTACACCGTATGTAAGCTTTTTTTTGCCCACTGAAAACAGAATTTAAAATAATGTGGAGAATGACATGCTCTCTTTCTGTCTTCTGAATGAAAAATGTGCTTTCTCTATGCATAATGTTTTCTTTATAGAAAATACCTTAACAAGGAAATAAATTTTAAAAATATCAGTTGTATTTTCCTTAATGGGGCATTTTTGATTAGTTCAAAATAACAGAAATACTTTATTTTGCAGTCAGATTGGTAGTTGCCTACTTGTGGTAGAACAATAGTCCTGTTCCTTCTGAGGGCAACAATCTTGTGACATACATTCTTATCTTTATAGCCTTTTCTAGTGACGTTGCCAAGCTTTATCATTGAAATATAATCTCATCACAGATAAAAATTTGTACTGCATGGAACCCAAGGAGCTGGAGCTATGAAGCACTTGAAGAAGCCTTCAAGTGAACCTGCTGCCTTCTAACTTTTGCAATTTTTGTATATTGAAAATATCATTTAGATGAAGAACATGCAAAGAAACCATTTGATATGTTTGTAATATTTTTCATAACTTCCCCAATGTGAGGGATAAAAATGGCACACTGCTTTTCTCTTTGAAAATAAATTTTGTAGCTGTTTTAAAAAAAAAAGACAGTAATGCAGAGAGAACAATAGCTTAATTATGATTTTATCTATAAGCTATGTATCAGAAATATGTCTCTTAGATGGTTTTAAAAAGTATGACTACAGGTTTGACTCAGAAATTACAATTATGTCCTGCCAAAATTCATTATTTTGTTCTGTGCACCTATCCTGTGTAGACCAGCTTTTCCACCATTTGGCATATGAATTCAGGCTCTTGTGGTGGGTTGATCCTGGTTGGATGCCAGATGCCCACCCAAGCTACTCCATCGCTCCCTTCCTCGGGAGGACAGGGGACAGAAAATATAACAAAAGGTTGGTGGGTGGTGATCAGGACAGGGAGAGATCGATCTGCTCACCAACTACTGTCACAGACAAAACAGACAAGGCTCAGGTTGATTCATTCAATTTATTGTCAAGCAAATCAGAGTAGGATAAGTAAAATCAAATCTGAGAAACACCTTCCACCCAACCTTCCTTTTTTCTTGGGCTTAACTTAATTCCTGATTCCCAGCTTCCTCTCCATCCAGCGGTGCAGAGGGACAGGGAAGGGGCATTGCAGTCTTTTCATCACACGTTGTCTCTGCCACTCCTTCCTGCTCAGGGGGAGGACTCCTCACAGTCTTCCTCTGCTTCAGTGTGGGGTCCCTCCCATGGAGGACACTTCTCCATGTACTTCTCCAACTTGAACCCTTCCCACAAGCTGCAGTTCTTCAAGAACTGCTTCAGTGTGGGTCCCCAATGAGGTCACAAGTTCTGCCAGCAAACCTGCTCCAGCCTGGCCTCCTCTCTCCACAGGTCCAGCCAGGAGCCTGCTCCAGTGCAGGCTTCCCCCAGAATCACATCCTCCTTCAGGCACCCACCTGCTCCAGTGTGGGCTTCTCCAGGGGCTGCAGGTGGATCTCTGCTCTACCATGGTCCTCCCTGGGCTGCAGGGGCACAGCTGCCTCACCATGGTCTGCACCAAGGGCTGCAGGGGAATCTCTGCTCCAGCACCTGGAGCACCTCCTGGCCCTCCTTCTGCACTGGCCTGGGTGTCTGCAGGACTGCTCCTCTCACACATTCTCACTCCTCTCTTCTCTGGCTGCCATTTGCTTCTGCGCAGTAGCTCTTTCCCCTTCTTAAACACATTCTCCCAGAGGCGTTACCACCATGGCTGCCTCGGCCGGCAGCTGCTCTGTCCTGGAGCTGGCTGGCACTGGCTCCATCACACAGCAGCTTCTCCCAGAAGCCCCCACTGTAGCCCCCCTGTAACCAAAGCCTTGCCACACAAACCCAGTTCAGCTCTGCACGTAGCAGACTGACAGCCCTGTAATCTGGTGATTGTACGGCACAGGCTCAATACATGTAGCAGCGTTTGTACAATGTTCCCTGCATTTGGCACTTAGCTAAGCTAATCACTCTGCTTTTTGGCAGGGTAATTAACCAAATACCATGCTTTCTGATACCTCAACAGAATTGTTTCTCATCCTGGAGTTAGCTTGTTGAAACAAGTTTAAATGTTCCTATCCTTAAGCTGTCGTGCCGTCAGCAGTGAAGATTTAAAATAAATTATAAAAGTCACTTGAAAAAATACAATGTCTGGTGGGTTTTTTAATGCCCATGTAGTTTTTGAACTCTTGATTGACTTTTTCACAAATGCTGGCCACTATAGCAATAATTCTATTGATATGGTTGATTATCTGATACTGTTAAAACACCAATCTATTCTATGGGATGGCCTGACTGGAGGTCAAGCGTGACCTAAAGATGAAAAATTCCCATATTGTCTGATACTCTTGAAACATTTTGTTCTGCTGTGCATTTTTGATAGCAAAACCACCTTTAAATGCCAAAGCCATATAGTCATAGCTGTCACTGACTCTATAATACAGAATTGGAGACGCATTTTACAAGGAGACATGTCAATGACATTGTATTGTTGGTGGAGAATGATGCTGAATTATTGAAAAATACAAGCTGAAGATTGTTGCAGGGAAAGCTTTTCAAATCTGTGTGTACACTGTACAAATTGGCAGCTGTATAACAACATTATTTCCATTTGTTTTTGAAGTATCTAGATAAAATTGGCAATGAAAAGACCTGCACAGAATCTCAATAATTTGTTGGATGGAAAGGATCTTTCTTGTTCCCTAACTGTAATCTTCTATTATAGTTTATGACTTTGCATTTATGAGTTTACAGATTTTCATAAGTGACAGAAGAGGTAGTATACGATGTTCCTTCTTGCAGGGTCAGCCTGTTCCTCAGTTCCTCCAATTTGTGATTAGCTATGCTTATAGCTTGCCAGAGGTTTGGATTAAATGCTTAATCACCATTATGCTAAAGCTGAGAAGAGGTCATTACTTCCAGTTGTATGAATCAGTAAAACCAAGGCATCTAAAAAGAGGTTTTTTGTGTCAGTCCTGGTGACGGTTCCCCAAAATAAGTATTTTGTCAACCTGCTCATATTTGATGTGTTTTTGGCATAGGAAGCTGTATACTTAGCTCCCTCAAAAACTGAAATATAAATCAACTAGAGAATTCCATTGGTTTTCCTCACAAATTACACTACCTGTTTGCATTATTATGCTGTATTTTGATTTCTCAACAAGCTTCTATCATAATAGCATTTATACTCATCTTGGATATTATTGTGCCAGATTTAGGCACTCTATTTAGTATAGACTGGCTGATGTCACAAACAACCAGCACAGTTTGAATAATGTCAGTATCCTGAATTTAGATTTACTGCCATTCCTCATCTGTGATACTTTCCAGTTACGAAGAGGTTCTACATCTTTACCTGGTCCCTTAAAATTCTCAACCTTTGTGTTACAGTAGCTTCTTGGTGTATAGGGATATAAGAAATGTTTTCTAGGGGTAAGTTACAATGCCAGGGCTCCCTTTTCTTATTTGACTCCAGATCGATTAACAATACTGAAGTTTTATTGGTATAAACATGTAGTTTGCATGTCTAAGTTCATGGTGCTGAATTCAGTATAAATAATTCACTGGAAGAAGCTAACAAGAAGAAAAAAAAGAAAAAGAGAGCATTTCTGCAGGAAAGGATCTTGGAGTCCTGATGGATGATAAGTTGACCACGAGCTGGCAATGTGTCTTTGCAGCCAGGAGGGACAAAGGTATCCTGGGGTGCATCAGGAAGAGCACGGCCAGCAGGTTGAGGGAGGTGATCCTGCCCCTCTTCTTGGCCCTAGTGAAGTCACATCTGGAGTGCTGTGTCCAGGTCTGGGCTCCTCAGGACAAGAAAGTCAAAGAGCTATTGGAGAGTGTCCAGTGGAGGCCACGAAGATGATGAGGGGTCTGGAGCATCTCTCTTATGAGGAGAGGCTGTGGGAGCTGGGCCTGTTTAGTCTGGAGAAGACTGAAGGGGATCTCATCAATGCACATAAATATCACAAAGGCAGGTGCCAAGAGGTGCCAGACACTTTTCAGTGGTGCCTAGTGACAGGACGAGGAGCAATGGCCATAAACTAAAACACAACAAGTTCCACCTAAACCTGAAGAAGAACTTTTTTACATTGAGGGTGGCAGAGCACTGGAACAGCTGCCCAGAGAGGTTGTGGAGTCTCCCTCTCTGGAGATCTTCCAACCCCACCTGGATGCGTTCCTGTGTCACCTGCTCCAGGTGCCCCTGCCTTGGCAGGGGAATTGGACTGGGTGATCTCCAGAGGTCCCTTCCAACCCCAACTAATCTGTGATTCTGTGAAAGAGCTCTCCCTAAATTACCGTTAATGTGAAAACTACAAAAGAATAGTGATTGGTAGAGCAGGTATAATGTTGGATTTGGGAAGAAAGGACTTGAAAAGTTTGCAAAAAAATTTTGAAATGCCACATATTCATTCCAAATATTGTATTGGCATTAAGATAGGCACAGAAGCGTTAAATCCATTGTGTGGATATGTGATGATAAACATTAGTGACTTGAGGATGATCATAATAGGTACTGGTTTGTTTCCCCTGGAACACTTTTTCATGCTTTTAAACCTCAGGTACATGTTTATTACGGATCATGACTGTGCTTTTAAACAACCTCACAGCAGTCTCCACTTGCTGCATTTTTGGTTTGTATCACAGTGAAGTCCCAGAGGACAAAAACTGGATTCCTTTCAAGAGAAATTTGTACTCCAGGAGTGCACACTCCAGACTCTACTGGTGTTCTATCCACAGCCCCAAACTAAAGCAATTCTAGGACAGGAAGTCTGAAGAAGCGAGTTTTGCAGGGATGTCAGGTTCTTGAGGCTGTCTGTGTAGTAACTGCTCTGTCAATAGGTGAGTGACTTCAGTAACACTGCTTGCTAATGTAGAGGTAGTTATTGTGCCTCTTACCTTTTTTTCATGGTGTATCTACTTTATTCAGTGTGCTCAGTGAGGCAGATAAGCTGACAAATGCACTTTTCCAGGTTAATAGTATTTATTCTATGTCTGCAATCATTCTCAAGCAACAATGAGGTACCAGCACAGTGCTAAGAAATAGCTTAAATTTCTACTGAGAAACATTCTACTCTTACACGAGTTTTGTATGGTAGTATTTGCTTTTTCTTTGAATGTCAGAGCTACCACTTTTCCCTTTTAAGACTCCCCTGTGGTGACAGTAAGCATTGCCAGTCACATGGCTGAGATTCAGAGCTGGGAGAACTGCCATAGTAAACTGAATTTGAACTCTGGTCTTCCCATGCCTCCACTGGGATCTATAACTGTCTGAAAGGCAGGTCTGGCCAGAAAATTTTTGTGTTGCAAAATTACTTTTGATGTGCAGCTGGCTATGTAAAATGGTTCTTATTTGTTTGTCCAAATTCCATAGCTGATTTAAACCACACAGTCCAATTGATAGTGCGAGTTAGTTTTAAAAAATAAAAATATTTATATTTTTTATTAGTTGATTGGATGATAATTGAACCCAAGTGTTTTTGAACCCTGGATGCAGCTGAAGCTCTCTTAATTCATTATAGATTGGCCAGGAGGGTGGTGAATCACTGTAAAGCCATGTTGGGGCTCTGACAAACCTCAGATAAATCGCACTTGTCAGGGGTTTGTATGTAATCCTAAAAAATGCATGTAATTTCTGTATTATTACATGTTAATTTAATTGTAACAGGGTTACTTTTAAAGAACAGTATTTTGTGCACAGCATCACCAGAGCTGCTGGTCTAACGCAGTGGAACTTCACTGCATTCAAATATTCATCAATTGAAACCCTGTCCAAGCTCCTTGTTTTCAGGAACTCTGTATTAGAAGCCTGGAAGCACAGCAAGACACAGAAAAAGGGTGTAGGAAAATTTAAATCAGTGACATGTGTACTTGTTTTGA